>NC_056739.1:533470392-533810392 GCF_019279795.1 Protopterus annectens
GTTGCTGTGCAGAACATGGTTTGGTATATAGTATGTGCCAGGCACTGTCAAGCAGTTGTGGGCTGAGCAGTCATATGTGGTATTAAAAGTGTGTATCTACTGACAGCCAATAGGTTGCTATATATGGCATTTCATTGATGTCTGTACTTTAGAATGTTGAGGGTGCCACATGACTTGCTCACAATTACTGTTTCATTGTCTTCCAGGGAAATGTCACACAACAGGAAACCAGCATATTCCCCTGAGGAGGAGGAAGTAATATCAGACGCCCTCATATACCATTATAACCTGCTGTTCTCCAGAACCTGCCAGGACCAGCATGGTCGCACTGCACTGTGGCAGGATGTTGTCCATCGGGTGAATGATGTAGGCATGCATAACCGGACTTATGAGCAGGTACACCATCACTGCAGTGATGTAATCAGACATGTCCGGCAGCATGCCTCCGATGTCCACAGACAACAGCTTGCCACAGGTGGTGGTGCTGCAGCACATCCCCCCCTCACCAGAGTGGAAGAGCTGCTCCTCAGCATGGTGGCTCCTGGCCAACAAGTACAACATGCCTGTGTCATCATGGAGGCCGGAGTCACCCAGCACGGCGATACAGAGCGTGCAGGTAACATGGCATATCTGTAGACCACTGTTATCTAAAGTGTTATAACATGCATTTATCAGATGTGTACTGTGTATGCAGAATATGTGGAGCCTGGTGTCATGCAATACTGATAATTTGGGACATTATCTGTCACCTCATGTACTACTGTAAAATTGCAAACTCGCAGCAGCAATGCCGTAATTGCTGACACTGACAAACTGTCTCATATCCTTGCAGGTCCCTCTGGTGTGATAGCAAGACAGCAGACCCATGCTGGTGAGTGGGCTACAGTTAATATAGCATATAACATGTGCATGTCATAGGAGAGTTGTAGGCCATATACACATGTTAAACACCTACACATAGTACATGCTCTGCATGTTCTCTGTGGGACTATGCACATCCCAGTGACATGAGTAGCTGACTCAAACACATGCAATACACAGAGCATCCCAAATAAGTGAGGTACACTGTAGTGGACATTGTATAGGCAGAGTCAATACACATGCACACAACATGCACCACTTTGTCATATGCCGTATGTGTTAATATGATACACATGGCGTATGTAGACACCTGCTGTAAGGTCATACTCCAGTATCCCATATGTCATCAACACAGCACGCATACTATACCCGGGGGTAGAGGCCTATCATGGGGCGGTGTGACATGCGTCAACACACAACTCAGTCATGTTAGGCAATGCTCCATATTGAACACCTGACATGCCCATGTAACAACTGTCTGTGAAATGTTAAATATAGCCTAAGTGGTGCAGGTCAGGTACAGCAAGATAGTTTCCAGAGTGACCACATTATGCTGCCTGATGATGGCTCATGGTACTACACTACATCAAGTTACAGTACTTACAGTACTACACAAAGCATTCATTGTTATACACCTGACAGTTGTGTGCATCTGGCCATGGTATGTATACCTATGAGTGGTGGTGCACAGGACATGGGAAAGCGTTTCAGACTTGCAGTGCAATGTTGTGTCCATGTACACATTGTGTTCCAGGGTGAGGCCAATCATTGAACAATACACATGCATCAATGATATGTATACTGTTATCAACAAGGACTCTCTACACTCGCACTGCATGCTATTGAGCAACACACATACTGCATGCTGACACATGTGATAGGAATCTTTGGCTTGTGATACTGTACTCCACCATCAACCACTAATGAATATGTTCCATATTGCTGTTGGTGTGTGTGTGTGTGTGTGTGTGTGTGTGTGTGTGTGTGTGTGTGTGTGTGTGTGTGTGTGTGTGTGTGTGTGTGTGTGTGTGTGTGTGTGTGTGTGTCAACTTGACTGAGTAGTGTATTTGTGTGCATGTGTGCATGTGTGCATGTGTTCATGTCTGCATGTGTCCATGTGTGCATGTGTGCATGTGTTCATGTGTGCATATGTTCATGTGTGCATGTGTGCATGTGTGCATGTGTTCATGTGTGCATGTGTGCATGTGTTCATGTCTGCATGTGTGCGAACATCCTGTACAGATGTTAAAGTGTGCTTCCTGTCTCCCTCTCACAGGTGCTGAGGTATTGTTGGATGGGTGCAGCAGGGAACCCGAGGTCACTGCCACAAAGAGTGAACATGATGATACATGTGTTGTGGCACAGGCATGTTTGACAGGGTCTGTCGTTGGTCCGCCAATCGGCAGTACACAGCTTTCCACCCCATCTATGCGCACATACATACTGCCAATATATACCTCAACACCAATGGCCTTAGGAGAGGAACAGCATACGGCAGGCATTGACCAGGGCAGTGTGGTATCTATGGCACATGCCAGCCCACACAGCAGCCATGCCCAGACACCCAGAATGGTACCACATAGGCATATGTCCAGGGGTTCTCATGGGAGCACTGCTGGTCATAATGCCCCTGGCAGACATGCCCGCACAGGTCTCACAATCTCAGGTATGTTCTGGGCTGTGATGCAAGCACAGGCACATATGGAACGGTACACCAGGCAGGGACTAAGGGTGCAGAGGGCTCATAACCCTGCGATCAATGACAGTATCCATGACCTTGCTGGTGCCATCCGCAATTACACTGATGTCATTGATAGACTTTAGGGGGAGACACTAGATGTCCTCCACAATGTAATGTCCATGTGCCAGGAAAGTGTAGGATGGCTGGGACGTCGACATGGATGTATGCTAGCAACATCATCAGCTGACAGTCATCATGGACGACACACAAGTGCCAGCCGCTCCTGTAGTGGCAGTACCAACCCCAGCAATGTTGTGGCTGGGCTGTCAGTAGACCGTCCAAGATGACCACGTGCACGTGGCTCTGGCCAGTCCCAGCAGGGACATGGGTCCAGTCAACATCCCTCTGCCTCTGACGATAGTACTCAGTCTGGCTTAGTACACTATACTGTCCATGTCACCCCTGCCAGGCACAGGTACTGTGTCTGTGGCCGGCAACAGTGATCTGTACAGCCTGGCAGGTACAGTCTGTGGCTGTCCCACAACCTCCCATATTTGGCAGCCACAAGGAGGTACTGTGTGAATGCAAACACACACACATATTACCAACACCTAGGGCTAACACATACAAACACACATTACATCAACACTGACCCATACTGTAATGTTGTCCCTCACACACACACACACACACACACACACACACACACACACACACACACACACACACATACATGTTGATTAGATCGGTCATTGTCTGGCTCTGGAAAACAATCACACACCCTGTGCATATGATGAAACTGTGCCACCTCCTGTCATCTGTGACATTGATGCAGGAACAGGATAACATGGTGCTGATGCACAGGGTGACCTAATAGCAGTGTAGCAATGTTAGCATGTTGTGAACAGTAAAGTGTAATGATATCCTTGTAGGTATATCTGAGCAGGCATGATGCATCAAAGCAATGATTATCAATGTAGTATCGTTTACACCAGTGTTTATTCCAAACATGGATTGTCCGCACATGTGCCAGTTGGCTGATGTGTGTGGTACTGGCAGCATGTGTCGGTGAGGGGACATTATGTGTGTGATGTGTGCAGTACAGATTTCAAGGTGTACATTTGTGAACATGGTGGAGATGCACTGATTGCATGTACGTGCATGGTGGGCACATGGGAAGGGTGACATGCCCTGTATTACACAGTGTTAACACTTCATATTTCCTATTGGTGTCCAGTATGCATTTCACTACACATATGTCACAACTTGGGTACACATGTGTGTATGAAATGGTATGACACTATGCTGTGGGTGATACTGTTAATATTGGTCATTGGTTAGCATTCTGGTAGTGTACATAACCTCAACAGCCTGATTTTAACCAATCGTTAGATAATGTCTTGACAACTGACACACAGTTGTAGGATACACAGTAGCATTAGAATCATTCCAGTATTGTACTATACCAGTTACCAGTGGTATTGACCACCACACATTCCTGTGACCACTCCTGTTTGGCATGTGTCTGTCCTAGATACAAGCAGACACACTAGGGATATGTCCGTCCACATCTGGTGATGCATACAGTGGCCTACAATGCATTCCTCGGATTAGACACTTATCCTCCACAAGGGTATCATACAGACAGATACCTGTTGACAAACCCATGTTGTGAAACTATGAGCCAACTATAGCATGGTCATCCACATTTACTACACATAGTATCCTGACAGTACCACATTGGTAGTAGCACACAACATGTAGCAGGGGTACCAATGTGTACATACAGCCACATGTGATGTCATCTATCCTTTGATATACACATTCCCAAAGGTATGCTGATGTCCCTCAGTGTATCACATAAGCAATAAGGGGTCTGTATGCATATCCACGGAGTTGTTGTATACCCATAATGAATGGCCATTATTGACAGACTGTGTTGTGTTTGAACATGTCTGAAATATGCCCCAGACATACACACTCACTCACACTATTCTATAGCAACTGTCATGTGTGTGTGTGACACAGATGACCTAGGGCACAGATCACTAAAGTGGCTGGACTTGTCACATACATACATATGTGACCTACAGTCCGAGAAGCAGCAGCAACAACTGTCAATGGTAACAGATGTAGTTGTGTTGAAAGCAGGCTTCCCACCTATGAAGTGATTGAGGTGACATGTACATATATGTCTTGGCCACACAGTTACCAATTTAGGACACATGTACATATGTGTATTTGCCACACAGATACCTGAAGTGTGCAATGCACATACTGTTGTTTTACTGATATGTCATACAGTAGTAAAAGCAAAACCCACAGCACATTGATCAACAGTGTCACACACACACACACACACACACACACACACACACACAGCAATTGCAGGATTCAAACCCCTACCTAATTATGTTATGACACTAGGGAGATATGCATTAACACGATGTGTTATATGCTTTACTGGGAGTTTTTAATTGCACTGCTGTATTTGTGGGTTACTGACATCATCACACTTGGCAAAGAGGAATTCACCTCTTTTGTTGTGGTTTCACAGTCTCCAAAAAGGCCACTCCTCTCAAAGGGAATCACACACACACATCATTTGCAGGATTCAAACCCCCACTTAACTATGTTATGACACTAGGGAGATATGCATTAACACGATGCGCTATATGCTTTACTGGGAGTTTGCATTTCCACTGCTGTATTTGTGGGATACTGACATCATCAGACTTGGCAAAGAGGAAATCACCTCTTTTAATGTACAGTCTACAAAAAGGCCACTCCTCACAAAGGGAATCACACACACACATAGCCACACAGACCCCCCCCACACACACACACACACACACACACACACACTCAACAATTGCAGGATTCAAACCCCTACCTAACTACGTTATGATACTAGAGATATACGCATTAACACAATGCACTATATGCTTTACTGGGTGGTTTTTGTTCTCCTGATATATTTGTAGGATGCTGACATCATCAGACTGGACATGGTAATGTGTGTGCACTTTGTTTTATGCAATCCCAGGAATGAGCCATGTGGGTTAGCAGGTGTGAACAGCTTGAACAGGACTCCACAATTCTTAGCTTGTGTGATCTATCTGTGGACAAATTGTCATTCCTTCATATGACGATACATATTTATGCAAAGATTGTTGGTTTTGTGGATACGACATGTGTCTGTGATGTTGATAAAGGGCTATTCAAAGTCTATGTGGGACATGTGTAGCTACTTTCAGTGATGTATGTCCTGGGTGGCTGCCTTGAAAACAGTCTAGCAGGTTTGGGGAACATGATCTGCTCATTAACATACCACAGTTGGTTGTGTTGTGTGTTTGTCGGATTACAATAGCACTGTTTCTGACTGCAATCATGATGGACTCCATGGCCTAGCAGTTCAGACGTCATAGGCGTATAGGACTATAGTTCCCATGGTCTGTTGTGCACCAACACTTGTGGGGTGTGCCATATGTTGCTGTAATGCATTCAACAGTGTAAGATCCTGTAGAGAGGGTGAGGCTCAACAGACTGTTCAGGTGCAGGGTCTGTTTGCTCTGTTGTTCACTTATGACACATATGGGGAAACAATTTCATCCAAGTGATGCCATTCATTCGGCTTTGGGAGGAGCAGTTTACCCATTCTACATGTGATATCTCCTGGTATGATGATAGGGACTTTTGTCAGTGGGAGGTGGGTACGTATGTATGGGCCTGTCTGACAGGTTGTCGGCATTGTCAGTTAGGTACAGTTGACCTTGACTCAGGACATATATGAGTGTACATTGCTATTTCTGACATATCTGAAGGAGGTGTCATGGTTCTGTCTGTACTCCTTCACAGATAATCTTTCAAAAACAATGACGAACCTGACCACTAAACCCCTGTTATACTCTTTTACACACTTAACACACTACTGATCCTTTGTGATCAGTCAACAGAGTATGTCATCATAATATCCTGGCATGTCCAAAGGTCGGTTTCGTGTGTACTCTCCAGTCCAGCTGGTGCATATTGGAATTTTGATGCAATGTTACAACTGCCTTATGTACACAGACAACCCTGTCCTCCTACCAACAAACTCAGATATATGTGAGAGATGCAACTGTGTAGACAAACAGGAGGCTGAGCTCTCTCAACCCGTGACTGGCACAGTCTATCAGGTGGTGAAGGTAACCACACACACCACAAATCCAGTCTCACGTGGACCTATAACAACAGCAAACCAAATACATTACCACACAAAAACATACTCGGAGGCTCTAAATATACTCTGCCTAAGCAGCAGAGACATCCAAAGCAGACACCCAAACAACTGCTAACACAAAACTATACACACATATCACATAGTTCACAAAGTCAGTGTGCCACACAGTCACTGCCCTTAGGGCTAAACAACACACCTAATACACTTGTAATAGATGACTCATTGTCAGACACACTGACGTCCCACTCTCCAGGCTGAACAAGGAGAAGGTCAATTTGTGCTGTCTGTCAGGTGCCAGGATCTGCCACATAACACATGCACTCAGGTCACTCCAAAGCAAGTACAAATATGGCTCCATCATTGTCCATGCTGGTGTGTAAACCCTCAGACATTCCTCCCTGGACTACATGACAAGAGACATAGAGGAGCTCTCTAATCATGTAGCCCAGGTCAGTATGACCCTGACCTTGTGTAGCATCTTACCCTCACCAAGAATGATGTCACAGTATACAGACAAACTGATCACTTTTAACAGTTGGCTAACATATTGGTGTCATTCAAGGGAGATCCAGTGTCTGTCAGCCTGGGATTACATGCCCGACATGCCACATAGCTTCGCTATGGATGCCATGCACCTGTCACCCCTAGGCTTTCAAATACTGGCTAAGGCTTTTGCCACCCCATAGTGGCTGTTTTAAGCGAGGCTCAGAAGACAAAGCCACCTCCATAGATGTTACAAGGTAAAAGGAACTGAGGGTAATGCTGCTCAACAACAGATGTCTAACCCTCAGAATGCATGCACTCAGGACTCTCCTCAGTATGGAGACTGTTGATATATGTGCAGTAACAGACACCTGGTTCAGGCTCCCAAAAGCACACCAGCACTACCGGGTTTTACTTCATACCATGCTTTTCGGACACAAAACTCAGACCGGCCAACAAAAATAGGGGGAGTATCCATATACATCAAACATACACACACCTCCAGGTTAGTATCACTGCACAAAGCATCGGAGAACATACATGTGCAACTAACAGTGTCCCAAACTGCATTTCAGTTTGTAGACTGCTACAGACCACACTCCCAAACTCAGGAACAACACTCAGTATTCCTTGGGAACACTGGGGAATATGAAGGTCTCTCCAAACACCATTATATTGGGTGACTTCAAATACACAAACATTGACTGGGAATACTACTCAAGCACCAACACACTTGCACAACAGTTGCTAGGATTTATATACTCAAATGCTATGGCACAACTGGTCACCACAACCACAAGAGGGTAAAACATGTGCAACATGATCATCACCAACATGGGGACTATATGTTCCACACCAGAGGTATACCCCTCATAGTTAAGGTCAGACCATAAATTTATTTCACTGAACATACATATCCCACCCACACCCCCATCCTAGGTGATCTCAGTGAAGTACTTCTCATAAGCAAACGTCACACTTCTACAAACCGAGGTGGTATCCGTCAAAGACCCTGGGACAGTGGTAATTATGGCTCAGACCACTTAATCCTTTACAAACACATTCTATGGACAACTACTGGAATGCATGGATCGTGCTATCACAGATAACTACAAGACTCACTCCTCCAAATGCAGGGGACCTCTCTGGTGGACCATGGCCATTAATAAGCTAAACAACGACAGGAGGAGGCTGCTACATGATAGAGCACAATCCCAAAAAGGAAGGCATCTCTGATCAGTACTAGGAAAAAGCTACAATCACTTGTTGATTCATCTAAGGGCCGCTTCTAACGGACACTTACAACAGACACTAAGGACAATCACAAGCCCTTCTTTAGTTATGTCAGTGACCTGGGTGGGAACTCACAGATATGCTGTGAGTTACTGCATAATGACAAAACATACACTGAACCCACTGACATTGCCAACATCCTGGCAAACAGGTTCACTGGAAATGTTTCCCCCCCATCCCCTCTAAAGTGCAAATGTCCATTCCAACTGGGTGCAGCCTCCCTGACATCACAGATGAACAGGTGAGTGCTGCCCTCTCCATAGCAGACAACACAGCATCAATGGGACCAGATGGTGTCCCAACCTGCGGCTTACACGAGATTCATGAAGAACTTAACACTCACATTATGTCACTGTTCAATATCAGAGTTACTACCAAACTTATATCAAGCACAGAAATGTAAATTGCAAACAACTTATTTTCTTTTTTTCTCTTTTTTTCTTTTCCTTCCCCTCCCCTCCCTTCCCTTTCCATACAGCCATATTAAAATGTACATGAATCAAACATGCTGCTGGAACTCTATAAAGATGCACAAACCAATATCAGTCATTGTATTCTCTACAAGAATACTATTGAACAGTATATTTTGTACTGACCACTAATAACCTTTATGTCTGTATATATAAACACCATAGATAGATCTAATACTTATAATATATATGGTAAGTGTACTAATGTTATTCATATGTGAATATTTCACACTATTACATATAAATTTGAAACTAGTAATCTATATGTCATATAGTAATATTTATATTATGAATTCATATTGAGCAACTGTAAATGAATGAATAAATGCACTTACATAGACATATGATCAGCAGATTTCAGAGAAAATATTATAGTCCAGTTTGAGGCAAATGTATATGGAACAGTCTTTTATTTTCCTTTTCTTTATTCCATTCTACTTCTTTCTCTTTATTTCTTTATTTTTTTCTTTTTCTCCACAGATTTCCAATTTCTATTTTCTGCCATTCTTTTAAGGCTATCACTAGCCCAGTCCATTTCCTCTAGTTTATCAAGAATGTTTTTGGCTTTTATAAATGTAAGAGCTGTGTCCAAATCCGCAAATATTTTAGTGCCATAGTTTCATAGTTTCATAGTATAGTACTAGGCTATCTGCCCTGGGGCAATTGTAAGCCTAGCCATAGTGATGTGGCTTTTGCCACCCCATGAAATGGTACAAAAATGTACAGAATAAATTTAGAATACTGTGCCTCTGTCTAGTAGTGACACAATGAAGGCCCCCTTATATAATAGAATTAGTACCCCTGTCTAGCAGTGACACAGATGTGACCTCTGGGGTAAACTTACGATCTCCCATCCACTCATCAAGATTTCTCTTGAAGAGAGTCATTGAGGGGCTCTGCCTAATATGAACTGGGATCTTGTTCCAAAGCATGGGAAGCCTCTGGGTTATGAATCTATCCCTCCAGCATGTCCTATTCATACTTGTGCCGAGGTTTAAGTCTTTAGCTTTCGTGGTCCTGATGGATTTGGATTTTTTGAGGTGGAGCATGTCCATCAGATCCTGATTGGACATGGCCTTGTACGTCAGGCAGAGATCACCTCTGAGCAGGCAGTATGCTACTGAATAGAGCTGAAGTTTCTTTAGTCTGGCAGAATAAGACATATGTTGGAGACCCTTGATCCTCTTGGTGAGGTACTTTTGTGGTCTCTCCAGCTGTTGCAAATGTCGGGTGAGGTACATACCAAATGGGGCATTGCACTCAATCATGGGTCTGATGAGGGAGGAGTATAGGGGTACAATGACATCCTTGGATCTGGATGTGAATCCCTTCATGATGAGGTGTGCAAGGTAGAATGTTTTTCTAACCACTTTGGCAACGTGGGTGTCAAATGAGAAGTCACTGTCGACTTGGGTCCCTAGGTTTCTGATTACTTTTTCCATACTCAGTGGGTTGCTGTCTATGTGATAATTTGTGGGTACTTTGTTTTTTCCAAAGGGGATGACTATACATTTTTTGGCATTTAGTTTAAGGCCGTGACTCCAGCACCAGTTGTCCGTTTCTGTGAGGCCTTTTTGTAGTATGTATGTGTCCGCTGGTGTATCAACTATGGCGCCTAGTTTGCAGTCATCTGCAAACTTTGTCAGCTACAACCCTCCCAGGTTTGATTTAACATCTGAGAAATAAATGCCGAACAAGAGGGGTCCCAGGACAGATCCCTGTGGGACACCACTTGTGACTGGCTTTGAGTCTGACATTGCTCCAGCGATTTTAACTTCATGGGTTCTGTCCTTTAGCCAGTTTGCAACCCATCTAGTGACATCTTGTAGGAATATTTTTAGTCTGGCTGGGAACAGCAAGTGGGTTTTTATTTGTGACTTTTTAAGTTCTTTTATTAAAGTTAAAAAAAGTTTTCTTTTTGCTATGACCAAAGGTGAATAATCATTATCAAACGAATGACATTATTCTTTATCATAATTGGAGCTTTTGACCACACTGTTTTTAAAACTAGTTTCTTGTCATATGATGAAAGAAATGTTACTATAACTGATTTAAAATAATTTTTCTTACTTGTTTTAGGAGCAGCCAAAGATCTATGTGCCATCTCAATACCATAGGACAAAGCTTCCAGCAAATCAAGGATTTCTTGCAGCCAAGTTGTCAGAAATTTAGGTAAGTTGTTGCCTTTTATATTGTTTGGTAAGCCACAAATTCTAATATTGTTTCTCTGGGATCTATTCTCTAGATCATCCAATTTAGACAGTAGAGCTGAGTTTTGTTTGAGTAAAAGTTCTATGTTGTTTTAATCTTCATGTAACCTAGTATCCATATCATTGAGAGAATACTCAATACTTGAGATTTGTGTTTTCTGTAGCTGGAGGTCTTGGTGTATTATTTCCATTTGTTTAGTACAATATTTTTTGAAGTCATCAATTTTGTATCCATCTTATCCAGTTTCAGTGATAGCTCCTGAATGTTGGTGAGGAGAGAGTGTAATTCCTTTTTTTAGATGCTTCTTGATGGATAGGCTTATATGAACTCATCTTGTAGGTTAGATATGAAAATATATATATATATATATATATATGTATATATATATATATATATATATATATATATATATATATATATATATATATATATATATATATATATATATATATATATATATATATATATATATATATATATATATATATATATATATATATATATTCTCTGTAATTTTGACAGGAAAAGTTCAATTTTCTACAGGATTTTTATATATTAGTTTAGAGCTTGTTAAGTAGATTTAGTTGATATAAAAAAATCCTTCTAGGATGACTTTTGTCAAAACATTCCTGTCATAAATAAACTGAACTGACAAAACTGAAGAGAATAGCTGCTATCCAGAGCACATCTTGGCCATTACCCCCATCGCTTAGCCAATTGTTGAAGGCAATCATTTGGTCCTTATACTGTGGTATCAGTCTGGGAGAAGGCAGAATGCTACTCAGGGCTAGGGTTATACCTGCCTGGGCCACATGATTCGAGAGCTCTTCCATGTCTCTTTTCATGTAGTCCAGGGAGGTGCGTCTCAAGTCATTCACTCAACATGGACAATGACAGTCATATTTGTACTTGTTTTGGAGTGACTTGAGTGCGTGTGTTATGTGGCAGATCTTGGTACCCGACAGGCAGCTGACTGTAATTTTCTCCTTGTTCAGCCTGGTGAGTGGAACATCAGTGTGCCTGACTATAGAGTCACCTATGACTAAAGTGTTGGGTACATTGTCTTGCCTTAGGGGCTGTTGTTGGGTGGCACACTGATGTTGTGAGCTATGTGTCACTTTGGTTATGACTGGTGTTTATTTGCATTTCAGCTTCGGAGGTCCTTGTTGCTTGGGCAGGTTAATGTTAAGGGCCTCCGCATATGTGGGTTTAGTGTTGCTATGTGTGGGTGTTGGTGTGGGTTTTGAAGGGCTATGTGTTGCTCGAGGTGTTGTGCAGGTGTTAACCATCTCCTCTTGACTATCTAGCACAGTCTTGGCTGGAGAGAGCTTTGCTTCTAGTTTGGCTATGTAAGTGCATCTCTCGCAGGTTGTAGTGTTGGGTGGTAGGAGGAGAGGGTTGTCTGTGTATATGAGGCAGTTGCTGCATTGCCCCAGTATGCCCAGGTTTACCAGGTGGACAGGAGAAATCACCGGAAGCTGACCCTTGGACATGCCTGTGTAGGTGCTTTTTTTGTAAAGTACAAGAGCTGTTTTCCCTTACCTTTACAAAGTACTTTGCAATTATAGGCTATTTAGTGCCTACAATTAATTGCTCCTTATTAACAAAGAGAGTTGAGTGCTTGTATCAGTTTAAAGCTTCCTAGTGCTTTCCAGCAGGTTGTAGAGCAAGTGCTAGTCACAGGGGTTCAGATTTTAGTGCTACTACTGAGAAACCAGCTAGTTCTAAGGGAGAATTTGAAGAGCAGACTTTCTGGCATCTGGAATAGTTTAACCATAGCCCAGTGGTGCTGCATGATGCAAAAAATGCACAAACATGCACGTTTTTAAGCCAGACAGTTGAAAGGGATAGAAATCATCCCAAAATGGCTAAAATTACAATTTCAGAGCTGGAAACCACTCCTCTAGTGTCAGACTATGCTTACCACTCCCACTGGTAAGCGGTAGGACTTCCCTCTACCACAGCAAGGTCTGGATAGCTCTGAACACAGAAAATGAAGTCCTGACACGAGCAAAGCCTGGAATCTGGACTATACTAGCTACGAAAGGCAGGAAATGAGCAAACAGGATAGGTTTTTTTTTTTGTTAAAACAGGCTAAACAATGCAATAATACACTAAATAAACACAGAAAAGGCTAAGGCACTTGAGTGTGTATCCCTAAACAGTAAATACAATTAAACCTCTACAAAATTAGCAATTTAAAACTTTTTAAATGAAGCAAGGCAAGTGCACAACTGAAAAACAATTTAAGAGGCAGTAATACAGTAGAATAAGTAGCAAGTCTACATATACAGAAAAGACTATATATATATATATATATATATATATATATATATATATATATATATACACAGAAAAGCCAGCTAAAATACACTAAAACAATTCAAATGCAGTGCAACTTAGAGCACTTGAGTTGTAGCAAAATTAAGACAAATACAGTTTTAATAAATGCACTAAAATATACTCTATATTTCCAAAATGTTTCAGCAGCAGTCAGCACACAAAGATATTCGGACAATTTGTTTTTTCTAGAAAGGCGGAACAGAAGGAGATTATCTCTGTAATAGGTAGAATGAGCTAATGACACTAGACTGGGAGGAGTGTCCAAGATCAAATTTAGAGTAGGGGTAGGCAACTGCAAGGCCAGCAGGTATAAAGACAAGATGCCAATAGTGAGGGTGGGAGGGAGAAAACACTACAGAAATGTTTATCACAAGTGAGTCAATATCTATTAAATACAGTACAAGTATGCAGTATACAATAAAATTGCTATAAATATCTAAAATAAGCAATAACTACTACAAATAAGCAAAAAAAAACCAGGCCACTTATTGCTATATGTCACAGATCAGCTGCTCCACCTCAGATAGCTCTGTATGTAGTGGCTGAAACACTCAAGTTAACTTCTTAGCAGAAAGCTGAAACCTGAAACAACTTTAAAAAAAATGTTCAAAAGACCAATGAGGTGCTTCTCCAAGCTGTAGCCCTTAAAACAGACAACTAAACAAATTCTGCACCAGGACTCCCTGCAGCAAGTCTGGAAGAAAATGCATTCTTTTCCAATGTATTGGGAATAGTCTTTATGCTGTTCCTCCCTTTACACTGATATCCAGGGTAATTCTGAAGAATCAGGACTTGCTAGATATTATTGTGATGACTCTGCTTTGGCCCAGGCAGCAGTGGTTCTGCCTTGATAAGGAATTGACCAAGGACAGTTATCACACGTGTCCTCACAGAATGGCTCTACTCACAAGAGACAGGAGGAGATTAATACACCTCAAACTGAAGCAACTTTGACTACCTGGATGATTCAGTTTTAATACCTTTAAGCACTTATTTCATGAGGATGTACAGCACTCACTAAAGCAGGCAAGAAAACCCGCTACTAGTAAATTCTATATTGTTAAGTGGAAGAGATTTTCTAGTTGGTGGATAAGCAATGACTAGGTGTCCATCAAGAAATTTTTACCACTGATGCTCAGATATTTGTGTGTTACTTTCTCTGGTCATTCTGTTCATCTTGCAGCCATTATAGAATGTCTTCCCATGGATCCTCCTCATTCTTCTAAAACCGTTTCTGAAAGGAGTTATATACCTAAGACCTCCTATTAAACAGTTTGTTCCTACTTAGGATTTCACTTTATGCTGGAAAATTTGAGTATGTCACTTTCTGACCCTGCTTATCAAGCTGATTTAAATTATTGCCTTGGAAAATTGTTCTCCATTGTTATTCTGACATCTGTAGGAAGAGTATCTAAGTTGCAAGCTCTCATGCTGGGAGAACCTTATCTCATATTCCACAGAGATACAGTCACATGAAAAAGAAACCTTTTATGTCCAATGTGATTTTAGAGTTTACTTTGAATCACACCATCATCTCCCATTTTTCTACCTAGTATCTTAAAACAGGAAGAAAGGATTCTGCATAGTCTTAACATGATAGACAACTCAGGTTCTATCTTGAGACAACTAAGTCCTTTAGAAAAGCCAAACAGCTATTTATTTCTTATAAAGGGACAAATAAATAAATATCCTGTATCTAAACAGACAGTTTCCAGATGGTTGTCCTCAAGTATTGGTTTTTATTATTCTCTTTATGCCAAAACCATTGCAGGCCTTATCAAAACACACTAGAAGCATTCTGGAGGCAGCTACCTTGTCTTCTGTGTATACTTTCACAAAACATTACAAACTGGGTTCCTTATTCCAGTTCCAGGGCTAGCTTTGCTTGGACCATTCTCCAGTGACTCTTGGTAGCATATCTTTCTTCTTCTAAGGCTTGATTGGCTTTGGTAATCTATTCATAGGGTACTGCAGCTATGGGAATGGTGAATATAGTACAGTTGTATAAGCTGCTCTTACCCATAATAGTAGATGTTTGAATTCCTCATTGCTGCAGTAGCTGTGCCACCCTCTTTCCCCCTACTTTAGTTTATAGTTGTAGTTGGGATATAAAGTAGAGTTTTTTTGTGTTTCTTCTTCATATGCAGATTTTTATTGTTATTTTTGTTATTGGTTTCAGATTGTTAGGCTCCGCTCTCTGTACAGGCAAAAAATTACTAAAAAAAGCTTCACTCTGACTGCTGATTTCATATCTTGGGATTAGACAATCAGCAGTCTGTTTGAAGGTGTGGTAAGGGAGCCAGAGCTTTTGGAAGCTGGATGGTTGTTGTATCATGGGCAGGATGCAATTATACCTTTCAGCCTCCTTCACCAAGTAATCTGAACAAAGCCAAAAATCATGGAGGGAGGCCCTAAAATAGGAAGAAATTTGAAAATATTGTTCTTATTAATGTAAAAATAAAAATGTTAGAATAACAGGTTCTGCGTTATCAAACATTTTCCGAAGGATCTGATGTCTGAAACTCTAATGTCATTGCTTAGTGACTTCAATCCTCAGTGATTTTCCAAAAAAAAAAAAACACATTTTACGAGAAGCAGACAAAAAATATAAGGCAAAAATCTGGACAGTTGTAAGGTATGGAGACAGCCCATATAGCCTAAAGGCTACTTCAGCAGTGAGGAATTCAAACATCCACTGTTATGGGTAAGTGCAACTTACACAATTGCATTATATTCACTATTCTACTGGTATACCCTTCTCCAGTCAAGTCTACTAAAATTATTAACCATCTCTTTCAACATCCCTAAACCAGCACATGTAAATATCACAGAAGTCAAAGACTTCAAACGCAGCAACTTCCTACAATTCTACGATGGTATCTCTAAGTTCATATATAACTATAACTTCAAGATAGTTACACAGCTAGTATTCATGTAAATAAACTCAATGCTCACCTAGAAAACTATATAAATGTATAATTTTCTAATAAGACTAAACAAAATGGGAAGGATAAGAATATTATTAAGGAGCTTTACATTCATAAATAAACAGGGTAAAAGAAAGATCATTATCATCATCATCAGCCCCCTTTTTTCTCATTTCTACATGGGTTTGGGTAATCATGTTAACTGTTGCCATCTCCCTCCAATCAATAACACACTCTGGCCTTCTTTGACACTCATGCCTGACTGTTGCAGATCTTCTTGCACACAATCTATCCACCTCTTTGCTGGACATCCCTATTTCCTCTTACCTTCTTCCTGTCAGTCCCAAATCTTCTTAAGTAGGTTGATTCTGCTTTTCTGCACATGTGCCCAAACAATTGTAATATGCTCTCTTTGATCTTTTCTGCAATTGGAGCTACTTTGGCTTCTGTTCTTATGTCCTCATTTCTTCAACTGTCCGACAAAGTGCATCCTACCACCCAAATCAGCACTTCATCTTTATTACCTCTAGCTTCTTCGTCTGCTCTAGCTTTACTGCGCAAGTTTCTGTACCACACAGTAGTACTGGTTGCAGTACTGTCTTGTACACCTCACCTTTCAGCTTTTTTGACATTCTTCTGATATAGACTACACCTGACACTCTATTCCATTTAGCTGCAGCTCCTCTGATTCTAGCATTTACCTCTTAATTTAGACTTCCATTCTCCTCAAACACCCCTCCCAGATACTTGAAGCTATTTACCTGTTACACTATCTTCCTTTCTATCTCAGTTCTCAGCTTCTTCTGATCCTGAGTTTGCTGCCATTATGACTATTTTGTCTGTGCTTAGTTCTATCCCATGTGCCTTCAGTTTTGCAATACATTGCTCTATACTTTGCTGAGGTTCTTGCTCAGAGTCTGCCTGTAATGCTACATCATCTGCATACAGCAACTTTGTTGATATGTCCCTTCTAACCTGTTTGCTAATACAGTCCATCACCAGTATGAATAGCAGTGGGCTCAGAGCTGAACGCTGGTATACAACCCCTCCCACTGGGAACCCGTCTGTGAGACCAAACACTGTTCATACTTGAGTCATTGGGTCCTTGTAAGTAGTCTGCACTAATTATACCAGTCTTTCTGGGACATCGAACCACTGCAGTACTGCCCAGATCAGCTTTCTTGGGACCTTGCCATATCCATCTTCCATGACTAGGAATGCCCAGTTGCGTCTTTCATCTATAGCTTCTTTTCAACTATCTGTCTCACTGCAAACATTGGATCAGTTGTGCTACATCCTGATCTGAATCTGAACTGCTCATCTCCCATCTTACATTCTACTACTCTGAGTAACCATTTATCAAACACCCTGTCTAGAATGTTCATGCAATGTGATAGGAGTTGGATTCCTCTATACTGCCCAAAGTTGTGGATGTTCCCTTTGTTCTTGTACACTGGTACAAGTATGCTTATTCTCCAGTGATCTGGGATACACCTTTATTTCCACACTGCTATGAGTACCCTCAGGAGCCATTTCTCCCCTATCTCACCCAGCATCTTTATCCTATCTGCTGTGACCTCATCTGAGCCTGCTGCTTTCCCTGATTTTATTTTCCGAAGTGCTATTATTACTTCTTCTAGGGTATGCTCCACTTCTTCTGTCATAATAGGCTGTTTCTGGGGCAGTACAACTTCTTTGGGGTTTTTTGTATTCAGAAGCTGCTGGAAATATTACTTCCATCTGCCTTTGATGTCCTGTGGAATCGTCAACAGCTTGTTGCTGGCATCCCTTAAGAAGGGTGTCTGACTATCTTCTTTACCTTTCTATCTTTGCCTTGCAACCTGATATAGTTTATTTGTGCCACCTACTGAGTCACTTTACAGAAGGTGGTAGAGTGCCTCTGATGCCCTATTCTTTGTTATTGCAACTACTTTCTTAGCTTCTTTGTTAGCCAACAAGTATTCCTTCCTAGCCTGGTCAGTATTTTCAATCTCCCATTTTTTCCTACACTCCTTTGTTTTGATGACTTCCTGGACTTCTACATTCCACCACCATCTTTCCTTACGTACCTTATCTCCATACCTGGCTCGGCCACATATCTGTTCTTTGGTCCTTACAAATGCTGTTTTGAGGGGCTGCCATTCTTCTTCAACTCCACCTATTTCCTCTTCTTCTTGGGGTGCTAAAGCCCTGAGTAATTCATTGAACTGTTGTATTTTCTCTCCAGTCAACATCCAGGTCTTCAGCCTGGTCTTTGTTGACCTTAGGGCCTTCACTGAACACTGCTTTCAGCTGATTCTGGCAACCCATATTTTATGCTGTGGGATGACTGTTTCACTGCGGATGACTTTGCAATCATTGATTCCTCCCCAGTACCTTTTCCTTAATAGGAGGAAGTCTACCTGAGTTGCATGTTGGCCACTCTTGTATGTGATCATGTGACTCTCTCTCTTTCTGAACCATGTGTTGGCTACTATCAAGCCATTTGCTAGACAGAAGTCTAGAATGGCCTCTCCTTCTTTATTCATGTTGCCACACCCATGTGAACCCAAGCAGTCCTCATATCCTCTTCTGTCTGTCCTGATATGTACATTGAAGTCACCCATTGTCAACACCAATTCATGTTGTCCTGCTTTAGTTAGTAGGTTATGCTGTCTGAATGCACTCTTTTCCTCAATATTGCAACACTACTGTGGAACATATACTGAGATTATGAAGACTGCCCTATCATTACACTGGAGTCTGACTGCCATGAGTCTGTCACTAATTATAATGATATCCCTCACTGCCTTCTGAAACCTCCCTCATCACAATTCCCACAGCATTTCTAGCCTGTCTCCCTCCTGAGTAGTAGACTTTGGCTCCCAAGCAAAATGGCTTTGCTGCACTGTCCTTCCATCTTGTCTCTTGGATACATAGGATGTTCAGCCTTCTCCATATCATCATGTGATCCACTTCCATCAGTGAAACCACATTAAGTCTTGCAATTCTTAGTTAATGTTTTGACAGGTTGATTGGTTTTGTGTCCATCTTTCACTCAACAGAGCTATCCCAGGTAACCCAAGCTGGGCAACTAGATACTGGGTGGCCTGTAGCTTATTGACCCAAGGCTGCTGGGCTTTATGGTGGGCACACATTGGCCAATGTAGCACATACACTCCTCCCACCATAAGAATGGGTCCCTGATATAGGTTGGAGTATACCGGATGCTCAACTCACTTTTCACCAGTAGCTACCCATGCCCATTTGTTGACATTAACCAAGGTTTTCAGTTTATTTGGGCATTTATCTCCAACTTTTTTGGTCTTTTGATGACATTCGTCAATATGACCAAATCATCTAAAGCCATATCATCGAGTGGCTAGCCCTGCCATGGTGTAAAGTCTGTGATCCATTTTCTCCTATCTCAAGGATACTGAGCACCACAGTAGCTTCCCCAAAGCAGTTGGTCTGTACAACTCTACTAATCAACAAAAAACACCAAAGTAAGCACAAGTCACAATAAGAAACCACTCCACTCCAGGAATACTCACGAAAAGCATTACTGGTGCATCCGGTACCTCAGCTTTCACCTTCAAGGAATATTTTTTACACACAAGTAGCACTTCTTTTTATACATCATATAATTGAATAATTAACACTCATTTAGTATAAATACTCCTCATTAAATATGATTGAATAATTAGATACTCAATATAAATTAATGCATCCTAAAAGTTCCCTAAGAACATCTAATACAATCTCCTGCTCCAAAATACATGATAAATTCATTATTAAATGGATTTCTCCTCAATTTTTTTTATTTTCAATTAAAATAACATTTACATAATATTTTTAAATATAATTTTAAACAACTACATACAATATTTACAAAAGCCTGACTTTCAATTATATGCACTGTATGTTATTAAATATATAATTAACAGATCTATTATCAGAGATACAATATTGATTATTGCAGATTGTCCAACAAAGATATTACTTTCTTCCAAGGATTATTTACTGACGGCCTGGGATAGATTCGTAGTTCTTTGATTTTTATTTCCTTCAATGCAGTTGTCTTCAGTAAAGTGCAGAATTCTTCCAAGGTCAGGAGTGTATTTGAATTCCACCTTCTGGTTACGCATTTCCTAGATATAGGAAATACATATTTGTCTTAGTCAGGCAGGGACCTTAATTTACATTTAGTATAATCAATGCTTTAGTTAAGGTAAAGGATTCATTTAAATAAAGCTTGTAAAAATGATTGATTCCATTCCAATATGAATTCATTTTATTACATTCATAAAAAATATGAATCCAGTCTGCTTTATTTGACTTTTCACACCTCCAGCAAAAAACATTTGTAGTAGTACTGATCAAACCATTTGTAGTAGTACTGATCAAACCATTTGTAGTAGTACTGATCAAACCATTTGTAGTGGTACTGATCAAACCGTTTGTAGTAGTACTGATCAAACCGTTTGTAGTAGTACTGATCAAACCGTTTGTAGTAGTACTGGTCAAACCATTTGTAGTAGTACTGATCAAACCATTTGTAGTAGCACTGATCAAACCATTTGTAGTAGTACTGATCAAACCATTTGTAGTAGCACTGATCAAACCATTTGCAGTAGTACTGATCTGTTTAATTCCATCTGGTGTTCAAAACGCTCTCTGTAAGTATTTCCAGTTAAATATTTTCCAGTACTGTGTGTTAGAGGTGTAATTAACTGATAGTAAGATGCTAGTTTTAATTTCTTTTGTTAACTACAATGACTGACCTTTTGTTAAGAACTGCCTGTATGATGGTTTGGCAATTGTTTTATATGTTATTAACTCTTTATATAGATTTGAAATGGAATTTTTCTTTTCACAACTGTTATATATAAAGTCATACAGAAAACTTATTAGACTTGGAATATCTTTAAATGAGGAATTATTAATTAATCTGCATAAATCTTGAGTGTACATTAGAATGCTTTGTAAGGTTAACCAGTCCTGAGCTGGAATATTGTAAGCAGTTTTTATCATATGTATATCTAAAACATTTAATTTATTTACACATTGAAACCAGCATAAGAATCCATTTTGTTCCCAGGAGGATATTGTTTCCTTATATATTTTGAGAGGAAAGTTCTTAGTGATGGTAAATGGGGTTAAAAGGTCAAACCAAAGTTTTAGATCTATGTTTGCATTGATAAGTTTCCTAAAGGAATTGATGTAATGATTAATCAGTGTTGTTTTAGAAGGTTTTGTTATATTACATTGTATACTTATGCATAGTATGTATCAGGGTTTGTTTGATTTGTCTACTATTAATTTTTTTTAACAGATTAAATTCATTAATATAGACATTGGTAATTCTTTCCAGTTGGCAAAATAATTTGGGTTTATCCAGTCTATTGTAGTTTTAAGCACATATGCTTTTATATATGTTTCTATTTCTGGGAAGTTCAATCCTCCTTGTTTCCAGGGTCTAATGTGATGAGTTAGAGCTACTCTATTCTTTTTGGGATATCATAAAAAATGTAGTTAACATGAGTTTATTTCTTTAAGAATGCATTTTTTCAGGAATTAACTGTATTGCTAATGCTACATATAGTATTTTTGGCAATAAGACTATTTTTTATTAATTGCAATCTGTCTTCAAAAGTTAATATAATTTTTTTCTACTTTTCTATTTATATTTTATTGTTTCAATAATGTTTTTATAATTTATTAATATTGTTTTGTTTATATTTGTGCATAACACAATTCCTAAATAATTCAGCGTAAGTTCTTGTTTTCCTACGATGGATTTATCTGTAACGTGTGGTTCTTTTTTCTTATTTAAAAAGAGAAATTTTGATTTTGATCTATTAAAGTGTAGACCTGAAATCTTATAAAATTTCTCCATTACTTCTTCTAGCTCTCCGAATGACTCTCTGGAGTTTGATAGGGTTAATAAAATATCATCAGCAAAAAGCATTATTTTAGATATGTACTGGTCATAGACTTCTATTCCTTTTATTCTTGGATTATTGTGTATTATTTCTGCAAGCATTTCTATAGCCAAAGCAAACAAAATAGAAGAAAGGGGGCATCCTTGTTTAATACCTTTCATTATATGGATAGATTCTGAGGTGAAATGACCTAATTTAATGTAGGCTAAGTTATTAATATATATGTTTTTTTTTAGTAATAAGATGAAGGGAGGACAAAATTCAAATAATGCTAAAGTTTTAAATAAATATTCCCAGTTGAGGGAATCAAAGGCTTTTTCTATGTCTAATCTGATTACAAGTGTTTCTCTATCTCCTTTATTCACATAATCTATAAGATTAAGTATCCTTTTAATATTATCATGTGTGTGCCTGTTATATAACAATCCAGTTTGATCATTATTGTCTTTCAAAGTGGGATTTTCATTCAGTTACCTAGGATTGACATGAATATTTTGTAATCATTATTCAGTAATGATATAGGTCTGTATGAGGTGCAAAGGTCTGATGGTATATTATCTTTTAGAATTGGTGTTATGAGAGAATATTTCCATGAAAGTGGTATTTTTCTTCTGACTGGACTTCTAGCAAAGTTTTATGAAAAAGGAAGATTACTGTTGAAGGGAAGAGTTTGTAAATTTCCATAATTATACCATCTATCCCTGGAGCTTTGTTAGATTTACTTTCTTTTATCTTGTCATCAATTTCTTTGTAGGATATAGTTTTTTGTAGGTCTAGTTTTAAGTTTTCTGGAATTTTTTTTTATATTGATAAGGTTTGTATCTAAGTTTATTTGGTCGGTATCTAAATCTTCTTTTTTGAAGTGTTCCATATAATGGAGCCAAAATGCTTCAAAGATGTCTCCTATATCTGATACTTTTCCACTTTCTTTTCATGATATATGCTACTAATGTTATTTGCTTTATATTGTATTTTAATTCTTGTAGATAAGTTATGTAGATGTCTGGGGGAGGTGGCTAATGAGTTTATTTTTATTTTTTTCCAAGGCTAGACAAGTTTTGTGTGTTAGAAATTTATTATATTTTTTATTTAATTCCTCTATGACTTCTGTACAATTCTGATTTTTTTTTACATTTTACTGTCAAGATTCTGGTTTGCAAGTCTAATGATTCAGATTCCCACTCTCTAACTTTGTTGTTGTACCAGCTAAGGGTCTTATCAAATAAATATGCTTTGAATAAGTCCCAAACCATGACTCTACTGATTTCTGTTGTATTATTAATTCCAAGAAATAATTGTAGTTCTGACAACATCCAGGGTCTGAATTCTTTAATTTTCATGATATATGGTGAAATTCTAGTTGAGAGGATTAAAGGTTTTAACTCTATTTGGAGCTTCATTATCAGAGAGTCATGATCTGAGAAGGAGCATGGAACTATTGAGAAGTTAAGGATTTTTGTTTGTAAATCTTGAACTATGAATAATTTGTCTATTCTGGTTTGTGTTCCAAATCTATGGTCTTTATGGGAAAATAATAAGGATTTATCATATTTTACTTTAAAAGTGTCTATTAAATGAAATGAATCAATCCATTTTTTTAAGGATTTTGAAATAGTTGCTATGTGAAAAGAATTCTTGGTGGTTTTAGAAGCTTCTAAGGTACAATTAAAGTCTCCTGACAATTTCCACCTTGCATAGGGCAACTCCTGCTTCCAGAATGGGTAATCACATCAGGTCTAGAATGAATGTGTAGGTACCCATATGGTAATCAAGGCTTACCATATGTAAGTATTAATCAAATAGTGTTTATAGCATCTTAGAGAGTTCTCGGGGCAGTTAAAATACTCTTAAGCCTGTCCTCCCTTGACCAAAAACAGAGATTTCCCTTCCCTTTCTTTCCCTTGTGTTACATCAGTACTAATAAAAGAAATTCAGCAAACATAGGTAAGCAGAAATAACATTCAGTAGTCCATCTTGTACATGACTCACAATCCATTAAACAAGCCAGTGACTAACATCACTTTAGTAAACATTATAAAGACAAATTAGAAATAATTTCCTAGCTCTTTAAATTTTCTGATAAAGCAAAAAGTTAACAGTAAGCTATTTTAACTAAAAGTGTAAAGGATTTTTATTTTTCCTTGCATGTATATATTTCTACTTATATTGTAGTGTCAATACCTGTCTTTGAAATCTGTACAATACTTCACTTCTTCAAATCATTCCTTTTTCAATTCAGGTTTTGTTTTGCGAAAACAGCAACGACAGTTCAAGGGCACAATTAATATTTAGACTGATGTTTCAAATAAATAACTTGTCAGTTGCCAATTGAGTTAGTTTAGAATATATGGTTAGTGCAAATATAGCATGTTGCAAAAATAATATGTATTTTTTCGTGTGCTCTAGAGACTGTCATATATAAGTGACATATATAATGTAGCATATATAGAGCAGATAGCTTATGGATTCAGGTTGTTAAAGTAAGTTATGCTTATTAATCAGGCAGTTTAATTTAAGTTCACAAGTAATTTGGGGACATTTCAGTTGAGTTTCCAGGAATGTGTAGTCCAATGTGAGTAACTGAGTCCACTTTTCCTCATAAACAGGTGTCACAATTCCTTAAACAAAGCAGAGTCTAACATCTGTCTAAAAATCATTATAAAGACAAATAAAAGTAATTTCCTAGCTCTGCAAACTTTCTGATATGGCAAAATGTTGACAGTAAGCTATTTTAACTGGAAGACTAAAACATTTCAATACTTCCTTGTGAACATACATTTTTACTTATACTGTAGTATCAAGAAATGTCTTTGAAATCTATCCATTACTTCACTTCTTTCAAGTCATTCATTTTACAGTTCAGATTATATTTTGTCAAAATGTCAATAGCATTTCAAGGGCACATTTAATATGTAAACTGATATTTTAAATGAATAGCTATCAGTTGCCAAGTGAGTTTGTACAGAGTGTGAAATAACTGCAAAGATAACATGCTGCAAAAAGTAATATGTATCTTTTCATGTGCTCTAGAGATTGTCAATTTCAAGTAACATATAAAATGTAACTTTTATAGTGCAGGCAGCTTGTGGAATCAGCATGCTAAACTGAGTAGTACTTTTTAATCAAGCAGCTACATTTAAGTGCACATGTAGTTTGAGAACATTTCAGTTGCATTTCCAGGAATATGTAATCCTATGAGGATAAATCATAAAATATTTACAAATCGTCTTACTATGTATCTATTTTACCTTGCTTAGGTTGTTTTTCATTTTAATAACTAAACATTACTTTTTCTTATTATTTGTTATCTGTGAGGCTAAATGCACTTCGCAGGTTCACAGTGTACTTAGAAACTGCAGCAATTGTTTACTGTTGATATGGCAACACAAATAGAATGTGAAGAAAGCTTCACTTCTCTTAACCAGCAGTACATTTTCCCTCCTTTTTTTATATTTGTTAATACTAAAAGGAAATAATTTAAAAGTTATATGTACATGAATAGATCATTTCAGAGTTAATCACGAACATGTCCCGAATCCCAATAAGCATAACAGTGACTATCATTAATTTAATAAATATTGTAATAACAATTAATTAAGTACTTAGAAACTGCAGCAATTGTTTACTGTTGCTATGGCAACACAAATAGAATGTGAAGAAAGCTTCACTTCTCTTAACCAGCAATACATTTTCCCTCCTTTTTTTATATTTGTTAATACTAAAAGGAAATAATTTAAAAGCCATATGTACATGAATAGATCATTTCAGAGTTAATCACGAACATGTCCCCAATCCCAATAAGCATAACAGTGACTATCATTATTTATTTATTTATTTAGTTATTTATTTATTTATTGTCGTTGGTTTACCAGGATAGTCCATTGGGCCTTAAAGAACCCGTTTTCAATGGAGTCCTGGGGAGAAAAGCTCCAACAGAATGTATTTTCAACATTTAACAGTAACAATTTTTATACAGAGAGTTATTAATAATTATGTATACTAAAAAGTAGAACTAATCACATTTAGAAAAGCAATCATAACAGTTAATACAATAAGAAGAAACCTACAAGTAATGGAATAGATGTAAAACATTAATACTGATTAGAGAACAAATTTCATAGCTACAGGTGTAGAGTAGAGCTAGTTATGTGGGGTGGGAACAAGAGTTAATTATTCATTGATTATTATCATAAATTATACAATTTTTAATACATAAATTATACAATAATTACAATCATAAATTATTATCATTAATTTAATAAATATTGTAATAACAATTAATTAAGTTTACTATTCCATTTAGTCTATCTTAAAACTAGATATTAGAATAATATTTATCTATGTATAGATAGTGAGTTATTAAATATATACAGACTATATTAGTATAGTAAATGGGAGATAATTTAGAAAGAGAGACAAGATGCAGTTAAAAAAATAATAAGAAAAGAGAGGAGAGAGAGAAAGAAAAGAGAATATTAAGAGAAAATACACATAAACTATGTATGTTGATTTACAGTATAAATATTTTATGTGCTATATAACCCTCCTTATGTGAAAGAAAAGTACCCTGTTTTACAGACCTGAGGTAATGTGAAAACTCTCATGTGTCATCTATTTTCAAAAAATATAGATAAAGATTCCAGTAGTTAGTTACCTTTGCTTTAAAATTCCAAGCAGTAATATTGGTCCTTTAAAGTAATATTAAAACAATTCATATCATAGTAGATGCTTTGAGAGATTTGTCTATAACAGTATCAGTCTTTTGCTTCTTCTTTTTGACGTCTGTTCAGACATTTGTTTCTTTTGTTCTCTTGAGAGAAGGTGATATCCAATCCATATCTTTTGGTAAAGTAATCACATTATTAGTTTTAATAAATGAAGAGGCTTCCTCCAAGTCGATAAAAGTCCTCATCTCGTTGGCATACAGTATTCGTATCTTAGCTGGATATGCAAGTTGTGCCTTGATGTTATTTTGTTTTTGAAACTTTATCATTGGCCACACTTTTTTCCTTTGTTCCATTATTCTAGATGAATAGTCATTATCAAATCTTCCAAAAAAAAACAATAAGTGGATAATACTGCCAAAATGTAAGCCGAAAAAAGAGATGAAAGCAGTATTCACGATGAACGAAACCAAGTCCACCAAGTTAACAGTTTTATTCACTAATTTAAAAACAAAACACGTATACATCCACCATGAATGCCTTCATAAAACATTCACAAGCGTTTTCGTCATACAATTGACTTCAACAGATGACCAGCATGATTTAATTCCTTTAATTTGTACTCCAACTCCATTATGATCTACCAATGAAATTCCACCATTCATTAAATAAATATCATAGAATTAAAATAGATTAAAGTATCATATTATATTAAACTTGTAATTAGAGAAGTATAAAATGAATCATTTATGCTATGCTAAAAAAGACTCACTTTAAAAAAGACTCACTTTAAAAATTGTTTAGTTGTTAAAACTGCTGTTTAAAATTGCTTGATAAGCAGAAAAAGTCCAAGTCTTATACATATTTCAATTAATAGTGTGCTATTAATGCCCTCTAATGGTTACTCATATTATTACATTCAAAGTTTTGCAGACCTTAGCTTCAGTAAAGGTATTATAGAAATACAGTCATTTAGACCGGAGGCTTTGTCAGCTTCCAGGGTAACCTGCCACCAAAGTTCTCTAAATTCTGTTTTTTCTTCCCAAAGCCCCCATCTAATATCACTTTTTACTTGTTCTAAAACTATAAATTTATATTTATAGTTGGAACAAACTTTTGTGTGTTTGTATAGAGCATTACTTTCCTTTCCCACCGAAATTTCATACACATGTTCGTAGATCCTTCTTTTCAATTTCCTTTCAGTCTTTCCTATATAGAAGGATCTACAGTTTTCACAAATAGCTAAGTATACTATACCTTTTGAATCACAGTTATAATATTTCCCATTGTTCACATATCTTCCTCTACTTTCTAAATAAAGTCTATCACTATTTATAATATAGGTACATTGGGTACAATGCCCACATTTGTATGTACCTCTCCTGTTCTTCCTGTGTTCTGTCTTGCTTTTATTCTCTATTATAGATCTAATATTTTGGGAATTCTTAAAAATTACTTTCTGAGGTATACTAGCTAAATTTTCTATGTCAGACATAGCCACAAATTTCCCCCATTCTTTTAGAAATATATTCTTAACCATGCTATTCAATCCATTATATTCAAGTATTAGTGTTTGTTGGAATTCCTCCCCTTCATGCTCATTATTATTATTATTTATAACATTATTGATATCTTTCTTCTTATGAATGGGACAAAATTTGTCCAATCTCCTTTTTTCTACTTCATTCCTTATCCATGTAATGAATACCAATGGATAACCTCTTTCTAAAAACATTTTCTAAAGTCTGCATCTGAACTTGTCATTCGGCTCCCTCAGACAAATTGTCCCTTCACTATATTTCTTTTACAATGAAAGGGATGGGCACTTTCAAAGTTTAAAAACGATTTACAAAAAGTAGCCTTCCTAAATATCTTAGTTTTTAAATTTTGTCCATCTTTGTAAATCTTCACATCCAAATATTGCACATTATATTCAGAACTATTATAGGTAAATTTAAAAAAAAATAGTTGTTTTTCCCATATATTCCATAAATTCTGCAAATTTTTCTCTTCCAGCTACCCAAAAAATTAATATATCATCCAAAAACCTTCTGTATAACATTCAACAGTTGTTAAATTCAGAATTTAAAATGTATTTTTCTTCCCAATGAGCAAGAATTAAGTTAGCATAAGTAGGGGCGCACGCTGCGCCCATTGCCACCCCCTGTATTTGTTGAAAAAATTCCCCATTAAAATGAATAAAATTATTTTTCAAAACTAATTCCATTAACCAAGTGTTTATTAATTTATCATTCTGCGACAAAGCCGAATCTTCGTACACTATTTCTTCAAACATTTTTGTGCCTTCTTCGTATGGAATGGAGGAAAACAAATCAATAATGTCAATAGTAATAAATAATAAATGTTCATTATTCAAACTATCTGGCATTTCCTTCAACAAGTCCCAAGAATCTTTTAAAATACACCTCCTTTTCATCCATACAATTTTTAATTTTTTATCAATAAATTTAGCTAATGGATAAGTTTTTGACCCTTCAGCCAAAACTATCGGCCTAAAGGGAGGGTCTTCTTCATTTTTATGAATCTTGGGTATACCAAATATAATGGGGGTTTTAGGTTTATCTACTTTCAAATATTTAAAGGTATTATAATCTATTAATTCTTCATTTAACATATCTTGCAAAATCTATTTTATTGTAGGCTATATTCATTTCATTTAAGGAAACTATTGAATATCTCATTTCATCCCATAGAATGGTGTTCATTCTACTTTCATATAAAATACTATCTATAATAACTACCCCTCCCCCTTTATCAGGTTTCATCACTCTAATTTTCTTGTTATTTTTTATTTCATACATCAATTCATTTTCTTTCTTACTTAAATTATGTTTGTACCATGTCTTATTTTCTTGTTTCCTCACTTCAGATTCAATAATTTTCTCTACATTTTTTAATTGGGGGTGCAATGGGGGGGTTATATATACTTTTTCGTTTCAATTCCTTGTTGTTTTGAACTTTATTATTGGGAAACATAATACTTAAGTTAAATTTCCTTAAAAAACTTTTTATATCCAGTATACTACCTGTTACATCTCCTTTCCTGTTAGGTATAAATTTAAGGCCTTTGGAAAATAAATCAAAATGTTCCTTTTCTAAAACCAATTCGCTAAAATTATAAATAGTAAAATTATTGTAAATACATTTGTGTTTGTCAATGACAATTTCTTCACCTCCATATGCAATGGGGTGGGGAATCAGTAATATTTCCCCTTCCCCCTACCCCCCCTCTCTAGAAAATTTTGCTGCTGGCTAAATTTGTGGCTATTTCTGACATAGAAAATTTAGCTAGTATACCTCAGAAAGTAATTTTTAAGAATTCCCAAAATATTAGATCTATAATAGAGAATAAAAACAAGACAGAACACAGGAAGAACAGGAGAGGTACATACAAATGTGGGCATTGTACCCAATGTACCTATATTATAAATAGTGATATACTTTATTTAGAAAGTAGAGGAAGATATGTGAACAGTGGGAAATATTATAACTGTGATTCAAAAGGTATAGTATACTTAGCTATTTGTGAAAACTGTAGATCCTTCTATATAGGAAAGACTGAAAGGAAATTGAAAAGAAGGATCTACGAACATGTGTATGAAGTTTCGGTGGGGAAGGAAAGTAATGCTCTATACAAACACACAAAAGTTTGTTCCAACTATAAATATAAATTTATAGTTTTAGAACAAGTAAAAAGTGATATTAGAGGGGAGCTTTGGGAAGAAAAAATAGAATTTAGAGGACTTTGGTGACAGGTTACCCTGGAAGCTGACAAAGCCCCCGGTCTAAATGACTGCATTTCTATAATACCTTCACTGAAGCTAAGGTCTGCAAAATTTTGAATGTAATAATATGAGTAACCATTAGAGGGCATTAATAGCATACTATTAACTGAAATATGTATAAGACTTGGACTTTTTCTGCTTATCAAACAATTTTAAACAGCAGTTTTAACAACTAAACAATTTTTAAAGTGAGTCTTTTTTAAAGTGAGTCTTTTTTAGCATAGCATAAATGGTTCATTTTATACTTCTCTAATTACAAGTTTAATATAATATGATATTTTAATCTATGTTAATTCTATGATATTTATTTAATGATTGGTGGAATTTCATTGGTAGATCATAATGGAGTTGGAGTATAAATTAAAGGAATTAAATCAATCTGGTCATCTGATGAAGTCAATTGTATGACAAAAACGCTTGTGAATGTTTTATGAAGGCGTTCATGGTGGATGTATACATGTTTTGTTTTTAAATTAGTGAATAAAACTGTTAACTTGGTGGACTTCGTTTCGTTCATTATCAAATCTTATCAGACTCTGTTTATATTTTAGAGGTACCTTCCTCCAAGCAGATCTTAAAATCAGTTCCTTGTCCAAGTATGAAAGAAATCTGATAATTATTGACCTAGGAGGAGAGTTTGAGTTAGTGGCAGGTTTTCCAAGAGCTCTGTGTACCCTTTCAATGCCAAAGGAAAGTCCTTCACTTAAATTTGAAAAGTCAGGGATCCAACTTGATAAAAAGGAAAAAATATCCTCAGCTTCTGTGTTTTCAGGTAATCCGAAAATCCTGATTTTATTTCTCCTCTTCCTATTTTCCAAGTCATCTACTTTATTAACCATCCAAGTGTTTTGTTTAAGAAGCAGTTCTTTCTGTGTTTCCACTTCCTTAGGTCTGCTTTCTAAGTCATTTAGAGAAACCTCTATTCCTGTTATCTTCGTCTGGTGTTGTAGCATTTCCTTGAGTATGTCAGCCTGTTTTTGACTGCTTGTTTTAAGATTTTTCTAGGTTCTTTTTTAAAATCATCCATCTTCAAAGAAATCTGCTGCAGGGTAGATGTCATCTGTTGTAGTTCCTTCTTTAAGGCAGCACCCTGATGAGAATTCCTTGAGTTGCTCATTTTAACAAGTGAATATATCTCCAATCTTTTTGACAGGAAATTATTTGTAAAACCTCACCAAAGTTTCTAATTATGTAAATTAGTCCTTTATCTGTAATATTTTATACTTTGAAGAAAAAAAATAGTATTTTTTCCTGTCTTATTTAATTAGTTATATGGAGCTCTAAAATACGGCTGCTTTCAGTTAGCCATTCAGGCTCCGCCCATACTTAAATGGATTTCATTTGTTAAATACACATACCATTATTTATAAAAATAATGTAATTCATTTTTTTATTTTTTATTAAATGCTGCATATATTCACTATAATGTGTTCTAAATAAATATGCACATACAAAATCTACAATGGTATCACACACAGAAATCATGTCTTTTAAAAAAACTTTCTACATTTCAACCTATTCTTTACTGACTTATCATTAGATTCACCCTACCCCATATTCAAATTGATGTCAAGATTTAATCCCCTAGGGCAAAGGGTACCAACATTTATAATACTTTTTGTTTCCAATTGTGTCAGTTTATGTGTAAATTCATCCCCTTGACAAAAATAGGGTTTGGCAAACACACAGTAAAATAAAGAAGCATCACTACCTTCATGATTTGTAACAAAATGTTCTGCAACCGGGCTTTCTACCCTATGTATTCTGATGTCACCCAAGTGTTCCATAATTCTTTTTTTTACAGCCTTTTTGGTCTGCCCTATATACCATTTTATTGAGGAACATCCACATTCTAATATATAAACAGCCCCCCCTGGTTTCACAATTGTAATAATCCCTAGCCTTATAGACCTTACCATTAATTGTCTTTCCATCTACATTTCTGATTTTGTTATACACCTTACATCTCCCACAGTGGAAACTACCTATCCTGCGCTGATCTTTGGTCCATTTACCAACAGATAACAACTCCCTTAAGTTTTTAAACCTACTGTAGGAAAAAGTAACTCTATCAGGGAAGATATCTTCCAACTTCTCATCATTTAATATTATAGGCCAAAATCGCTGGATTAACCCTTTAAGAATTTCTGAACACAGGAAATATCCGTTCACAAAAAATAAACTATCTGGATCTTCTTCCTTGTTCCATTTGTTGCTCTCCCCTTCTACATAGGTAGCTTCTGTCCATCTCCTACTGTGTGTCAATCTCAATTTTATTAACACTTTGTTTTCAGCCCTATTTAATACTTCAGGGCTATACCCTCTACCTAATATCAGAAGACATAAGGTAGAAAGCCCGGATGTAAAACATTTTATTACACATCATGAAGGTAGTGATGCTCCTTTATTTTACTGTGTGTTAGCCAAATGCTATTTTTGTCAACGGGTGAATTTACACATAAACTGACACAATTGGAAATGAAAAGTATTATTAATTTTTGTACTCTTTGCCCTAGGGGATTAAATTTTGACATCAATTTGAATATGGGGTAGGATGAATCTAATGATAAATCAGTAAAGAATAGGTTGAAATGTAGAAAGGTTTTTTAAAAGACATGATTTTTGTGTGTGATACCAGTGTAGTTTTTGTATGTGCATATTTATTTAGAACACATTATAGTGGATATATGTAGGGTTTAATAAAAAAATAAAAAAAATAATGACATTATGTATTATAAATAATGGCATGTGTATTTAACATATGAAATCTATTTAATAATGAATTTATCATGCATTTTGGAGCAGGAGATTGTATTAGATATTCTTAGGGAACTTTTAGGATGTATTAATTTTTATGGAGTATCTAATTATTCAATCATATTTAATGAGGAGTATTTATACTTAATGAGTTTTAATTATTCAATTATATGATGTATAAAAAGAAGTGCTGCTTGTGTGTAAAAAATATTCCTTGAAGGCGAAAGCTGAGGTACTGTATGCACCAGTAAAGCTTTTCCTGACTATTCCTGGAGTGGAGTGGTTTCTTAGTGTACAACTCTACTCCCTAGAAGGCACCATATAGAGTCTGTGCTGCTGCCAATATTGCCATTCATTGGTGAGTTTGAGATGTTTTTTTGGAAGTGGGAGGAACCCCACAGAGACACAGGGAGAATATACAAACTCCAAACAGGCATTGATTGGAGGTTAGGATTGAACCTTTAACAGAACAAGTCTTAAATCAGTTTTAAATACAGGCAGAAGCAAAGACAGATATTCTTTTACTGGGCATGAAGGACATAAGGGAAAAGAGGACTCAGATGACAACCCCACTAAATCTACTTTTTTCTTGGAAACTACAATCAACACAGCTCTTAACTTTCCATCTCCAAAAATGTGAAACAGTACTCCCTCATAATGTTGTACAAATAAGCCAAATGTGGAATACTTAGTAAAGCATTCAACTAGAAAACTCACACAATGGTTAAAATGTTTTACTTTACAGTTATAAAAAGTTGATTTGATGAATTAAAATGATCCGTTATTTACTATGGAAATTTCTTTTAAAAAGTGCAACAGTGAACATGTGACTGACCTAAACTTCATGGAACATGCAAGTCTTAAAACTCAAAATAAGAAACCCAACCAAAAAAGGGTTCATGAAAGTCTACAAAACAGGTGTATGAAACAGTAAGAATTGCAAATTACAACTGTAATTTTATTATATAAAACAAAATTTAGACTATTGTGAAGCATTTTTTGGTTGGTTTGTCTTAAGTCCCTGCTTTCTCAAAGTAAGGAGCATTCATTCATAAAGAGGAACAGAGGAAAGGTGCAACATTTAGATTGTACAGTGAAATTATGAACTATGGACAAAGTATCAGCAATGACTCTCCTGTACTGAAACAGCATTGAAAAATGTGGAAGGTATATTTACACTGCACACTGATGTGGTAAGAATTTAAGAGCTGTGTGAGGTACTCACCAAGATATCTAATTCTCTTATGCTTGCAGTCTTCATATTATATATATGTTGAATGTCTGTTGGATTTAATTGGTTTAATTGGTTTACTGTTGAAGCACAGATGCATTTTTTGCAGACTGTGCTGTCTTCGTTATAAGATGTGATCTTGGGATAGCAACTATAGATACATTACAGATATGAGAAACCATGCAGAATTGCTTTTGAGAGCCATAAAGCCCACACCCATAAAGACAGACTTGCTTTTATTTGATATAAGAGAAAAATACTCATTGAAAAAAATGAAAGAAAAATGTACATTTGAATATATAGCAAAACTAAAGACCCACAAATCAAAATGAACATAAAATGGTTATCCAAGGTGCACTTAGGATGGCATCAGAAGCTGAGGATAGTTGCAAATCCTTCTTTACATTAGTCATGAACTTACAAAATAATACCCAGCATTGATCTGAACTTATTCATAATGGCATTACCTACTCTGATCCAGCTGACATTGCAAACATATTAGAAAACAAATTCAGTGCAGATTTCACCACTGAGACAGCTATACAAAATCCACACATTCCTGGGATCTCAAGCCTCATGTTATCCCAAAACAGTGCTTGTTAAAAATGCTCATCAAAACAAAAATACATCCTCTGTGGAATACTATAACATGCCAGGTTGCCTGCTGAACAGCACTAAACATGTGTTGGTTGACTTGCTCTTACAACTATTCAACCTGAGCTTACCCATTGGCTTTGTCCCTTAGATATGGTACATTGCAGTTGCAATGGCATTTCATAAGGGTGCTCCCACCTTGGACCCCAGGAATTTCAGACCCATCATTCTAAAAAGCTTAATCTGCTATAAAGAATCTAAAACTTCACCTCAGTATTTTGGTTTTGTTAATGGTAGATCCTATCCAATGAATCTGGTAATTTTTAAGGGGGTAATGGAAGCCATGGACAGTGGTCATACTGTCCTTCCAACATACCTTGACTACACCAAGACATTTGATACCATACCTTATGCCAACATCCTTAACAAGCTAAATGCATTCTGATTTGATCCCTATTTAGTTTGATGAATAGTTAAGTGGATGAAGTGCAGAATTTAAACAGTGAGGGTGGCTTCTTTAATCTCCAAATCAAAAACAGAAAACTCTAGTTATCCAAGTTAGACAATGATTATAAACTGAAACCCCCTTCTGATAAACAGATGCTATAAAGTGAAATGCCACAGTTTAACAGCTGGTCCTTTGAAAATGGGATACAAGGGAAGAATGAGGCCTACAAGGCAGCAGGACTTAAATGAGCATGTAGTGTTTGAGTGAGGAAAAGTGGGTAAATTATAAGTGATGCATAATGTTTGCAACTGAGAGTGTGTCAGTATGGTTCATGATGTAAAATGTTTGTGACTAGGATTGTGTTGGTGTGATTCGTTTTTATTTATACAACTGTATGATTGCCTATGTAGTAAGTGATGGTTTAATGAAGATGTATCTTGTTAAAAAGGCAGGAATTGAATAATTTATGTAATATTGCTTAGGTTATATGATATAGAGCAATACATGTGAATATATTGTTTGTTATGTTAATATAGTTTGATTACATTTATATGAATGTAAATTTGCCTATCTCACAAGTGATAATTTAATAAAGGTGCTTGGAACAAAAACTAAGTGCTATGAAATGCATTATTGTTACATTTGGTAAACACATCCTCCATTATCCAACAGCTTATAGTATAGAAAACACCCCTCTCCAAAACAAAGATGTTGTGAGACCTTGGAACATGGGTAGATAACACACCTTCCTTTGTCCATCATATTGCAACAGTGGTAAGGGAATCCTTTTGTCTGTCACAGCTAATCACTAAGGGTATTTACCATAGATCCAAAAAAGTCTTTACCCCTCTATATTCTGCAGCAAATAAAATGACCTCTTTGGGATGTGTCTTACCAAACATATCAAGTAGCTGGAGAAACTGCAAGGGTTTCTGACAAAAAAGATTGTGCGTCTAAAGGACAATAGAGGCTCATTGCCTTGTCCTTCAATTCAGTGTTCTAAAGACTCTTTAGAGGTAATCTGTGCCTCGTATTTTTCCTGAAATCAAACAAACTAGTGAACACTAGAACCAGAGCTCTGAACCTGCTTCAGCAAAAAAAAAATCACAGTGGAGAGACAGATTTGTGACACAATGACCACTCTTCTCTGGAAGAAATCTCCCCTACAGATCATGCATTGTAACACACAATCTTCCTTTAAGAAGGGATTAGACAACTGAATGAGTATTTGAAGACTCCCCCTGTTATTACTGGCCCGATCACTCCTTGATAAAGGAGTCTAAGGGTGAGTATAGGTAAGTAGTAAATGACCACATGACCCACTTGCGTTGTACACTGTATGATTCTATGAAAAGACATGGCCCACACTCAGGGGCACACTGGATGGTACTATTTTCCTAGTGAAAATCTGAGAGGTCAAGGTTCATGATTCATGGAAAGAGAATGCCCCTTGCAGAAGGGAATGAACATCCTACACATTCAGCCTACAGCATATTCCTACATGGTATATTGCTGAGTGCAGCAGGTGGTGAAGTAGCTGCTTGACTGCATAGCCCTTCTACTAGTGTAACATCATTATCTTCTCCCAGATAGGCATTGGTAAGGTATAATTATGTGAACAGCCAGTCCTAGCTGTATAGGATGGCTGTTGCAGGAGTGTGCTGCCACCTCCTCTGTTTCCTGAATGCTAGCCACCAGAAAGTTTACAGTATGTTTGTACTAGGAGGTAGATTGCATTAAATACGCTAGCATGAGGAATAAGGTTTAGCAGTAACAGGAAGAAACAGGAAAAGGTCAATAGTACAAAAATGTAATGTGTAAACTAATGATTTCAAAGCATTGATAGTCAGATAGACAGAAGAGCGAGAGTGTCCAACAACTGTTAGACATCTTCTGTTGCATAGATCCTTAAAGGAGAACTCCACCCAAATGTCAAGTTTTGCTTCCGAGAAAGTGATTTTCCTTCCCTGTAATCCAACACCAAACACATCACATAAAAGCCTCATTTAATAATTATTCCATTTGTTTTATGTTTAAACTTATTTCTGTTCATCTTTCCTGCATTTGTTTCATCACCTGCAATTTAAATGTCTCAAATTATTTCATTGTATTACACCCAGCATTGATTAGTTATATTGTGCATGACTTTCCAGTTACATGAAGTATATGGAATTTTCTGTGGAAAATCTGCTGTGCCAATGCTTCCACTTTTGTATTGCACCTTTCATTGAATATGTAATTTCATGCTTCTGGTCTCTGCACTTTTGTGATACATTTTATTCATTTTGCTCAGCATGCTATATACTTGTGCTCCTGTGGAACATATGGTTTTATCCCTGCCCCCCCTCCCCCAAGATCATATGAGCATGTTACTTTATGGTTTAGCCTGCACAATTTATGTATTATCATGGATCATGATGTTCTGGGTATTTATTTCATAGTACAAATAGTGGACTCAGTAGTTGACTGTGGTTTGTGTTTAGCTGCTTACACTGAGCTGCACACTTAGTTTTGCTTTTATATATATGTTTATTTTGATTAGTTTTGCTTTTATATATATATATATATATATATATATATATATATATATATATATATATATATATTTTTTTGATTTGTGCTGTACCATTGTATTTCACTAAGTGGAATAAACTGTTGCAGGTTTTGTGTGGATGCATACTTTTTTGGATAGCCTACGTTTATCGACTACTATAGCAATAACGGTTGGCATGGTTTGGTCCCGGTGCCCCCGGCCCCAGCAACAAAGCCAACCGTGGGCAAATTTAGCATTACCCACACCCAGAAGTGGTTATTGCTATTATCATGACATTATTTAAGAAAAGAAACTGTTACTTTTCTTAAATAATGGCATAGTATAATGCCTGTTTACTGCCCTTCCGCAGATGTCTGGCATCCGGCAGTTCTGATGTACTGCGCGCAGTACATCAGAGTTGTAAAGCAACGGAGAAAGCAAGATCTCCGTTGCTTTTAGTGTCTCGCTATGTTAAATGAGTTTAACATAGCGACAGTTAAAATAAAACGGACATCTCCGTTTTATTTCTCGCTATGTTAAACTCATTTAACATAGCAACGGAGATCTTGCTTTCAAACACTGCCTCGCTATGTTAAATGGGTTTAACATGCGAGACAGCTTTAAAATAAGCAACGGAGATCTCCATTGCTTATTTTAAAGCTGTCTCGCTATGTTAAACCCATTTAACATAGCAGTGTTTAAAACGAGTTATACTAATGGAAAAAGTCCGGCGACGGACTTTTCCATTAGTATAACTCGATTTACAACGGGCACGCTGGCCAATCAGCGTGCACGTTTTGGGGGGATCATGGTATAATATATATTTTTGCATAGACATTTTACAGTGCAACATGACTGACCCATTTAATTTGTAAAGGAACTTCATCTAAGTTCATTAGATATTATTATTTGTATCTGGTTGACATCTACCACCTGTGGGTCTTTATTCTGAGCTTTATTTCTTGTCTGGGAATATGTTATGCACAAAATTATACAACATATCTAAACATGTTTTATTCCATATGGTATATTACATACCTTATCTGTTTCTTTTTTCTTTTAATATCACTCCAACTTTACTGTTTAACATAAGGATAGTGTGCTGAAATACCTCATACAAAGGAAACAAAGAACACTATTACTTTTAAATTACTGATATCTGTAAATGTCCTCTTAACTTGTGTTGCGTTGCAAAACATAATAAAATTCCCCAAAACAAGAAAACAGAAGCATTAAAATTGTAGTTAAACAATATTTTTTAAATGCTCAGTCTTAGTAATGTAAGTAAGAAATAAAGTTCTTAAAGCATCAAAATCTGAATGTTTAATGTAGACATACGCCGAGTCAACTTTCATTAACGAATGGCAGTTGGCAGTAGTGTGATTATGTTGGCTTTTGGCACACTGAAATGTGTCTGTATTGGCTGCATTATTTTAGACTCTATTGCCAAGGTCTCCTGGGTCGTTGTTTACTGTTGTAATATTCTGGTTATCCAATTTTTACTTCAGAACTGAGTTAAGTAAAATTAAAATCCTTACTCTTCTTTAAAGAGAGGTCACTGAAGCAGTACAGACTCTAGCCAGTTTAGCCAATTACATTGGCAGCAATTTCCCTAATAAACAAGAAGCAACTGTGGATAATGCAGGCAAACAACAAGGTAAAATGTAATTCCCAACTCTGGGCTAACCCAATGTACCAGCCTATAACCTCACAATTTAGATGGGAAAAAGAAACAAATGTTTTTAGTCACTGTTCACAAAATGGTCATTCTTATTAAAACATCGGAATGGGAACTACCTGATGCTTCTATATCTCTTCTGTTTTCATAAAGCCTCAGCTGAAGACTTCCCTGGACAAGAGAATGAATCAGTTTCACAGCAACATTAAAATAGTTACTTTTCCCCCAAATTGCTTGAGTATATCTTAGTCCTCTAGCGACTAAATATCCAATGTTCATGTAATAATGAATATGAACGTGACAACAATCAAAAACAGTAAAATGAAAATTTATTAAAACAAATGGAACCTAAATTAATGTAACAGATTAAGATGCAGGAAGAAATGGAAAGATTTAAGTATATCAGTAAACAAATCCAATACAGGGGATGAATTTATCAAGAAAAAATATGTCAGTACAAATGTTGGCTTGCAAATGTCATTCATGAACTACTATGGAAATGGACTACAAGAACATTTCCTCATATTTGTATTTTGTATGCATGATGTTTGAGTATGGTCATAGTATTTATTGTAAAAGACCACATAAAATGAGCATTACAATTGCAGTCTGAATTCAGGAAAAAGACAAGCTAAGTACCATTTTGACTAAGAAAGGTGCTTAAAGTTTTGTTAAGAGCCTTTCAGTGCTGTTAAGCTTTAGTTTTGTATTACAGTGTTACATCGTCCAAGGACAGCCACCATAGAAAACAGGTGAAAATCTAAACAGCTTTGAATTCTTTAATAATAATTTTCCATGACAGCAATGTTTATCAGATCAAACTGCCTAATAGTTTTAAAGCCACTTATTCAAAGACACTTTAATTCTGACAATTGTGTGGTAATGCAATGTGCTTTACATTCTTCACAGCTGTAAAAAACTTTGACCCCCCCTACAATTTTTTCCTTGAAGCTAGTCATATTAGTAGTAATAGAAATAGTAGTAGTCATATTAGTTGTATTGTTTTAATAGTACTGATAGTCGTAATGGTAATGTTAGTAGTAGTAATAGTCATACTGGTAGAAGTAGTCATAGTAATAGTATTGTAGTAGTATCAGTATTAGTTACAGTAGTAGTATTGTACTAGTAGTATTAAAAGTCGTAGTAGTATTAATAGTCATAGTGGCAGTAGTAGTCATAGTAATAGTATTGTAGTAGTAGTAATAGTCATAGTAGTAGTATTGTAGTAGTAGTAAAAGTCATAGTAGTAGAACTAATAGTCATAGCGGTAGTAGTAGGCATCGTAATAGTATGGTAGTAGTAGTAATAGTTATAGTAGTATTATTGTTTGTTTTATTACTAGTAAAATTTGTAGTAGTAGTATTAATAGTCATAGAGGTAGTAGTAGTCATAGTAATTGTATTGTTGTGGTGGCGGTGTTGCGGTAGCGTTGTTGCCTCACAGTAAGACGTTGTCCTGTTAGATTCTCAGCTAGAGCGTCTTCTGTGTGGAGACATGTATGAATGGGTGTACCTTCGTTCAAGGTTGTGCAACAGGGCCGGCAACTCAGCATGTAAAAATCTACAGCCAATCATTAGCGGACCAGAGTTCCGCTGTGGTGACCCCTAACCAGGAAAAGCCAAAAGACACAACAAGTAGTAATATTATAGTCATAGCAGTAGTATTGTAGTACTAGTAGTAAATGACATAGTAGTAGCAATAGTATTGTTTAGTAGTACTAATAGTCGTATTAGTAGTATTAATACTCATAGTGGTAGTAGTAGTCATAGTAATAGTATTGTAGTAGTAGTATTAATAGTCATAGTAGTAGTATTGTAGTACTAGTAGTAAATGTCATAGTTGTAGTAATATTAATAGTCATAGTAGTAGTAGTAGTAGTCATAGTAATAGTATTGTAGTAGTAGTAATAATAGTCACAGTAGTAGTATTGTAGTAGTACTAAATTTCGTAGTAGTAGTATTAATAGTCATAGTACTAGTATTGTAGTAGTAGTAATAATAGTCATTGTACTAGTATTGTAGTAGTAGTAGTAAAAGTCATTGTAGTAGCAGTATTAATAGTCATAGTGGTAGTAATAGTCATAGTAGTAGTATTAAAAGTCATAGTAGTAGTGGTATTAATAGTCATAGTGGTAGTAGTAGTAGTGTTAGAAGCAAGTAGGACATTGGAACAGTGAAGCTCAATGTCTTTCTAAGAATTAGAATTGAGTCTCTCTCTGATCACATCTCAGTTCTTACATTTTATTGACATGACTCATTACTCAGCTCTTGAGGTGAATTTCTTGACATTCACTTCTCAGATGTATAATATCTCGGATACAGTTAGAGCTCAGATTATAATAGATTCTATTTAACTTTCTCATTGTGATGCACTGATTTGGGTGGCCGCTGTGGTGCAGTGGTTAGTGTTGCCACCTCACAGCAAGAGGTTCTCCGGTTCAATCCTCGGCTGGGGTGCCTTCTATGTGGAGTCTGCATGTCCTCCCTGTGGTTGTATGAGTTTCTTCCGGGTGTTCCAGTTTCCTCGCACATCCCAAAGATATGCTGTAGGTTGATTGGACACTCTAAATTGGCCCTAGGCATGAGTGTGTGCATGTGTGTGCCTCCTGTGGAAGGTTAAGCACCGGGCTGGCAACTTGTCACCGTAAAACAACACTGCCAATCATGAGTGGACAAGGTGATCCGCTGTAGTGACCCCTAGGTCGATTGGATACTCTAAATTGGCCCTAGGTGTAAGTGCGTGTGCGTGCCTTCTGTGGAAGGTTGGGCGCTGGGCTGGCAACTTGACACTGTAAAACTCCACTGCCAATCATGAGTGGACAAGGTGATCTGCTGTGGTGAGCCCTAACTGGGAAAAGCCAGAAGAAGAAGATTGTGATGCACTGATTTATATTTTTCAGTATTAAAAGTCTAATTGGGGCAGAGCCCATTTTCGGTGGAGGCCTGGAAAGAAAAGCTCAAGAGACACGTCTTTGGAATGTGTTAGGAAACCCACTCAAATGCAGGGAGGACATGCAAACTCCACAAAGAAGGCACCTCAGTCAAGAAGCAAACCAGAGAACCTCTTGCTGTGAGGTGAAAACTCTAACCACTGCACCACTGTGCTGCTCGAGTATCTGATGCTTTTCTATGATGTGTCTAGGGAATTTAGATTTTTTTTATAGTTATCTCATTATTTTTTTATTATTATAGTAGCAGAAATAGGCTTTTTTCAATTTCCTTCCTAATCATTCATTTTTAGTGAACAGGAAAATCCTAAAGGCACTGTAATGGACTACATAAATGTGATTGCTAGAAGAGGTATACAGGAGTTGTCCTGGTCATCATATTGTATAAATGCCTTGTATAAGCAAATGAGCAGTATTTAGTTATTAGCTGGAGCTCTTGTCTTCTAAGAAAGGAGAAAGACTGTCTATACATTCATAGGGTTCTGAATATCTTACATAACACTAAAAGGAAAGAAATAAACTATTCATTAACAAAATGTGAAAAATGGTTGAGGAGCTCTATGCAAGTGGCAGGCTCTCATTATAGACGAGAAGCGATTTCGGAGCTTATTGCTGGGTTGGAAGTGTACATCTCCACAACTGTGAAAATCAACTACAGCTGATGCAGAAGTGGAGGGAGAGGGAACTCTTGAACAGCAAAAGAAGTAGGCAGGAATTCAATAGACAGAGAACAGTTGAAAAGAGGCACACAGCTCAGCAAACAGAGCAAACAAGGGTGCCTCAGACTGAATCTTAAAAGTTGCAAAACAAAAGTCTGGGTAGGAAGATGGGGAGATGCAAGTAGTCAGTAGAAGGGTCAACAGATATTGCTGGCATTACGGAAGCATGGGACAGTTCCCCCATGCTTGACTGATACCATAACAGATGATTTTAAAATCATAGATTTCTACTTCCACAGGAAATAACTATCAGTGCAGTTCTTGTTTGTATACCAACAATAGCTTAATGTGGGTAGAATTTTCACATTTCTCCAAACTTGAAAGGCTGTAAAGTTAGTGTATATAAATAAAGAGGGTGTGGAGGCAAAGCCCCCCCCCACACACACAGAGGTTGTCATTGTAAAAAATACCTTTTCATAAGTTTCAATAAGGTAAAAAGCCACAGCAGTTTTATTTCTTGTGGTTAACTTCAGTTTAATTTTAGAATCTACCAAATGTAACATGCTCAAATGCAACAGCAACAGCTAGGGTTAAGTCAGAATTGCCTGGAAGTAGGCTATTCAGCAAAAATAGAGAAGGGGCAGGTGGGGATGCAGGCATGGAGCATACAATTTTATAATGGAAGGAATGAAATGTCATGTTAAAGTGGAGCAAGAACATCAAATCAAGAACAGGGCAATGTAGCAAACAGGGTCTGGACCTATGTTAAGTAACCTGGAAGTTAAGGTATTGGAAAATGAAGACAACTGGTGGACAGATATGATATATTTCCATCAGATGAAGCAAGGGAAAATGATGAGAGACTGTAGGACAGAAGAAAGGAGTGGTGGTTGAAGGAGCATTAGGATAATACTCGGGGGTACATATATACCTGTCAAATCAGTCTGGGAGATTCCAAGTTCAACATCATAAAGGAAGAGGATGTTGGCTAAAGTACTGGACAATTATGGGATCAGAGAACTTTCTTTGGACTGAATCTAAAAAAGATACAATTCGGTGGTCCTAGCTAGTACAGAGAAGCTCATGGATGCCCTGGTTATGGCATTGTTACCTAGCAGTGATCCCTTCACTGGGGAGATTTAGCGTAGAAATGGAATGGTTTGAATATAATGACAAAGGCAAAGAAAATTGTGGGGAAATTTAGCAGGCTGGATATGATGTGTTAGGGAAGATGGACAAAGATGAGTCTAGAAACTAGGGGAAAAATGACAGAATAAACAAATTATGGGGATGGATCAGGGAAGCAGTAGTCAGGGCTATGAAAAAAGGAATGAAGAAAAAGCAGAAAGGCAAGAACAGGAAATCCAGTAGATAGGGCCTACAAGCAAGGAAAGGCTGGGGATAAGGAAGCTGATGAGGCATATTACAAGCAGGTAGAGAAAGACCAACCAGCAAAAGTGAAGTTTGAACAGGACATAGAAGAAGCAATCAAGAAGGTAAACATTTTTTTTTCTTTTTTATATACATATTAGAAAAAAAGGACATATCTGGCCAGGGTCTATATTATAATATTGACATCTGAAAATGTTGAAACCCACTTGTTCGACACGAAATGTCGAACTCTAAGATTCCCAAATGGCCAAATTACCAATTTCTTTCCAACGGAAAGAAATCGGTTGGACATTCTGATACACCTGCCCCTTCCCTGACTATAGTGCAGTTTCAAAGTTAGAATATTTAGTTAGGGGGTTATGCGGGTGAAGCCGCCTACTTAAATATGTTTGTTTTCCTGTGGCATTGGTGTTTGGCCAACCAATTTCTTTCTGTTGGAAAGAAATCAGTGATTTGGCCATTCGGGAATCTTGGAGTTTGACATTTTCGTGTCAAACAAGTGGGATTCAACACTTTCAGATATTGATATTATAATATAGACCCATCTGGCCATACTAACCAAAGGTGGAAGAAAAGGTCTTCAATTTCTGGAAAAAAACAGTGTTGATATTTTGCTGTATTCTGCACAAAGGAAAACAGGGGAAGGGTACTGTGATCACAAGAAGGAAGGGTAGATTGGGGTTACATATGGGTAGACCTTAGACTAGAGGGATAAATTGGAAACAAAATTGCTTTCCTCAGGGAGGAACATCACCCATATAATCTACTTCTCAGAGTGCTCAGAAATCTAATCAGTATCTTTATTCTTGGCAGACTACTGAGTGGAGATCTTTAACAGGTAACTGGCTAGTACAGACGTGCTGGAGGACTGGAAGATGACAAGTGTGGTATCTTTGTAGGAGTAACAGGAAAATGAGCAAGAAGACTATGAGATACTACAGTCCTGATAGTTTAACAAAAGATGCAGGGAATGACATGGGGAGAATCATGAAAGGAAGATTGTGGTGTTTATTGAAAAAAATTTCCAGGATTGCAATATTCACTTGGTCTTAGTGAAAAGAAGCTGTCATTCAAACTTGATCCAGGTATAGGACTGGAATTGAGGTGAACTTGATAGAGAACAGCCAGCAAATGTCGTCTTCTTGGACTTTTGCAAGAATTTTCACTCGGTTCTGCAGAGGTGCTGATATGAAAAAGTAGAGAGGTGTAAAAGCAGGGCCAGGACTGAAGATCTAGATTACTGTATGGGTGAATGGTAGAAAACACTGAGATTTGGTGAGAGAGACAAAGTGAACAGCTAAGAAGCTGACTAGTGCAGTACTTCAGAGATCTGGTTAGGGTCCACTAGTCTTCAGTGTGTTTGCCTTAGATATTTCTGAGGCACCAGAGAACACTTTTATCCCCTCACTGATGACAGAAAGACAAATGTATCAGCAGGAGTGGAGAATTTGGAAAAGCTGAACAAACAAGCAGATAGGTGGTTGTCAAGGTGTGCTGCAAACAAATGCAAAGTATGCCATGTGAGTCACATAAAATATGCTGTGATGTGTCAGCTAGAAAGTGTGTGAGAGTGAGAAAACAGAGAAATGGATTTACATCCTTGATTGGTGAAGAGCTGAATGAGATTAGAGCTGAATGGGAGGAATGTGGTCAAGTGTGGCAGAATCAAGTGGAATGTTTCCATGTACAGGAGGGAGATCATTTCAAAAAAACTATGAAAACTATTCTATTCATGTAGGAAACAAATATCAATAAAACAACAATCATTACAGGATTAGAGAAATAATAAGAAGATAAAGGAATTAAATGAAATGTCATGATAGGTGTATGTGCACTCATGCTGAACAGGAAGGAGAGAGTAGGAAGGGGGGGGGGGTAGATGCAGCAGACTATAGTGACTGACTGTGACTGCCTGGAAAAAAAAAAACAACAAAAAAGTGGGATTGTAGTCCCATTAAATGTACTATAAATTGAGTGGGAAGGAAAGAATTCACAGATGTATTCAAGAGAGAATGGTGCAAATGGGGAAAGGATAATAGAGAGGGTAGTGATGGAATAAAGGTTGAATTTTAAATGCACTTAAAGGACAGATAAGACAAGCTTATTGTCTCCTACTGCCATAAAGTAAACAGAATATAAGACAGAAATGACCACGGAAGGTGTGCACATATCAGAGAAATAGACTGGTAAAGATAAATAAATGTGTGTATTTTTTGTGATGCATGCAGTCACATGTATACATATAATAATTGTGTGTTTGTGTGGGTGTATCTGCTGAAGTATGCATTGAGTGAATGGGTGAGTGTGTTTGTCAGTGTGGTCACATGTGGGTGGACTTGTTTGCAGATAGGTGTGTGTGTGTGTGTGTGTGTGTGTGTGTGTGTGTGTGTGTGTGTGTGTGTGTGTGTGTGTGTGTGTGTGTGTGCGTGCATGGGTGTCTGAAGGTGTGTATGAGTGTAGGGAGGTGAATTGTCAACACGATACATGTGCCATCAAGGGAAACACTTACACCAAGTCTGACAGCACTAGTATTAGAAAAGTGCAATTCAGAGAACTGTTAATGGCTAACAGAGGCCTTTCTAACTGCAACCATAGCTGTCTCTGAAACACATTTTCTTTTGTTGTGTAATTTAATGTACCTGCAGAAGACAATTTATGGGAATGGTGAGGAAGAGTGTGAATATGAGACCAAGCTCTTGACTGTTGCCTGCATGTATAATTGTACTGCATTTGTTTTTTAAAAGCCTGCATCAAGTTAAATTGAGGTTATCTCCTTTATGATCTCCTTAGGTACAATGAAAGAAATCAAACCTCTGTTATTTCAAACTGTCCATATGGAACCGAGTAAAGACAGTTATGTTTTGTTTCTGCCCTACAGATAAAAAGGGGAAATATCTGTTAGTGCAACCACCATCTGCTAGTGATTTTTCAAATGTAGGTTTGCAGCAAGATATTCTTTTCCTTCACGTTGCTACTTTGAAAAACTGCACAAAGGAAACTGTTTTTGTATCGTTTATTGCTAAACTGAATTTATTGCTAAGGTGAAGCATATTCCTTTGTGGATTCAAATCAATGTTCTTACTGCTAAGTAGAATACAAGGTGAGCTACCTTATTGAGATTGCTAGCAATGGTGAAATTGCTGAGAAAACTGTGGTTATGTATTTGGATGCTGGTGGTTTATACAATGGCACTTAAAATGACAAATGAGGAATTGACTGATAAGATGACATTATCTGGTCTGATATTATGAAGAGATGTTTCCAGGAGAATGCAGTGGCTAGTGATTTTCTTTTGCTGTAATCAAAGGTGGTGCTTTTATTCAAAGGAGCAGAGAGCAAGGCTAGGCAGCATGCTGAGGTACCTGCTCCAGGAGTAAGCCACAACCAGGAAGTATTACCAAAAATTTATGATGTACAAAGAAGAAGAGGATGGAGCATCATTTGTCAGTGAAAATGAGACTGATGCTGTAATAAAAATTAAAGAAGACCATTCTTGTTAACATGTATGAGACAATGGCCAAATTCATTGTGCAGCTGGATTATAAAGCAGTAAAATTAATATTTTTTTGTGATTTGACATTTGAGATGTTTTATTGGCTAGAAAAATATGATTTGCATTAATAAAAAGAAATATTTATATCCTTGTAATGCACTTTCCATCATGACCATCATGGAGTGAAAAAATATTGTTCAGTTTAGAACTGGTACAATTTCTGAGTATAAAATTAAACAATATATTTAATTGAAATGTGTATTATCCATAAAAGAAAGCAAAGGTGGATGTGGGATTTCTGAAAGAAAGTTATGTCTTTTTAGGTGTGGGGGACATGGGTGTCTTTTAAACTGCATGAAACTAAGCTGATACATTTGCCTTGTGTTGTGAATATAAACAGGACAAGATGAACAACAGATTGTAACAGACAGCCAAATAGTTGTTACTACTCTGGTGCTACTGTTTGATTGGATTAAAATGCTATAAATCTAGAAAAGATGGAAATTTATGGTTTGATTGTGAGGAAGGTCAGAAAAGGGTTTATATTGATAATGTTGAAATAAATATTAATAAAAATAATAATGGTGATATTAACCAAAACACAGAGCAAGTTAAAATCTGGCTGGAGGGTATATTATTGATGATGTAACTGCAGTATGATTCACGATAATGAAAGGGGTGATGCGGAAGATTCTGGGGAAGAATCTGAAACAGACACGCAGGTGAAAAATGTTTATTGCCAAAAGATTGTAAGGTATTTATCCAGGGTGAGAAAACATTTTCTTGTCTTTAAGTTAAAGAAGTTTCTGGTGAAGAAAACAATTGAACATATTTGAACAGTTGGAGAAAAAGATGCAAAAAAGGCAAAGAGTCATTTTTTATTATTTTTGATTAACGTGAACAGTATTAAAATGACATTAAAATATTTGATGTTTTTCAGTGGTGTAAAACTATTACTTTTCATTTCATTTGTTTACTAGATGTGAGATATTTGAATGAAAAAACTGAAGGAACAGTTAAAATTATGGGATAATGATGTGACAAAGAGTATGGTTGGAGATACATGTTTAGGGGTAGCATTAGTGGATAACAGTAGTGGAATAAATAGTTTAGATGTGATACTGGAAAAAAACAAGAAGGATGTTGATTGTGTGATTAAAGAAAGAATGAATTGTACTAATATATAAAAGTACTGCTGTGTAGTGGAGGGCACAATTGTTTGAGAAAAATATTATGAAGGAGCAATTATGGATATTTTAATTTTGGAGAAATTGTAAAGGATTATTTGGGTATTCTTTAAATGAATATATGAAGGATGAGAAATCTATGCTATTTTGAAAACTGAGATTGACTTCTTTTTTGTTTCTTTTTTGAAATGGAAGAAATATGATTAGCTGAGAGGTGTTAAGAGGCTAACTGGCATGTGTACAAGGCTAAATAACAACGGCGTTGTTTGTTGGATGCCCTTTGGACTTACTAGATCCTGCATTGTGTATTATTTAGTGGTTTCTTGGTTTATGTGTACAAGGCTAAAGGTAAGGGATGAGGAAAGGATGGGTTATTTAATAACCATAGGCCAGTGAGATTTTTCTGAGAGTATTGGACTGAGCAGTGATACTATTAATATAGTTGGGATACATTTTACTATGAGATAAAGTTATAAATAATAACATTTTTGTGAAGGACGTAATATTAGACAATGGAGAGTATTGTTGAGTGATATAAAAAATGGAATGAAAATGCAGAGGATTAAAGCTCTGAGCTATTAAAGATTTGCTTCCTGTGGTACAGGGTTTGATTCCTTCAGCTTCCATTTGTCTTTTTGAAGAGCTTGAGCAAGTCATTTATATAGTCACAGTGTTGGTACAAAAGGAAAACTGGACTAAGCTCCTCAATGGCTTCCTGACTGCATACCTAGTAAATACCTATGGTAATTGCAAGTTGTTTATTTATTTATATTTATTTATTACATTTGTTAACTGGGTATGTCTGACTGGGCTAGGGGCCCATTTTCAGTGGAGACACGGGGAGAAAAGCTCCACAGTAGTGCACTAAAGCAAACAATGAATACAATACAACAAAAGTAATACAATAACAAGCAATATTACACTGCAATCAAATAGCACAAATGCAAGTACTGGGAAATATTACATACAAAAAGAAATGAAGATACAAGTTAACATGGGAAAAGTAAATATAAGGTAGGGGGTAAATAATTACCCTGGAGAGTGGCAGGAGCACAGCCAATGACTGGTAAGGTATTCCTGTAGGAGAGATTTGAACTGATTGAGTATAAGGTTTATAGTTATGGTCTCTGGAAGAGTATTTCAGAGTTTGGCTATTCTATGTGAATACAGGGATTTGGCATCATTTAGAAAGAATACACATTGGATTATGTTGGTGGCATATGTATGCTTTCTACATTAGAAAAACAGTAGACGTGTTTTATGAATGGAATAATCTGGGATTCCAGATTAAATGCAGTAAAGAGAGACATTTTCTATAATATGAGGGGAAATGGGTTAGGATTGGTTAATCCTATTGTATATCTAGTGTTATTGCATTTATTATGGATTATTAAAGTTATGTATTAGGATGTTAATAGGTTAATGGCAAGGACATTAATGACATATTGTTTTTTTTAAATGGCTAAAAGTAGGAAGAAAAACATGTGAAAGTGGTCTTGGAGAAGCAAGTCAATATTTTTAAGAAAATGATAGGTCAGAAAATTAGATTAGCAGGTAATAATAGACAGGCATGATATAAAGAAATACTGGATAAGTTTGACCGGACTAATCTAAGGGACCTATGGATTGTATTAGGAAGGCGATTAGGACAATTTGGTTTGGTAGCATTCAGAAATGTCAAGATTTATTTATAGAAGATATCACTGAATAGATTTCTTGTTAAAGTATTTATGAAACAGAAGCAGCAAAAACAAATACAATGTAATATTTGTTGTTTAGCCAAAACAGCATCTCATGTTTTTCTTGATGGTGAATGACTGAAATAAGTTTGGAAAAGCAGTAAAAAGACATGAGAGCATGAGCGAATAAATGCAATATATATGAAATTACTTTTTGTAAATATAGCTTTTATGAAAAGGAAAGGGTTGAAAATTTGTATTGGAAAGTATCTGCAGGTATTTGGCTTATATGGAATGCAAGGACTGGTGAATAGCTTTATATATACTAAAGTAGAATGTTATGAAGATAAAAAAAATAAATTATCTGTTATGCTTGAAAGGATGGGATAATTGAAAAAAAACAATACAATATTTGCAAAAAAGACAAAAGAAGGATCTGAATGAATAGGGTAAGGTCTGTAAATAAGTAAATCTTTTTTTGTTTTTTAAATATATAATTTGTACATATAGTTGATACGCTGTAAAAATGTTAGTTTTAGTAAAGGTTCCACTGCATTTACAGCTAGATTTATGATTGTATATGAAAAGAAAAGAGAACATGTGCCATGAAAATATGTTTTTTTTTGTAGTTTAGAACAGGTGAAGTAATAAAGCAAGATCCAAAAAGATAATTAAAAGACAATTGCAGTAATGTGTATAACATTAAAAATGATAGATGAAAGGGTTATATGGACTTAAAGGTAAAAGGATGTTAATATGGAGAAAATGGACCCAACAAAATAGTGTATTTTGAAATACAGGACACGTGGAAAGGAAGAACATGTATGGGTTGAATATGGGCAGCATATTAGTTGATTTATTTCTACTTATTTATTTATTTTTTTACTGGGACTGTACATGTTTCACAATAGAGCACCTTCAGGCACAACCCAGGTGAGTACAGTCACAACATTTATGGAAATGAGCAAATGTAGAAAAGCTATTATGTACATAGGAAAAACAGAATAATTGAATATTTGACAGCTGGGGTCTGAACCTGAGCTTGAGATATTGTTTTAAGATCGAAGACTGTTTTGTACTGCATTAGCATCCCTCATCTGGTCTATTACCAGGTCTAGTATCATAGATATAGTTATAGGCAGGTAGTGCATGTGGGAGATGTGACAAGTTTGTTTTATCCTTGATTTGGGGATGGCAGTAATGTCTGTATGGAGTGAGGAAGACATTTTTTTGTTGTTTGTTTGTTTGCAGTGCTATGTGCATTGAGTAGGGAGCAAGATGGGGTGAACTTGTTGCTGTAATTATGGCAATGAGTGAAATGTGGTGATCTGGAATATATTTTAATACTGACACATAATAATAGCATAAAGATTATTGGTATGAATTTGTCGAGTTATTTGAGAAAGTTTCTTGGGTCCAGTTTGGGTTTAGCAAAATTGGGAATGATGATGTATTCTTAGACAGGGAGGGGATTATTTGAAATTAGGTGACTTTCTGTAAAGTGAAGAAAATAGCTGTAGAGGCTGAAGTGGGGTCAGTGGACTGTGGAGTAGAATTATTGGTGGGCTGAGTTCGTAGTCTGGGTTTCAATAATGGAGAGAAGAAGAGAGGTTTTGACAAGTGTAGTGTTAAGTTGGCGGATGGCTGACAGTAGAAGAATAATGAAGGTGAGGGAGCAATGGAGCAATGGCCACTGTCAGAAGTGGGTAGGTGACAGGGAGTCTAAGTTGTGTGAAACTGAAAGTTGTATGGGATGCAGCCTGATGCTCTTACTGAGTTTGTGCCAGCCGATATGGCTTAAATAACTGAGTTGTATGAATGGAGTCTGATAATGATGAAAGTGTGGAACATGAAAATCATGTGACTGAAGTGAATGAAAATAGAGATGAACAAAATAAAAGTGTACTGAGCATGATGATTAAAATATGACTGAATGAAATATTAGGGAGGAATGGAATTTGGAAGTTCCATGTGACTTGATACTAAAAGTGAAGACATTTCTTAAGGAACTAGTTTGCAAGTTTTGAAGTCTGAAGAAAGTAATGTGGAAATACAGAGGAAGAAAAAGAGGGAAAGGTTTTAGAAGGAAAAGAGAAACAACTTTTAAAAATGAATGCAAACATATGGGCTAATTTATTTAAAAGTTAAAATGATTAGAACATATAAGAAGGCTTAGTTTACTGAAATGGTATGAAAAACTAAAATTATATGTAATATTTTAAGTAATATCAGATTTACTAATTTAAAAAAGGAGGCAATTTCAGATTTTATGGACCAGGGAGGTAGTATGGAAATCTGGCATATGAGAGCGCAGTGCTGAGACTATGTTAATTAGTAATAAAGATTTATATTTTCAATGGATACATTTGATGTGGGAACATAAGAAGTTTATTGGCTTTATTTCCATACTAAGTACAAGAATTCATTTTCCAGAACTGAATCTGCAGTTCAGCATAAGAGTGCATTGCTCTCCTGAGTGTGCTGCCCTTCACATGAGAGATTAAACTAAGGTCCCAGTTGTTTGAGTTGATGATAGCTCAGGCAGAAGGAAGAGATCCCACTGCACTTACTGAAGATTAGGGCTCGTTTCTTTGTTACACTTTGGATCTGTTGTTGTGTTTGGATCCAGCTTTGGATCCGACTTCTGTCACTCAAGTCTTTTGATCCAAAGTTAAGCCTCCTCCTCTTTACCATAATACCCTGAAGAACCTGACTTTATCTCAGATCACATTTGCTGCTCCTTTGCTACAGACTTAGATCTCCACTGCTCATACATGAGCTTTCTATCGGGAGTTTTTTATGTTTTTTTTCATCTCATATATCTTTGGATAGTTATAAAATCTTATAACTTAATCATGCCCTTCCTCCCTTTAATGACATATATATGGGTCTAAGACTATTCACTGAAAGCACATTTCACTGAACGTCAAATGACTGTGCACAAATCACTGAAAGCACAATTTACTGAAAACACAATTAATTGAAAGTTATACATATAGCCTTTTCCCCACTGTAGTGTGACCATATAGTAAGGGGGATGTAGGGGGTGTAGCCCCCCCCCAACATAGTTTGGATATATATTACATTTAGAAAAGAGTAATTTATTGAAATTGCAAGTATCCATGTGTATTGTTCAAAATATTTAAAATAAGTGTGGGGCTATGCACCCCATACCCCCCTTACTATATATTCTAACTCCAGGGTCACACTACAGTGGGGAAAAGGCCATATATAACTTTCAGTGAAATGTGTTTCAAGGAATTGTGTTTTCAGTGAATTGAGCTTTCAGTGAATTGTGCACAGTCAAATGTGTTCCAGTGAAATGTGATTTCAGTGAAAAGTCCTAGACCCACATATCTATATATATATATATATATATATATATATATATATATATATATAAAACTATAGCTATATTTATATATGCACTATACTTGCACACACCTTTTTTCTCTTACTCTTTCTCTCTCTTGTGCCTTTGGTGCATTTCTATTCTCAGTTACTTAAAGAAGGAATACTTTTTCTCTGATGTGTTATAGGTTCATAGGTTCATAGGTTCATACTAGGCTATCTGCCCTAGGGCATTTATAAGCCTAGCCCAGAGTTTTGTGGCTTTCGCCACCCCTTTAGTTTGAAGGATACTATGCCCATTATTTTGCTGTGCCTCTGTCAAGCAGTGACACCGAGGTTATCTCTGGGGTATACCTGCGATTTCCCATCCATTGGTCAAGATTTCTCTTGAACAAGGCCAGCGAGGTGCTCTGCCTCACATGTACCGGGATTTTGTTCCACAGCATAGGGAATCTCTGGGTGATGAATCTGTCCCTCCAGCATGTTCTATTAATAGCCGTGTTGAGGTTTAAGTCTTTTGCCCTTGTAGTTCTGATGGATTTAGAGTTTTTGAGGTGAAGCATGTTCATTAATTCCGGGTTGGACATGGCCTTGTATGTCAAGCACAGGTCACCTCTGAGCAGACGGTAAGCGACTGAATAGAGCTGGAGTTCCTTCAGTCATAAGACATATTTTTGAGACCCTTTATCCTTTTGGTGAAGAACTTTTGGGGCCTTTCCAATTGCTGCAGGTGTCGGGTCAGATACATTCCGAATGGGGCATTGTACTCAATCATTGGTCTGATGAGTGATGAGTACAGGGGAACGATGACCTCCCTTGATCTAGATGTGAATCCCTTCATGATCAGGTGGGCAATGTAGAAGGTCTTCCTAACTACTTTGGCAACGTGAGTGTCAAATGAAAGGTTACTGTCAACCTGGGTCCCCAGATCCCTGATAACCTCTTCTGTGCTTAGTGGATTGCCACCTATATGGTAACTAGGGGTAACCTTGTTTTTCCCGAAGGGTATGACTATGCATTTTTTGGCGTTTAACTTTAGGCCATGGTTCTGGCACCAGTTATCCATTTCTATGAGACCCTTCTGAAGGATGTCTGTGTCCGATGGGTTTTCAACTATGGTGCCCAGTTTGCAGTCATCTGCAAACTTTGTCAGCCATAATCCTCCTATGTTTGCTTGTACTTCTGAAAAGTAGATGCCGAACAAAAGTGGGCCCAGGATTGAGCCCTGTGGGACACCACTTGTGACAGGCTTGGAGTCTGACATGGCGCCAGCAACTCTGACCCTGTGGGTTCTGTCACTTAACCAGTTTGCAACCCATCTAGTGACGTATGGGTTTACATTTAAGCTGGTGAGTTTTTCAATGATACCCGACTGGGGTATTGTGTTGAAAGCCTTTGCCAGGTCAAGGTAGGCTGTGTGGACTGCCTTGCCCTCGTCAATGGCCTTGGTGACTGTTTCGAACAAGTCAACCAAGTTTAAAAGGCATGATCTGCCCTTGACAAAGCCAAACTGGGTTGGATCCAAAGTCTGCAAGTCCCCTATGTCTTTATTTATGAGTTCCATTATGATCCTTCCCATAGCTTCGCAGACCAGGCTTGTCAAGCTGATGGGACGGTAGTTTCCGGGTCTGTGGAGGCACCTCCTTTATGAAGTGGGACCACTGTTGCCGTACGCCACTCTTGGGGCACGTATCCTGAGGTGAGGCTAAGATTAAACAGCTGCCCTAGCTGTGGGTTTAATTCCTCATTGAGTTCGTGGAGCACACAACCGGGGACACCATCTTGTCCCATGGATGCTGTGTTTTTCGCCTTGGAGAGAGCAGTTCTCACCTGAGCATTTGAGATGTTTGGGGGACTACAATCCTCTGGTATAGATATCTCTCCTTTGGGGGGGGGGGATTTGCACTGAACCTGTCAGCCAGTATGTTGGCAATGTCTGTAGGTTCAGTGATTTTTACGTCATTTTGAACTAATTCTGAGCATATCTGGGAGTTTCCTCCCAGGTTTCTAACATAGCTAAAAATGGCTTTATGATTGTCTTTTGAGTCCTTAGCGATTTTTCTCTCAAAATTTGCCTTGGATGCTTTTATGAGAGATCTCAGTTTTTTACTTATAATGATCAGGGGTGTCTTCCCTTTTACGGATTTTGCTCTGTCTTGTAGTAGCTTCTTCCTTTTGCTGTAAAGCTTGTTTATGGCTGGGGTCCACCAGACTGGGCGCTTGCCTTTGGTACAAAGAGTCTTTGTTTTGTTTGGGATTGCCTGGTCCATGCAGTCCTGGAGTTGCTGGTAGAAGGCATTTGTAAGTGATTCAGCGGTTTGAGTAATGGTTTCCGCTGGCTCGGGGGCCTTGAAAGAGACCACACCAGTCTTTAGGAGTGTGAAGTCAGCTTTTGAGAAGTTCTTCACTGTGGTCTTTTTTATCTGGGGTGGGGGCGGGATGTGGACTTCCAGTGAGATTAGTTTATGATCTGATCTCACCAATGATGGGTATACTTCTGGTGTTGAACATTGTGACCCCATGTTTGTGATGATGAGATCTAGTATGTTTTCTCCTCTTGTGGGGATGGTGACTAGTTGTTCCATGGCATTTGAGTTTATGAACTCTAGGAACCTTTGGGCTAGAGTGTTGGGGCTTGAGTAGTGATCCCAGTCTATATTTGGATAGTTGAAATCATCCAGTATGATGGTGTTTGGAGATATATTTATCCCCTCCAGTGTTTTCAGGAAAGCTGTGTGAGGTTCCTGAGTTTGAGAGGGTGGCCTGTAGCAGGCTACAAATTGCAGTGCAGTCTTGCCTACGATTAACTGCACCTGGATGGTTTCCGATGCATCGTGCGTTGCCACCAACCTTGAGGTGAGGGTGTCCTTGATGAATATAGACACCCCCCCTCCTTTCTTAGTGTTGTCCGGATTTTGGGGCCGGAAAGCGTGATATGAGCTAAAACCTGATAGTGCCGGGGTGCTCTCAGGAGCTTTGAACCAGGTTTCAGTCACAGCACAGACATCGATGTTCTCCATACTGAGAAGGGCTTGTGCTGAAAGTGTGCATCTTGAGGTTGAGACTTCTGGCATTGAGCAGCATTACCCTTAGTTTTTTCCTTTTTGTGTTCTAGGGTGGTAGGTTTAGAATTTGAGCCCTGCCTAAAAAGGCACAATGGGGTGGCAAGAGCCTTTGCCAAATTCGAAGCCCAGGGTGACAAGTGCAAGCCGCCCCTTGAAGCAGCGTTGCTTGTCCAGCATGTCATCCCAGGCAGACAGACATTGGATCCCCTTTGAATGACACCATAGTTTAAGCCAATTATTAAAGCTGATCATCTTGTCTTCATATTGTGGCATCATTCTTGGTGAAGGTAGGATACTGCTCAAGGTCAGGGTCATACCTGCCTGGGCTACATAATCAGAGAGCTCCTCTATGTCTCTTTCATGTAGTCCAGGGAGGTACGTCTCAGGTCGTTCACACCAGCATGGACAATGACTGAGTCATACTTGTACCTGCAGTTGAGTGACCTGAGTGCTTGCGTTATGTGACGGATTCTAGCGACCGATGGGCAGCTTACTGTGACCTTCTCCTTACTCAATCTGGTGAGCGGGACGTCAGTGTGTCTGACTATGGAGTCACCTATGATGAGTGTGTCTGGCATTGTGTTTGGCCTTAAGGGCTGTGACTGTTTGGCACACTGACTCTGTGGTATATGTGTTGCATGTGCTGTGCCCTGTGGAGGCAGTTGTTTGGGTGTCTGCTTTGGTGGCCTCTGCTGTTTTGGTAGATTTTTGATCAGAGCCTCCGAGTATGTCTTTGTGTGTTTATGTGTATGATTTGAAGTTGTGATAGTGCTATAGGGCATTTATAAGCCTAGACAGAATGTGTTTGGCTTTCGCCACCCATTTTAAATTTATTTTGCTATGCCCTTTTTCGAGGTTAGTATACTGTGCCTCTGTCTAACAGTGACACAGAAGTGATACCCGGGGTAAACCTACGATCTCCCATCCACACATCAAGATTCCTCTTGAAGAGAGTCAATGAGGGACTCTGCCTAACCTGGACTAGGATTTTATTCCAGAGTGAAGGGAGCCTCTGGGTTATGAATCTGTCCCTCCAGCATGTCCTATTTATTTCAGTGCTGAGGTTCAAGTCTCGAGCGTGTAGCTCGATGGGATTTGGATTTTCTGAGTTGCAGCATGTCCATTAATTCCGGGTTGGACATGGCTTTATACGCCAGGCACAGATCGCCTCTGAACAGGTGGTATGCCACTGAGTAGAGCTGGAGTTTCTTTAACCGGGCAGCATATGGCATCTGTTTGAGCCCTTTGATCCTGTTGGTGAGGTACTTTTGGGGTCTTCCAGTTGCTGCAGGTGTCTGGTAAGGTACATCCCAAAAGGGTATTGTACTCAATTATGGGCCTGATGAGGGATGAGTAAAGAGGCACGATGACCTCCCCTGATCTAGATGTGAATCCCTTCATGATTAGGTGGGCTATATAAAATGTTTTTCTAACCACTTTGGCCACGTGGTTGTCAAATGAGAGATTGCTATCAACTTGGGTCCCCAGGTCCCTAATTACTTCTTCTGTACTTAATGGATTACCACCTATGTGGTAAATTGTGGGCACTTTGTTTTTGCCAAAGGGGATGACTATACACTTTTTGGCATTTAGCTTGAGGCCATGGCTCTGGCACCAGTTGTCTGTTTCTATGAGGCCCTTTTGGAGGATGCTTGTGTCGGCTGGAGAGTCGATTATGGCACCCAGTTTGCAGTCATCTGCGAACTTGGTCAGCCACAGTCCTTCCGTGTTGGCCTGTACCTCCAAGAAATATATACCGAACAAGAGAGGTTCCAGGATTGAGCCTTGTGGGACACCACTTGTAACTGGTGTGGAGTCTGACATGGCTCCAGCAATTCTAACCATGTGGGTTCTGCCCTTGAGCCAGTTTGCAATCCATCTAGTGACATAGGGGTTTGTATTTAAGTTGCTGAACTTATCTATAATGCCCGAGTGGGGTATTGTATCGAAGGCTTTTGCAAGGTCCAGGTAGGCTGTGTGGACCACCTTCCCCTCGTCAATGGCCTTGGTGACTGTTTCAAAGAAATCAACGAGGTTTACGAGGCAGGATCTGCCCTTAACAAAGCCGAACTGGGTAGGATCCAGTGTCTGTACGTCCCCAATATCTTTATTTATGAGGTCCATGATGATCCTTTCCATAGCTTTGCAGACCAAGCTAGTCAGGCTTATGGGGCGATAGTTTCCAGGATCCGTTGAGGCACCACCTTTATGGAGAGGGACCACTGTTGCTGTAAGCCACTCTTTGGGCACATATCCTGTAGTAAGGCTGAGATTGAACAGTAGTTTTATGTTTGGGTTTAGCTCTTCTTGGAGTTCATGTAGGACGCTGCCTGGGACACCATCTGGTCCCATTGATGCTGTGTTTTTTGCTTTGGAGAGGGCGGCTCTTACCTGAACATCTGAGATGTCAGGGGGGCAGCACTCTGCTGGGATAGATATTTGCCCTTTTGGTGGGGAGGGGGGGGGAGTTTGCGCTGAACCTGTCAGCTAGGATCTTGGCAATGTCTGTGGGTTCGGTGTATTTTTTGTCATTTTAGACTAATTCTAAGCATATCTGGGAATTACCACCCAGTTTCCTAACATAACTAAAGAAAGCCTTGTGATTATCCTTAGTGTCCTGTGCAATTTTTTTTCTCGAAGCTGGCCTTAGACAATTTTATGAGTGCCCGTAGTTTTTTGCTAATACTGATCAGTGATGCCTTCCTTTTTGGGATTTTGCTCTATCATTTAGTAGCTTCCTCCTTCTATTGTATAGTTTTTTTATGGCGGGGTCCACCAGACAGGATTTCTGCCTTTGGAGGATTGGGTCTTGGTTTTATTTGGGATCGCATGATCCATGCATTCCTGAAGGTGTTCATAGAATGCGTTTATAAAGGATTCTGCAGTCTGGGCCATATTTTCCACAGGCCCAGAGGCTTTGAAGGATTCCACCTCGGTTTTGAGGAGTGTGAAATTTGCTTTAGAGAAGTTTTTCACTGTGGTTTTCTGGCCAGGGGGTGGGGTTGGGATGTGAATATCCAGTGAGATTAGTTTATGGTCTGATCTTACCAGTGAAGGATATACTTCTGGTCTGGAGCATAGAGTCCCCATGTTGGTGATGATCAGGTCCAGTATGTTTTCCCCTCTTGTGGGAATGGTAACAAGCTGTTCCATAGCATTTGAGATTATAAATTCTAGGAACCTTTGGGCTAGGGTGTTGGAGCTAGAGTAATGCTCCCAGTCTATGTTTGGGTAGTTGAAGTCGCCCAATATAATGGTGTTTGGAGTGACCTTCATATTTTCCAGTGTTATCAGGAAGGCTGAGTGGGGTTCCTGGGTTGGGAGGGTGGTCTGTAGCAGGCTATAAACTGGAAGGCAGTTTTACCCACTGTTAGTTGCACATGGATAGTCTCTGATGCTTTGTGCTTTGCCACCAACCTGGAGGTGTGGGTATCTTTGATGAATATTGATACTCCCCCTCCTTTTGTGGTTCAGTCCAAGTTTTGGGGCCGAAAAGCATGGTATGAGGTATAACCTGGTAGTGCTGGGGTGCTCCCGGGAGCCCTGAACCAGGTTTCTGTTACTGCACAGATATCGATGTTCTCCCTGCAAAGGAGAGTTTCGAGTGCGTGCATCTTGAGGTTTAGAATTCTGGCATTGAGTAGCATTACTCTTAGTTTCTTATCCCTTGTGATATCTATGGAGGTGGGTTTGTCTTTTGAGCCTTGCCTAAAAAAGGCACTACGGGGGTAGCAAGAGCCTTTGCCAATATCCAAAAGCCAGGGGTGAAAGGTGCAAGCCGTCCCTAGTGAAGCATCGTGGCTTGTCGAGCATATCATCCCAAGCTGACAGGCATTGGATCCCCTTTGAATGACACCAGTACTTAAGCCAATTGTTGAAATTGATCATCTTGTCTTCATATTGTGGCATCATTCTTGGTGAGGGTAAGATGCTACTCAAGGTCAAGGTCATACCAGCCTGGGCTACATGCTCAGAGAGCTCCTCTATGTCTCTTTTCATGTAGTCCAGGGAGGTACATCTCAGGTCATTCACACCAGCATGGACAATGACTGAGTCATATTTGTACTTGCCTTGGAGTGACCTGAGTGCTTGTGTTATGTGGCGGATCCTAGCGCCCGATAGGCTGCTCACCGTGACCCTCTCCTTGTTCAGCCTGGTGAGCGGGACGTCAGTGTGCCTGATGATAGAGTCACCTATTACAAGTGTATCAGGTGTGTTGTTTAGTCTTAAGGGCTGTGACTGTTTGGCACACTGGCTTTGTGAGATATGTGTTGCACGTGTTTTGTTTTGGGGTAGCGGTTGCTTGGGTGTCTGCTTTGGAGGTCTCTGCTGCTTAGGCAGATCTTTATTTAGAGCCTCTGAGTATGTTTTGTGTGATTATGTGTTTGGTTTGCTGACGTGGTACGTCTATGTGAGACTGGAATTGTAGTGAGTGTGGTTTCCTTCTCCTCCTGACTGGTTATGCCAGTACTGAGTTGAGAGAGCTTAGCCTCCAGTTTGGCTATATGGTTGCATCTCTCACATGTGTTGGAATTTGTTGGGAGGAGGAGAGGGTTGTCTGTGTACATGAGGCAGTTGTAACATTGCCTCAAGATTCCGAGATTCACCAGCTGGACCGAAGAGGAGACTGACAACTGACCTTTGGACATGCTAGAATAATACTAGGAATTCCTTTATAATTGAAAACAAGGGCCATTGGGGAGTGAGGAGTTGAGTGGTATTATTTATGGTATTAGTTCTATTGATGTGATCTCTCTGTAGTTATGTCAGACAACCCTTCCGGGTTTTAAAAATGTGTGGCCTGTGGCCACAAGATAACAAACTCCTATGCACACTTGAAGTGGGTATATTACCTTAGTGCTGCCTACTTAAGCAAACAGTGCTGTATCTGCACTGCTTTTGGTTCCTGGAGAAATGTTGAGTGTAAAAACAAATTGGTGTTGATGGGATTTCTCCCTGCGTCTCCAGAATATTTGCTCATAACAGGGTCTGCTGCTTCTGGAACTTCCCTTTCTGCCAATAAAGCTTCTAAAGGATCAAAAAGGGAAAAAAATCACAGAAAAACCTAAGCAGAAGTCAGTGGAGTCCAGAAAACACTAACCAGATTGTCCTTCCACTTCTCTTGCTTCTTCGGCTCCAAAGACAATATTGTTTAAGACATCAGTTCTGACACCTTTCTCTGAAACTTTTCTGGTTAGATCCAATATTTTCTCTGCTCCCAGAGCTGAGGTTACCCCCAGAGCCCAATTCACCCAGGGTCCACTCCCCATTTTTACAAGTAATGCCCTTTCACTGATTATCTAGGTCACCTTCTTTTGCTTCTTCATTGCAGTCAGTCCAGTTGACCAGAAGCCTTTCCGAAGTGGATGTTGAACAGATAATAAGAAATTTCTCAGTACCCAGATACATTTGTCTGGTTCAGGTATTATGAATCCAAGTGTTAACAAAAGTTTGTCCACATCAGATTTAAAAAAGTGGCTGCCTACCACTATGGTACCAGCTCTGATCTGAATGATCTGGCTGGCTCCAATCTGGAAGACTCTCTGGGATGAAGCATGAGCACTGGATCCTGGAGACTGGGTTCAAACCCAATGTTTTCAGAGCCATCCCTTCCTCTTGAACACTTGTAGTTGTATGGCTAGACATTGGCATCAGCCTTCGAACCTAGCCAGGTGAAATTTTGAGTTTTTTCTGGAACAGTATCTTTGGCTTCATCGAGAAATTTTTCAAGTTCCCCACTCAGCTGTGGCATTCTAAGTTGTCAAGACAGTACTCTCCTTATTGGGCAAGCAGACTTCTCTCACTCACTCAACTCCTCCTGACCCTTCAAAGAATGCCCTTGTCCTGAGCCTGCTCATTCAGTCCTGTCAGGACAGCTAGGCCCATTGAGCCTCAAGACATTCCATATTGGGAACTTCTGGATCTCTTCTGAGTCATCCCTTCCAAAGCATACATGTAAAAGGAGACACTTTGACTCCCCTCAGGAGCCATTAACAGACGACACTGACTTTGATGAAAGGAAGGAGTCCCCTAGATCCCCCTTGAAAAATCTCAGTTGGGGAGATCATGAGCTGTTGAGAGAGCGAGATGGATGGTTCACCAAAGCCTCTTCTCAAGAGGAGGCAGTGTTTCTTGTGACTTTCGGTATGGTCCAGCTACTTCCTGAGTAGTCCCTCCTACTGATGAGATAGTGGAACTCATCTCCAGCAGGAATGGGAAGGAGCCAGATATGGCTGTACCATCCCCCCCCAAAGAAGACATGTGTTAGGTTCTCCAAAGGACTGCCAACACTGGAACAAGGGTCCATCCATCATTTTCATGGTATTTGTGGCGGCCACCAAAAAAGAGCTAGTGCAAGAAAACTATTTGTTCCATCTCCCTTCCAGAAAGTTCAGACTGTTGGACAGTTTTGGAAATTGGTACTTCAGCTTGCTTTGAGGGTGCTGAATTACTTGGCACATGTCACAAGATTCAAGAAAAATTTGACTAACTAGCTGTCAAAATCCCTTTTCAGGTCCATATTTGCAAAGGACAAGAAAACTTAGACTTTCAGTTGGCTACCCTACATTCCCTTTCCATTTTGCCAATGCACCTAATATGCAACTGCACAGAGGGTGCTTTGAGAGCTGCAGGTACCACCATTAGTATAAGGAGTCATGCCTGACTGCAGCTGTGTGACTTTGCAGAGCACTTAAAGACGTCCTTTGTGAATGCTCGTTATGATGTCTCAAAACTCTTTGGGCCTAAAGTCAAGGAAACCTTTCCAGAAATGAACAGGATGAAAAGATCTTTTCTGCATTAGGAATACAGTTCACAAGCCCCTACAGATCTTTCTCTTGGAACCAGAAAGGGGATAAGAAACTATAGTTCCAGATATCCCAAGAGTTCCCTCCCAACACTTATGGAAAGAGTGTACCCTGCAGCAGAAGGGAGAACTCTGGACTGTGCCCCCATGGCAGGGGTGGACTTCCAAACCAAGGCTTCATGTGACCTTTTTCTGTGAGGTCTTATCAGCACTACTGAGTGGTTGTCTCACTGCCATACTCTGGAGGCAGTCAGAGGGGCACTTATCACTGCACCCCAAAGCCTGGATATCCATCGCTAGAGACAAGTGGGTGCAGAGGATTACAACCAGAGGTTATTCCATCCCTTTTTTTGTCTCATCCCCCACCATCAAAAAAGTTACCAAATATTTCACTTTCTCAAAGGCAATCAGCAGTTACAGAAATAGAAAAGTTGTTGAACAAATGAGTCATCCAAGAGGTTCCATCAAACTAGCTAGGATCCGGAACTTAATCAAGATTTTTTTTGGTGTGAAAAAAAGAATGCCGACCTTATACCAGTTTTGGAACTCAGTCATCTTGATCATTATATCAAACAGATGAAGTTCTGGATGGTCACAGTTCAATCCATTTGTCCCACTGTTGACCATGAACAATTGGATATGCTCGATACACTTTCAGGATGCATACTACCACATTAAGATGGGCAAGTGATCCAGAAGGTTTCTCCACTTGTAGCTGGGAGCTAGTCACTTCCAAGCCAGAGCCCTGCTTTTGGTCTTACCACAGCCCCCAGGATGTCCTCCAAGTATATGCCAGTGGTCACAGTTTATCTCAGACTGCAAGGATTCTGGGTGTTCCCATATTGAGAAAATGTGCTCATTTCTGCCCCTACCAAGAATCTACTTGTCCATGCTAGGAACTCCTTGCTCCACCTTTGTTCAGTGCTTGGCATTACAGTGAACATGGACAAGTCTAAGTTTTTTCCCTGTTCAGACATCAGAGTTCAAAGGCAGAAATTGGTACACAACTTGTCAAATAATAAGACCCCCCTCAGAACAGATGGTCAGCCCTCCACATCCATGCCTTACAGGTTCGCTCCTGTCAGAAGCCATCTGTGAGACTGGTTCTTCATCTGTTAGGCTTGATGGTTGCGTCCATCACCTTGATTCCTCTTGTGAAGTATCACATGAAAGTGATTCAGTGGACTTTTTCAGTGCAGTGCTGAATCAGGCCTCAACAGATGAGTTTCCAGGAATGCCTAAAAAATGTATGGAGAACACACATCCAATGGTGACCCAAGTCCCTGACAGTGACACAGGGTGACCTGTTTGTACTTCTATCACCCAAGGCCATACAGTGACCACAGACACTTCCCAACTGGTGTGAGAAGGCACTACATAGGAAAGGCAGTCAAAGGTATGTGTGGCCCACCTCCAAAGCTAATCTACGTATCAATATTCTAGAGATGAAGGCAGCTGTCCTAACACTGCAGGCCTTTCAGGACTCTGCTCCTGAAAGAGTGATATATGTTCAAACAGACAACATATCAATAGTCTAGTACATCAACCAAGAGGGGGAACATGCTCCTATCCATTATATTGAGAAGTGAGGGTTTGGCAATGGGCAATATCTTTCAACCACTTTCTAATAGCAATGCACATTCTGGGGAAATCCAGTGCTCTGGTGAATAGATCTATCTTCTTGCCTCATAAGTGATGCCTCAACCTGAAGGTGGCAGAGCAGATTTTCTGTTGTTGGGGCCGACTATGCTGTGATCACTTTGCCTCTCCCCACAACACCAAGTGCAGTAGATACTTTGCCCTAATCCTCCAGGAGGAGGAGTCACTGAAGGACATTCTGACCCACACTTGCCTCCCCCACAGTCCTTATACATTTTCCATCTTACTCCTCTAAAACTAAAATTTCTACAGAAATCATTAGAGAGGAAGGCCATGGTCCTTCTAATTGCCCCCTTCTGGTGTCAAGATATGTGGTTCCCCTACCTTTGGCCTCATCTGGTTCAACCCCTTTGGGTGGTGGATCCTAGCCTTGATCTCCTTTCTCACCCATCCAAATGCCTGTCCCAGGACATTCAAGCCCTCAGATTAAGCACTTGTTTTTTCCACTTGCAATGATGGCTATTCAGTCCAGGCTTTTGTCCCACTTATTCCACATTCTTAAATCGTTCCAGAGACCAGGAAGATTTACAAAACCATGTGGAAGAGTTTTTCTGTTTGGGCTTCCTTCTCAGAGGAATCTGGATCCTTTTTTGGCTCCTCCTCCAGCTGTGGTAGATTTTCTGATTTCCATTTTTCATAATGAAACCAGTTATTCGGTCATCAATGTTTAATTAGCTGCTATTTCTCATTTCCACAGTGGAGAAAAATCAATCCATTGTCATGTCTCTTGGATTATCTAAGGATTTCTTACAGGTTACTGTCCTTCTCAGAGCAACCATCCCCCTCCCTGTGGGATCCAACACTCCACTTGGCATGTTAGTATTATGCTTCAAACCCTAAAAAAATGCCCCTTCAGACCTGCAGCCAAGGTGGATCTCAAGGTTATGGCTTGGAAAATTTGTTTTTGGAAGCAATCACTTCAACTAGGAGGATATCATAGTCACAAGCTCTGTCCTACAGACCTTGTTATCTTATTTTTTACAAGGATATGATATCCTTACAAACTATTCCTTCCTTTATTCCAAAAATGACAACTGAGTCTTCCTTAAATCAAACTATCAAGTTACCAGTTTTCTTTCCCAATTTTTCCAACAGAGGAGGAACATATACTGTACCTGCTTGACATCCATGTCAACTATGATTTTATATTCACTGTACTAAAGACATTAGGGGTCTGATAAATTCTTTGTTTCTTTCACAACAATCATGTTGAGGCTGAGAGTCACTAAAGTCACTTTATCAAGGTGGTTGTCTAGATGCATTTCACATGTGTACAGAGAAAAGGGTCTGGCCTGTCAATGCTCTCTCGACTGGATTTGTGGCTACCTCTACTGCTTTCTTATCAAGGGCCTACATTGATGACATTTGTGTGGAAGCTACTCGACCAATGTAATTTCCCATTATAAACTGTATTTCTTTTCTAGAAGAAGAGCAGCTTTTGGTTCAGCCCTCCTCTGGAATGTCCTTCTATTAGTCCACCCAATGTTTTTTTAGCAGGGGACTGTCCCATCTATTGAGAAATGGATGGAAGAGACATCAGATAGGAAAGTTATGTACTTATCATAATGATAGATCTCTGTTGTCTCTGAGACATAATAATTTGGGGTAGAACGGGGCAGACCTCCCTGGATAGAAAGAGTAAGGGGGTGCAGTAGCCTTGCCTTTTAAAACTTTAAATGTTTTAAAGGTGAAAAGCTTAAAGTAAAAGCAAAGCTGGATCCTAAGATGGGTGTTCTTCTTTAAGAATGTCCTATGGCTGTGCATCCCTGCGTTCACTGTTGTATACGCTCACCTGTTGCTTACTCCTTTCCCGCATTCCACATGGAATTTAAATATGAAATGGCTGCTGCCTCTGTGTGTGTGTGTGTGTGTGCGTGTGTGTGTGTGTGTGTGTGTGTGTGTGTGTGTGTGTGTGTGTGTGTGTGTGTGTGTTTGTGTTAGGGTCATACCTCTCAACCTCATAGCCCAAGAAATCTAGACAAAGCCTGACATAATGGGGGTACAAAATCCCAAAAATAGGGAGAGATTTTAAATATTGCTGTTATAAACCTAGAAAGTTGCTAGAATAACAGGGTATGTATTAAAATGCATTTTCTAAAAGATATGAAGTCTAAAACTCAAATGTATGACATTATTTACTAATTTAATTCCTCAGATCATCCCACTGATTTGCCAGAAAACCAAAAAGGACCAAACGGAAATTTTGAGGCAAAAATCTGGACATTCTGAGAAAATAACGATAGTTCAGAGGTACAGTTAGGGATGGCAGGGTAGTTAATTTCAAATTCTGTACATTGGATACAGGAACAAAAGAGCCTGAATCCTCTACACCAACTACCAAATTAGTAAAATAATTCATTTGGTGCATTTTCAAGGACTTTTGATCTTCAAGGTAAGAGAAGTTTACTGCTTTCTTGCTGTCTTTTTTCAATGTGCATCTGCTTTGTTTCGCAAATGTTCATAGCATAACAGGTAGCATGCTTGCTTTTGTTGCAGAAGGCTGTAGGTTCTACTCCCAAAGTATATAGATGAACTGCTGATACTGTGTCGCATTTTAAGGTGGAGGGTGGTGGTTGTGATGCAGTCCTGTGTGTGCCCTGCTTTGGATGAGATGCCTGTTATCCATGAACCTGTTGTCAGTTTGCCATCCATCAATATTACAATATTACCAACTTATCAATTGTTTTTTTTTTTTGTTTGTTTGTTTGTTTAATTTAATATAGGCAGTTTATTTTTCAAGTGCAGCAGGCACTGACTTTGTAGATGAAACATTGAAACATAAAGTTGTTTGCTAGAAGCAACCTCCTTATTAGTTACAGATATCTTTAATGTACAATTATTCAGATGACGTTTACTTCAGCAGAGATTGCGCATATTGACTGCTATTGGTAGATTGCAATCACAAACGTTTGAGTGGCCTTTTATGGTTGAAATCTTCAGAAATGGGCAATTTTGTCACTATTGGGTCATACATTTTGTTTAACTGCATACATGGAAAATTATTCAAAACTACAAATTTAAAACACACTCTAACAAGTGGTGCTGTATTATTTTAGGAATATAATTTAATACATTCAGGAAAGTGACTCAACACATGCATGTATGCATGGTCCTAAAAATGAGTGCAAGGGGCCTATGGTTTGAAAACACCTGAAGGTAAACTTTATCTGCCACTGGTCAGATGCATTTTCTTGGAATGTTGGTTTCAATGCCATTTCAATGAATGTGAGTTTCAAGTGCAGAGAAGTTTACTGTTAATGCTAAGTCTGTTTTCATTATGAGACTGTATTGTTTTATTTAGCAAATTTCTATTAGTGTTTGTGGTTTACAATTTGAAATAAAACTGTTAAATTAAATTCAAATATCTGTAAGCATTGTAGAAGTACAGGAAAATTAGTATGTACTCTCTGAAGTGTGAACAATGATTATGGTAACTGGGGAGAAATAGCCAAGCAATGGGATACTGGAATGATGGTGGAGTGTGCCAGTGCATGGGTGGGGGCCCGATCCATTACTCTTCATAGGGCTTCATTTGACCATGATCTGGCTATGAAGTACAAACTTTGTTTCTTCCTTTTGCATGCATCCATGTGCCTATGCTTCAGTGTGAAAATATGGTACAGGATTGGAGGAAATTTGGAAAGAAATACAGACAAGATGGAAGAGAACTGTGGTTATTTTTAAAATTGATAGCAGCCTTCTAGTTGTACAATGCATTAGAAAGTTTTGCAATGGAAAAGTTTTTATTTGTGTGTGTGTGTGTGTTTTTGTTTAACAGAACCTGGTAAACGTCATTAATCACAGTAAGTGACCAGACTGAATGCAAGCAGTTTTTTAACATGAATATAACCAGGTTTTCTTTATTATTTTTGGAGAGGGGTAGGGGGGATTGTGACTAGGGCTGTGTTTGTGTGTGTGTGTGTGTGTGTGTGTGTGTGTGTGTGTGTGTGTGTGTGTGTGTGTGTGTGTGTGTGTGTGTGTGTGTGTGTACATTTTGTTAAATAAAATCAAGAGATCAATACACAGGACGTTCAGGTTCAAAAGTTTACTAGTGTACACCAAGAGGCAAAAAACGTACAAGCACAGAATTTTGTCTGACATGAAACAGGAAGTACACAATTTTTATAGTCTTTACATTCAAGTTGTGCCCACCTTACTGACGTGATATGTCACAGGGCATCTACATCACTTTAGCTTACAATGTTCTATTCATTAAATAATGCTGATGCTGTATATTTTAAAAAGTTTTCCTCTGGTAACAATATGGCCTTGCTTACTACCTGGTCAGACATAATGTCTTTCTGTAAAGTTACTTTTTCAAGGCTTCAGACTAGTTTGAATACAATAGCAGATTCAGACTTCTAATACACTTCTTTGTTCCCCTGTCACACTTTCCCAACAGCTGTGTGTTATCTAGTAACACATACACAAGGCCAAATCATCCCAGCAGGAAAGAGCAGAAGATTTCATTATTTCACATATTTAATTTCCTGACCCAGCAGATAATCACTTGTGAAAAGCATAAACATTAAAACTTGCTGAGCTAGCAGATGCCAGGGTTAGATGTCAACTTGCTACAAGCCACACTGCAGTTTCAAAACTTCTTGCAGTTACACATGAATTCATCCTTTTTGTTATATCATTAATAGAATAAAATGCATTACATACTACTTTGCTTTTTAAACTAGCACTTCACATATATTATTTCTCTAACATTTTCCCTCCTATTAATGCTTTTTATTCTATTTTGAAGTATGCATAATGTTATTTCATCTCCTAACCTCTTCCACTAAGGATTTTCAGCTAGGTGAGTCATTTGATCTATACTTCAGAAAAAGTTTTCATCTGAGATCAATTTTTCAATCTCAATATCTTGGTACAAAGTTTCAGTAACAGATACATCAATAAAATCTTTGATTAATCTTTTCATGCAGGGAATTCCACAACAAACACATTCTCATATTAGGAGTAAGCCCACACAAATAGCAATCAGAATATTCATTAGGATGGAACCCCACCCCCCCAAATAGATTCTGGAAGAAGTCCTTCAGTGGGTTTGGGCCTGGTTCAGTCATGGCTGATACTTGCTGAATTACCTCTAGGTGGTTGTTAATTTCATGTCTATTGTCTGGAATGTATGCACAGCATTCTTCTTTGATAAGCGCGCACGTACCACCTCTCACCGCTAGGGTGACATCAAGAGCCATTCGATTTTGTAGCACAACAGTTCTCATTGCATTCAGTTCATCAGTCACCAGTTCTAGGGCAGAGAAAGTTGCATTACTCATTACTTCGAGAAGTTTCGACAGCTTCCTCAACTCCCAGATTGATTTGACTGCTCCATATGCCGGGAATATTCCTGCCCCAGATATAACACTGTCACTCAAGTCCATATGAGTCAATTTGCTTTTATCCTTTACGGTATTATGGTCTTTCCAGCCAGCTTTGATCTGTCCTACTGGATTTACAGGCTTTTCAACTGGACCTTCAGGTTTTTGGGCTGCTTCTCTCACGTTTCGTATCTTACCCAAAGGAAATTCTGCAGTATGTCTTATAGTCGGAACCAGATAACCCAAAAAACAACTGCCGGACCAGTTCTCAGGTAGCCATTTGTATGCTTTTTTCCCACAAATAAAATAACAATTTCTACTTTAGTACTAATACGCATTAACCCTGCATGAAACATTTTCTGGTCTATAACTGACAATTGTTTAAATAAAACAGGATTCTTGCGAATTTCATTCATGGTTGTTTTCATTGAGTTCAAATATGAGTCATAATTAGTATTGCAAAGGGTATTGCCATTACTAGTCTTAATATAACACCGATAAGATATTGTTATATTACAATTGCTCCAGCCCACCTGGAGAGTGTCATTTTTATAAAAACATACAATTCCCTTTTGTGTGACAGGTAAAAACAAAGCTATTTTGTCCTGTGATCTCACAGTCCCTGTGTCAAAAAGCAAATTTTCCCAAGTCTCATTTATCCCCAGAGGGACAGCGGACATTATCAGTCCTCCGTATGCTGTTGGTATAGCTGTACAAACCCAGCAATTCAAAATGTTCATAGTCTCTGCATATACACATTTCATGGCTAGGTATGTGTTAAAATTTGGATGCCAGTCTATAGATGTTTCGTCACGTCTTCCCACTTTCACTTGTGTGGTTGAGTGTAGGAAAAACCACAACAAGAGGAAAATTGTCACAATTATAGTCAATAAATGTATACTCAACAAAATGATTATGCAACATCTCTGGGGTTGATCTATATTTCTATTCTGTTTGTTCTTGGCCATTTTGCCCTTGTTGTATATCAGTCACAAAGTTTTTATCAAGTTGAAAGTTCTTTACCGGTTTGCAGTGTGTCAAATGGACCCAGGACATCCTCTCAGCCACTCTGACTGCAGTAGGCATTGCCAACAGTACCTGGTACGGTCCTTCCCACTTTGGACTCGCCCAATTCTTCCTCTTCGTCACTTTTAACCACACCCACGTTCCCAGAGCCAAAACTGCTTCCACCGGTCTGGTCTGTTCCTTATCTGAAAAAGAGTTAAACTGCAAAACAGATTTATTTGTTAACAGTTTCCTCATATAACTAGCTAATGAACTGTCAGCCTCTTGCTCTGCAGGCATGAGAGCTTTCCACTGAGACACATAATATGCTCTCCCAAAAACCATTTCAAAGGGAGTCAAACCCTTCACATTTGGAACCGTTCTCATACTCAGCAGCGCTAAAGGCAAACAGTATATCCAATTCTTCTGGGTCTTATCAACTAACTTCTTAAGTTTGTTCTTAAGAGTTCCATTGTACCTTTCCACCAGTCCTGCTGACTGTGGGTGGTAGGCAAAATGGTTTTTCAAGGAGATTCCAAAAACTCTTCCAAGTTGCTGGATTGTCTGATTAACGAAATGTGTGCCATTGTCACTATAAATCCTTTCCGGTATGCGAAATCTAGGAATTACTTCTTTTATCAGGGCTTTCGCCACTGTTGCTGCATCCGGATTCTTGGTTGGAAAAGCTTCTACCCATTTAGAAAACATATCTACAATGACTAGACAATATTTTTTCCCTTCACACTTATTCAATTCTATGAAATCCATACAGATAGTATGGAACGGATACGGTGGTATAGGAAAACTTCCTCGCTTAGGTTTAAATGCCCCTTGTGCATGATGCTTGTTACAAGTATGACAAGCTGCACAAAAGTTTTTTGTATAGTTTGTGAATCCGTATGTTTGGAATATTCGGTTTACTAACTGTACCATCCCCCCTGTTGAGACATGGCACTGCCCATGGCTCAACAAAGCTGCATATCTAAATAAATTAGACGGCAATATTGTTTTTTTCTCTTTGGAAATGTACAGTCCATTTTCAAGAATTGCGCCTTGTTTTTCCCATTTTTGTTTTTCTGCTTTTGTAGTAAGCATCTGCATTGTTTTCAACATGTCTAAATCTAAAATCTCCGAGGGTTGTAATTCCTCATTCAAAAGTAAAATTTCTGAGTCTGAGGCCGCTTGCTTTGCAGCTGCATCATCTCTCGCATTGCCTTTCAAAATCGTATCCTGTTGTTTTGTATGAGCTACACATTTGCAAATAGCCACTTTAGTAGGTAACTGGATAGATTCTAATAATTCCAAAATAAATTGCTCATGATTAATTGGTTTTCCACTAGATGTTATAATTCCCCTATTCTTCCATTGTTGCGCAAATACATGTACTGTAGAGAAAGCATACTATCAGTATATATGTTTACACATTTGTCTTTTGCTAAAGTACATGCTCGTGTTAAAGCTATCAATTCTGCTGCCTGTGCAGATAAGTTATGTGGTAAGGGTTGGGCTTCTAAAATTTCAGTGTCTGTAACTACTGCATACCCCACTAGATTCTTTCCTGCAGAGCCCCTTCTGCATGAGCCGTCCACGTAATATGTCACCTCGGCATCATCCAAGGGCATCTCTGTGAGATCTTGTCTAGGCAAGGCTAACTGTTCAATTTCCTGCAGGCAGCTGTGCGGTGTGCCATCTGCAGGAGTTGGGAGTAATGTTGATGGATTTAATGTCGTACATCGTTCAATTGTCATATGAGGTTGTTTCAGCAGTATAGTCATACATGAAAGATGTCTAGCAAGAGAGAGGTATGCTACTTTTTCTTGCAGTAAAATTATTGCGACTGCATGAGGCACTCTCAATGTGAGAGGGTGGAATAATACCACTGAGGCCGAAGCCTGTACTGCCATTGCAGCTGCAATCACTGCTTGTACACAGTGAGGCAAAGATCGTGCCACTGGGTCTAACTGTGATGAATAATAGGCTATGAGGCGTTGCTTATCCCCATGTTGTTGTGTCAGCACTGACATCATATATCCTTGCTTGCAATCTACGGTCTGAAAGAACCGTTTGTGATAATTTGGGAGTCCTAAAACTAATGAAGAAGCTATCAATTGCTTCAATTTGCAGAAAGCCGTTTCTGCTTCGGGTGTCCATTGTAACAAATCTTGTGCTGCCATTGCTATTTTATATATCAAGTCAGTCAGTGGAGCAGATTCCAAAGCATAGTTTGGTATCCAACTCCGACAAAAATTAGTTGTCCCCAAGAAGGACATCATTTCCTTCTTGGTTACTGGTTTGGGTGCTTGTAAAATTGCTGTCTTTCTATTCTCGTCTAATATCCTACCTTCATTGGATATCACATATCCTAGGTATCTAACTTGCTTTTTCCAGAGTTGTAACTTACTTTTGTTCACTTTGTGTCCTTGTGTTGCTAAGAATTTCAATAGCGCTACAGTATCTTCCCTGCATTGCTGCTGGGTGGGGGCTGCAAGCAAAATGTCATCTACGTAAAGTAGAATTTGACTACCTCCTGGTGGGGTAAACCCAGCTAGGTTGCTAGCCATTTCTTGTGCGTATATTGTTGGGCTCTCACAATATCCCTGTGGTAGTCGAGTATAGGTATACCTTTTACCCTGAAATGTAAATGCAAACCAGTATTGACTATCAGGATGTATAGGTATTGAAAAGAAGGCATTGCTGATATCTACCACAGAGAAATATTTCTGTTGCGGTTTTAAGTCATTTAACAAAGTATGTGGGTCTGGCACTGTAGGTGCTCTGGGTATCACTGCATTGTTTACAGCTTGTAAATCTTGAACCATTCGCCATTCCCCGTTTGCTTTTTTAACAGGAAATAGGGGTGTATTACATGGTGAATCAGGAGATTCTACCAGTACTCCTTCCCTGAGTAATGCTGCTATTATAGGCTTGATTCCTATTTCTGCATCTTTCCTCAAGGTGTATTGTCTTTTCTGTGGCCTAAATGCTGACTTTGGTGTAATTGTAACTGGTCCTGCTGTTCTAATAAGTCCTACGTCTGACTTGCCTGTTGACCAAAGAGTCGTTGGTATGTCACATAAGGCTTTCTCTTCTTCTTCTAATAAAAATGCTAATCAGCTGTCTGCGCTAGATTGCAAGTGCAGAGCCGGGTGTGCCTGCGTCAACCAATTCAACTTTTGTTTCTGTATTCCCTGTTCTGACAATTCTAAGTCAGTCTGTTTTTCCCATCTTGTTACCTTCTCTCCTAAGTCTACCCATTTTACGTTTTTGTTTTTTGTCAAGCTGACATGTGGCAATCGATTTGATCTATATAATGCAAGGAATTCTTGAGGTAATGAACAGCTAACTACACTGTTCCCCTCAGTATCCCAATACAAAGTACGTAATACTAATCTAGTTGCACGATTTCTGAACAATTCTTGCCTCTATTCTCTATCAGGTCCTGGCGTATTACAGTAGTACAGAGTACAGTGTAACACATGCTGACGATCAGTGTCAAGTGAGGGGGCTTTACTGATGGCTACGTTCATCAGTTCCTCGGTTACTGCCCCTGGACCAGTTGTAACTAGGTCCTGGCTGTACCAGTAAAACGTTTCACCCTCCGATCGCACCACAAAAGTATCCATTTGTCTCTGTGCCTCCATACCCTGCACAGTTAGAACTACTGCTATGCCAAATATCTGCATAAAGTCCCTACCCAATAGGTCAAATGGACATTTTGCAGAAACAACAATCTTACTTCTTTGGGTCATACCTGAAACAGGGTCAGTTATTGCTATATCATGGGAAAGTGGTTTCCTGTATAGCTGTCCATTCGCAGCTTTCACTAATATATAATCAGGTGATTCAGAATGTTCTGGTAACTTGGAGGGGTGTATCAGGGTCCGTGACGCTCCTGAGTCACACAGGAATTTAACTTCCCTTCCCTCCACCAGAAGTGTAACTTCCGGTTTCGTATCTGCTAAGTAGAGCTCTAGGCTCAATAATGCTAAATCCAAAATTTCACTTTCTTCATCCTCCATATCTACTTGCACTTCCTCTATTCCTTCTATCACATTTACATTTGTTTTGTGTTTATTAACTTTTCCTGATGATTTCTGACTTCTGTATGATGTATCTTCACTATCATATAGTAAGTCCTCATCTCCCTTGTCTTCTGTGATTACCTTTTTGTTCTGTTTACAATCCCTTGCTAGATGTCCCTTCTTCCCGCACTTAAAGCATTCACCTCTCTTTTTCCTTTCCTCAAAATCTTCTGACCATTTGTCAGACTGTTTATTTCCCTGGGCATTTTTCTTTCCCTTTTTACCAGACTGTAACACAAATACTTCAGCTCCGTCTTCAGCAGTGAAGACTTGTACCTTCTTTTTCTTTTTGCTATTAAAATGTCTTTCATTGATTGAGTACAATGCCCCATTCGGAATGTATCTGTCCCGACACTTGCAGCAGCTGGAGAGGCCACAAAAGTTCCTCACCAAAAGGATAAAGGGTCTCAAACATCTGTCTTATGCTGCCCGACTGAAAGAACTCCAGCTCTATTCAGTCGCTTACCGCTTGCTCAGAGGTGACCTTTGCCTAACATACAAGGCCATATCAAACCCAGATTTGATGAATATGCTTCACCTCAAAAAATCTAGATCCATCAGAGCCACAAGGGCGGGAGACTTAAACCTCGACACGGCTATTAATAGGACGTGCTGCAGGGATAGATTCATCACCCAAAGACTCCCTATGCTGTGGAATAAAATCCCGGTATATGTGAGGCAGAGCACCTCGCTGGCCTTGTTCAAGAGAAATCTTGACCAATGGATGGGAGACCGCAGATATACCCCAGGGATTACCTCAGTGTCACTGCTCAACAGAGGCACAGCAAAATAATGGGTATAGTTCCCCATACTAAAGGGGTGGCGTAAGCCACAAAACTATGGGCTAGGCTTGTAAATGCCCTTGGGCAGATAGCCTAGTATGAACCTATGAACCTATGAACCTAAGCATGTCTAGCATATTCAAGTAAGGCTTGTAGCTTACCTGTTCGATGGTCTATCATGTGCTTCGTAATGAAGCTGCTGATAGGTGCAATGCAACCTTTTAAAAATGCATTTTTCAATTGTTGTTCATACGGGGAATCATTCACTTGATTTTCAGGAACTGTCATACCGCTATGATTATTAAAACATTACAATAATCTAGCATAGTACCCATCTACCGTCTCATTTTCCTGTTGTATGCATTGGTTAATGCAAGTCCAGTCTGCTCTAGGTTTCCATTTCTCAGAGATTCGGTCTGTAAGACCTTTCACTCTGTTGTCTAATTCTGCGTCACTATGTGGGAGTGGTTTAAGCTCTGCATTACGAGGATTCCAGGTGCCACAAATCATGTGCCAATCTGGACCTATAATTTGTCTGACTACTTTTTCTACTTCTTCCCCATTCAAGTGGTAACTCAACCTCATGCCTTGTAAATCTTCTAAAAATTTTGTAAAATTAACTTTCGGATGGGGTATTCCCTCAGTAGCTTTCCGGATATCCTCCGGTGTCCATGGTCTGTATACTAAGAGAGTTGGGTCCTGCCCTGCCTGTCCTGCCTGAGGATTTGGGACCTCTATAAGCGGACATATCTCTTCCTCATTCTCATCCTGTAGGTTTCTCTCTATTTGATAGGATTATTTGTCCCCATGTATCTTATGCGCTCAGGACCTAGTTTCAATAGGATCTCTAACAAACGATTGTGGTCTCGCTGAGACCTCAGGATAACGCGGAGGCAGACCAGCCTGTCCACTCACTTCATATCCTGAAAAAGGCAATGGAGGGGGCAGGGGAGGAGGAGCTGTTGCTATTACTATGTTATTATCTTCTTTGTCTAAAAATAATGCTTTTGAATTTTTAGTCTTCTGTTCCCTACGGTTTGCTTCCTCAATCCACCTGTGTGCCTGAGGAATGCCTAATTGGCGTTGCTTTTTTGCCTAACCTCCCGCATCAGATTTCAGTTGCTTAAGGAGTTTAATCAGTGAAGTTTTATCTAATTTACCATCAAATTCATATCTGTTAACCCACTTTGTATAATACCTAACATTATCAGAACGTTGTGATTGCATATATTTTGCGTCTTCGGTTAGGGGCGGATCTCGCGATGTCTTAGTGCACTGATTTCCCATGGTAAAAGAAAATGTTACGTAACCCTTCTTATCATGTGATATCAGAATTTCAGTTCCTTTTCACAGTTTATCTAGAATAACTGCCTACCTTACTCTGTTACCCTGATCTATGACCAAATATGCAGTAATTCCTTTTGTCCCTGATATGCATAACAAATCTTGACAACAATATTTACTGTAACCTAGTCCTTGATCTAAAACAGAAAAAAGGCAAAAGTCTTCCTACCTGAGCCTCCGGTATTGAGCCGTCCAGGATCCGCTCTTCGGCCACAGATCAGAAAGTGGCCAGCCTCTTTAAATGACAATTCAGTCGGAGGTCTTTTCACCCAAGAAGAACCGTTTTGGTAACGTCTCTTGCGCAGTATTTGACCACCGGTAGACTCTGATCTGCAGCTGTCTGAGGGATTTCCAGCTAAAGAAGGACCAAACTGTTAAATAAAATCAAGAGATCAATAGACAGGAGGTTCAGGTTCAAAGGTTTACTAGTGTACACCAGGAGGCAAAAAACGTACAAGTACAGAATTTTGTCTACATAAAACATGAAGTACACAATTTTTATAGTCTTTACATTCAAGTTGTGCCCACCTTACTGACGTGATATGTCACAGGGCATCTACATCACTTTAGCTTACAGTGTTCTATTCGTTAAATAATGATGATGCTGTATATTTTAAAAAAGTTTTCCTCTGGTAACAATACGGCCTTGCTTACCACCTGGTCAGACATAATGTCTTTCTGTAAAGTTACTTTTTCAAGGCTTCAGACTAGTTCGAATACAATAGCAGATTCAGTCTTCTAATAAACTTCTTTGTTCCCCTGTAACACTTTCCCAACAGCTGTGTGTTATCTAGTAACACATACACAAGTCCAAATCATCCCAGCAGGAAAGAGCAGAAGATTTCATTATTTCACATATTTAATTTCCTGACCCAGCAGATAATCACTTGTGAAAAGCATAAACATTAAAACTTGCTGAGCTAGCAGCTGCCAGGGTCAGAGATCAACTTGCAACAAGCCATACTGCAGTTTCAAAACTTCTTGCAGTTACACATGAATTCATCCTTTTTGTTATATCATTAATAGAATAAAATGCATTACATACCACTTTGCTTTTTAAACTAGCACTTCACATATATTATTTCTCTAACACATTTATTTAAATATTTTGAAATTAGAGATTCATATTTTTTATAATACTCTTCTGCCCTCTTTTTGTTTTGGTTGTGGGGTGAGGGCATAGCTAGCTGGGCTGTGGATTAAAGTAACTTGCCATTTCACTTGCTCAGCTTAAGTTCAGCCATTAAAGCTGGCAAGTGAATATTGTGTTAATAAATTGGAATATTTTTATCCTTTTTTTGGGGGGGAGCGGTTAGCCATCTGTGCTGTGGATGAATGTAACTTATTCTTTCAACTGGCCAGTTTAAATTCCATCCTTAAGGTGCATTTGTATGACTAAATATGAATGTTTATGTTTTTTTTTTTGAGGGGGATACAGTAACTTACTCCTTTTCATATTATTTTTAAAGGGTGGTTAATGTGTGTAAAATACATTTAATTTATTTATTTTATTGCATTTGGTTACCAGGAAAGTCCACTGGGCTTAAAAGAGCCCATTTTCAGTGGAGACCTGGGAAGTAAAGCTGCAACGAGTTACAGAAAAAAATATAAACATTAATTGGTACAGAAGTAGAAACAAACAGTGTTACAGATAGTAAATATAGTAGCGTATACCAAATATATACAAAAAAGCAGGAATCTAGTTTGTCTGAGTACAGTAATATATACAGAAAATATACATTAAAGCAGAATTCAATGAATTCAATCAGAGTGGTATAAACAGAGATATATTAATCAGTATTATTGTACCAGCATCAACAAGTGAAGATAAAGCTAAAAACAAATATGGAGAAAGTATCATCAGTTACTAGTAGCAAAAGACATCGGAGTTTAGTAATCATATAAGGAGAGTGAAAAGGTTAGGTTATATAGCAGAAAAATAGCCAGGAAAAGTTGATATGATTTTTCAGTTTTTTTAAAGTAATGGTGCTGCCTGTGTTTCTTATAGAAGGTGGAAGTGAGTTCCATAGTCTGGCGATGGTGAAGGACTAGAGCAGTTAACCAGCAGGTAAGGTGGGCTTATCTACTTTTAGAAGTAGATGATTTTCAGATCTTAGATGCCTGCTAGGATGGTATTTGGCAAGTAGAGTTGAGAGAGCAGGACAGTCTGTGAGTCTGTAGATTATTTTTTGCACAGTAGTTAGCTGGGTGAATTTTTTAGGATGGGGGCGGCTAGCTGTGCTATGGGAACTTATCCTCTTCATTTTCTCAGCTCAATGTCTGGTATTAAGAAATATTGTATGAAACACATTTGAAACCATGCCTGTTTTACAGAAATTTCTTGTATTTGCCTAATAGGTTTGGACTGCAAGTTACTCTTATATTGTTTACTTAGCTTATAGTCTACCTTAACATGCCTAGTGAGCATTTGCATGAAATATGCGGCAATCCCACCCCCCTCACTCTGGGTGCTGTATTTGTAAAACCAAGTTGAAACTTCCCGATTTTGCAGAATGTCCCTGAGTTTGTTTTATCTTGATCTGTTCCTAACAGAATTGTGGGTCAACTGTCCACATAAGTCACCTAATCCCAAACTACTTGGTCAAATGTTAGCGGTGTGCTTTCAATGTCGTACTCAACTTTCCAAAGGAGACAATAATGCATTTTTGACACTTAGCTTTAGTCCATCATTCTGGCACTAGTTATTTGTTTGGGACAAGCCTTCTTGTAGGATGGCTGAATCCTTTGAAGAATTGATTACTGCTCGTAGTTTGCTCCTTGTTGGCCATTATTTTGTTTCATTTCATGATTATTATTAAACACAATTGTCATAGAAGGAGAGGTGTTAGAAAAAAAATCTCTAGGGGGGGTTGGGGTTTACAAAAATTCTGTTCTACATGTGCCACAGTGTTGTCTACTTCTATCATTCCTCAGCTACCCACCCTCCTTTCCCCACTTTATCAATTCTGGACTTATTAATTATTTTTCTTCTGATATGATTGAACTGGCCAGTTCCAGATAAGCTTAGAAGTTTGTGAGAATGAAGTTTTATTTATTTATTTATTTTTTTGAAAAATACCTTTATTAAATTGTCATTTGTGACATAATCAAATCATATTAACAAGTTCACACTGAAAAACATTGTACATCACAATAATCTTCTATACAATATACATAAATTCAGTTCTTGCCTTCTTTTAAACCTCATTCCTTCTCTAAAATGTTTTATTGCATGTATTATTCCCATAAGTTCCATTTTTCTGTGTAATTTACTCCTACCATTTTCTGAAGATGGTTTAAACATTAATTTTCATTTTCTAGTAATGACTTTATTGGCAACCAGCAGAATTAAACTTAACAAAGCTTTACTGTGTCTGGACAATTCAGATCCTGTATCTCAGCCCAAAATATATGACATTCATTTGCTTTACCATATATTTTGACAGAGTACAGCACTTTTAAAGTCTGCCAGCTGTTTACACTCTGAAAACATATGCTCTGAGATATCTCTTTCTTCCCCATTACACCTCCAACATTTGCCATCTACCTGAGGAAAAATTCTTTGGAGTCTGCTTGGGGGGTAAAAGTACCTATGCAAACACTTCCAAGCAAACTTTCTAAATATTCTAGACTTTGCTGCCATACATATGTCCTCTCATTGTTTCTTTGTGAATTGCTTATCTAATCTCTCTCTCCTCCTGATCTTTTCTGACCTACTCTGATTGATTCTTATAGTTATCATGCAATAGTTGATATGCTCTACTAATTCACCCTTTTTTAACAGCAGCTTTTGTTCTACATTCTCCTAAAAACTCAACCTGTGCAGGTCTTTCACTTAGTATTTTGCTATCCCTTTCTCTTTGCTTATACTCTGATATTAATCCCTGCTAGGGAAGGCAAATGTATATGTCGTCTTGGCCTCTTCCTTTTCTGTTACCTTCCCCTCTCTTATTTGTTCCTTTGTCAGCTTCATCCAGTAAAATCCAGCCCCCTCTTGTCTATTCTTTGTTTCCTTAATTGCAGTCATCCCTATTGGCAGAATCTTCTTTCTCCATTCCTGTGTTGGCTTAGTTCTTAGTATAATTTCTGCTACTTTATGAATATAATATTCTGTATGACTGCAATTGTTCTCCTTAAGGATCTGCATGCAAAATCCCAATCTTTCCTTATTTCTTGCATCCCCCTCCTGCTTCATCTTCATCCCTGTCCACTTTGAATTTTATCTATCTGCTTCTGTTATGTATAAAAGCCTAAATTGTGTAGCTCTAAATATCATTTTAAATTAGGTAATCCTAAACCTCCAGTGGTGGCATAGTCGTGCAGCAGTTAATGTTGTTGCCTCACAGCAAGAGATTCTCCAATTTAATTCTTGGCTGGGATGCCTTCTGTGTGGAGTCTGCATGTCCTCCCTGCATTTATGTGGGTTTTCCCCAGGTGATCCAGTTTCCTCCCACATTCCAAAGACATGCATCTGGATATTTCTCCCTGGGTCTCCACTGAAAATAGGTTATGTCCTAGTTGGACTTTCCTTGTCAACAAATGTTAAAATAAAAAAAAAATAAAATAAATCCCATTTGACTGTTGCACTTCCCCTCCCAGATAAAATCCTTCAACTTTCTACTAATTATTATCAACTTTTCCTTTAGGTGATAAAAATATGCCTGACCTCTGTATAAAACTAAAGGGACTACATTTTTTTTTACTGCTTGTATCTTGCTATCCATATCTATAGGCAAGAGCTTCTAGTTTCTCACTTTCTGTATTATCTTTGGTTTAGTCTCTAACCACATATCCTTAGCTGCCATGACAGGGTCCTTACTCCTAAATACTTCATTTTATCATGCCCCCATAAATATGGGGATTCCTGAACCAGTTTATGTGTAGATATATAGTTTACAGCTCTATATCCTGAGAAAACATGGAACTGTTTGAATGAAGTTCTTAGTGCTTTATTGTCTTCTTGGGCAAACTCCATCTGAAGTTATGCCAGGGTCTGCAGGGAGTTATGTTGAACAGGAGTAGCCTGGACTTTGATTCCAAAGTCATGAGTGACTGAAGTCAGATATGAGGTCAGATCTGAAGACTCATACTTTGAGGATAGAGAGAAGCAAACAACAAATATCTATCATTATGATAAGTACATAACTTTTATCATACACTACTCTTTGTTGACCTACAGTATGTATATATATATATATATATATATATATATATATATATATATATATATATATATTAAATAATAGATGATAAACAATTGTCTTCTTAATTCCCTCTAGTTCATCCACCAACCCTTTTCTGCAGACATTTTTTTATTTCTTCTGTAATGGCCTCATCACTTCTTAACTTATTATCCAACACCTCATTATAATCTTCTTTGTCATAAACACCAAGTTACCTCAAACAAAATTTTAATCCTTTCATATCTGTTTTCCTTCCCTCCCTAAATTCCCCATACAATATCATATTCATATTATTTTTTTGAAAAACATTTGTATTTTTTGCTGTAAATACAGACCTAAAACTCTCATTTTTTCTTGCAGTTTAAAACAGTTCATATAGGAGGCATAACGTAAATGGTCAGCTGAGGATAGCACTTTTTTGAGCTCTGTATAACTATTATAATAGACAAGAATTAGATTATAATATATATTTAAATTTCAGAAAATCTAGTTACTAAAATGTAACTATACAAACTTTGAGACTTTTATTCCAAATAATTCCTGTCAAATTATTTGAGACAAAATTTGACGGAAAATTAATAGCTCCAAGTCTTCACAATCTCATGCTACACTGAGGAAAGAACTACAACTGGTGTTTTCCCATCTACAGTCACTAACAGTGAAGATAAATGACTTCCAACAAAAGCTGGAGAATTTAAGTGAGAATAGTTCTAAACAAACTGAAGTTTTTAGAGACCTTTTTCAACAACATCAAAATCAAATAATGGACACGGAGACAGCCATAACTTGCATAGATGGAAGATTAAAAGAGGATGAACTGCACACAGACTTTCTTCTCAAACAAAATATATGGCTGTTGAATAAAATTGATGACCTTGAAAACTAGGAGAGAAGGTATAACATACAAGTCTTCTGAGTGCCAGAAAATGCAGGCGAGAACATTATTTCATTGAATAATTGGATTCCCAAAATATTAGAGTTACAAGAAGGGATCTCTTATGGTACAGAAAGAGCCCATAATGCAATTGGTAAGCCAGTGCCCACATTTTCCATAGCAACACCAAGATCTTTTGTCATAAAATGTATCACTTACTTAGACAATGAACTACTGCTAAAGACAGCTTGGAGGAAAGCCCCATTACAATTTTACCAAAACCTCACCAGATCTGACAATGATTACTCTATGAGAATTTTAGAAATGAGGAAGACATGCTGGCCATTGTTTAAACATCTGAAACTAGATAATATTAAAGCACAAATAATGCATCTGGCAAAACTAAAAATGCATCTCTCCTCTGGTAAAGAACTTTTAACAACCTGGATGAAGTCATCACCTTTATAACAAACAATAATCTAACAATGATTCCAGAGGATATGGACTTTTCCCTGTCTTTTTAAAGGGAACATCTGAGAAAAACCCATGGACTGAGGTTAAAAAGAAGAAACAAAAAACTGAGATTTCAGCTGCCACAACAAATACATCTCTCAAAGAATCAACTTGTAAATAAATAGTAAAATGCACATTTATGGTAATTAATGCATTTATAATATTAATTAGCACACAGGGCAAATAGTTATTTCACAACACCAATATCAGAGACCTGCGTAAACAGATTTTAATATATTTAACTGACTGCAAAGATAATTTATAATTATAATAATAAATAAATAAACAAAAACAGTTTGTTTCTGGACAAAGCTCAGTCAGTAAATCTAATGTGCACACCAGTTTTTTCAAGTAGGTTGGGGGAGGGCTCCATGCTGCATGCATGCTAGAAATCTTTATGAAGATACTCATGCAACTTCTCTTGTTCACTGTCATATAAAATTCTTTCCAATAATTTCTCCAATACATTTTGTTTTCTTCTTTGTCACACTATTCAGTATGATGTGACAAAACCTTCAAACCCAAACTATCTAAATAACATTATTAACATTATAAGGAAAATAGTAAACTTGAATGCATATTTCAAATCCTGGTTTGACCTAATAATCTCTTTCAAAATTACAAAAAAAACAAAAAAAAAACTTTTCGGATAAGGTTCATGTTAACATTTTTAATGAATGGGAAACTAAATGTTTCAGTTGCTGGAAACAATGTATTAAAGATTTAAAGACTTTACTTCAAAACATTATTAAAGACTATAACTAGTCATAACTAGATTGTTTTGTATTACACAATGTAATTGCTTACTCCCAAGATTTATGTATACTTACTCAAAACTCATCTTATTTAGACCAACTCCCTCAATCACACTTATATCTGAAAATTGATTAATGATCAAAAGTTGGATAATTTAGTATCCAAATTATACAGCATTTTATTAAATTACAGCTCGATTTAGACAACTAAGCAATGGAACATAATCACTAATGGCCTCCCACACAATCTCTCTCAGACAAGAAAACTTAAAATACTATCTTCAGTAAAACCTACTTCCTGTGGTCAATATTGGAGTGTATTTACATGGACGTTCTTACAAGGAGCTTTTTTAACTCCTGATAAAATTGCTAAATTTAAAAAAATCAAATAATATCATTTGTTGGAGATGCCTAACATCATGTAATGCAGATTGGATCTATATTTTCTATGATTGCTCTAAACTATGGAGTTCTTGGAGGGATACTGATGAATTTCTTTAAGCTTTATTTTCAGATACTACAAAAAAAATAGAACAGGAAACAATGGAACCTTAGCACTCAAAACAGTTTAATAATGCTTTCATCTAAAAGACTTCTTCAGAAAATAATCAAGTCACTTAACACATCCATTTAATTAAGAACAAGTAACCAATCACATTTCAAATTTAATTAACACATACATACAAAACACATATAAACTTTAACTGTGTGAACTAAAACTATATAAACCTACTTAATTTTCACTCTCTTATTTTTTAGAAAAGCACTTAATATTTACTAATTCATTTAGACCTGGGAATTTGTCAGCATTTAACTTAATCTGCCACTTAGTTCCTAAACCTTCTAAATGGCTTTTATAATACTCACCCCTCAGATCTTGAGGCAATAAAATATATAACAGAAAAACATAAACTTTTTTATTTTTATTACAAATTAGAGAATGTTTATATAAAGCATCATTATGATCTTTACTTTTAATAGCATAAAGGTGTTCCTTAACCCTTTTTTCTAAAGAGTTTGTGGACATACCAATATAAAAGACAAGACATCATGAACATAAACCTATGTATACAATACCAGAAGTTTTACAGGTAAATCTATGTTTCAAATAAATAGTGTAATTAAAAAATTCTAAAACCACAAAATAACTTTCTAAAATAAACCTACAAATACTACATATCCAACAAGTAAACATCCCTTTCTGTTTGCTTGTACTATTCACTTCCATGTGTGTTTCATTCTTCTCTAATAACCTTTTAAAATTCATATTCTGCCGATGTACAAACTTGGGATCTTCTCCTACAACTTTATAAACATCAGGATTACCCTGTAAAATTTTCTAATTTCTTCTAATTTCCTTAATGGAACTACCATCATAGGACATAGCCAATAAAAACATTGGACTAGTGTTAGAAAAATTAGTCTTATTATTATTTATATTACTATAAACATTTTCTTTTTGTGCTAAAATGGGCATAAAACAGTTTTTATTTTTATAATTACTTAATTTGCAGAACATATCAAATCAGCTTCTCTGTAACCTCTTTCCTAAAACATATAAATAATATTGACCATCTTTTTATAAAATTCATTATCCCCAGATATTAATCTAGAAGGCTGAATAAATTGTCCTTTAGGGGTGTTCCTTTTCATGTAGATAACTATTAGAAAAAGTCCTTTTTCTATAAACTCTACTGTCAGTTGACTTGTTTAGTAAGTCCAGTTCTAAAAATAAATCCAAAAAATGTACATGTAATCCAGCTTCACCTTTAGTGAACTTTAAATAATCTGAGATGCCATTTAATTCATTAATAAAAACGTCAACCTCACTCAGTAAAATGTCAACTATTAAAAATAAAATAATCCACAAAATGTTTATATAATAATATGTTGTTCAAGAAATGGCTTAAAGATAAAATAGCAATTTCCTAATTACCTAAAATAATATTTGCAAATGATGGGGCTACAGAAGAGTCCATAGCTATCCCCCATAACTGTCTGTAATATTCTCTATCAAACATAAAATAAATATTTTCTAAAACTAATTCCATAAATAAACAATATAAACTAACTTCCTTGTTAGAAAAAATATTATTTTTTTATTAAAAAGGATCTTGAAGCTTTAATTCCCTGCCCTATAGAATACAAGTGAATAATGAACACACATCTATTGTTATCATCTTAACAATTTCTTAAGTGTAATCAAACATTATAAAAAAAGTTCTTTAACTTTTCTAACATGTCCCAAGAGTCCCTTATATAAGAAGCCATCCCTTGTAATAAAAGATTAAAAATAAAATCTAAATACAATGCTATTCCTTCACAAACACTATTAGCAGCAGACACTATCAGATGAAACAGAGGCTTAACACAATCCTTGTGCAATTTGGGAATTCCAAACAAACACCCTGCCACTGGATTTTCTGTGTACAGAAAATCAGATACAGTTTGATCACCATCTAAAAACAAGTCATATAATGTAGAATGAATAAAGACAACTTTTATTAATGTCATACATAGACACCTTAGTATATCCATATTTATTTTCTAAATTTTTTTTAATAGAGGTGGTATAATCAACTTTATTAAGAATAACAATGCATCCACCTTGTCAGTTTTAATAAACCTTAACTCAGTCTGTTGTAGTAGTTCTGGAAAGCCGACTTTTCTTTAGCTTACAAATTAAAACACTTGGTAGAACATTTTCTCACCAAACATTCACAAATATCATTTTCACATGCTTGTTCAAAAACTTTAATAATAGACTTCAAACCTGGACTAAAAGAAGATGGTTTCTTTAACTCATCTGACAAAACAACATTATTCAAGAGATAATTCAAATTTAATTTCCTACTAAAAAACTTTAACTGTAACCCAGTCCTTGTAAGACTCGCTCTTTGACTTGGAATAAAAGTTAAACCCAATGTAAGAACATTAAAATGTTAATTTTATAACTGAAAAGTAGATAAATTAACAATTTTATTCTCATGTCTTACAGGTTTAAATAATGCCAGAATGTCCTGTATGTCCATTTCTTCTTTTTCCTCTGACTGAGTTCTGCCTTGCATCTTGTTGCTGCTGCTCAAGTTTTTTGAATTATCCTGTTGTTCATTACCATCCAAAATCCAATAAGGTAGTTCAGTTGAGGCGTCCTTGTTTCCACTCATACCAACTTGTACAGTTTCATTCACAGCAGAAAGGGGGGAAATTACATCACCACTATGCAGAACACTTCAAGATTCACCAGTAACCATGGTTACGTTCTTAGCTAGAAATGCAAAATGGAGCACTCCGGTGGAAAAAAACAACCATGTAAAACAACAATCCACCCAGGTCAACTCAGCATCACCACTTTGAGAAAAATAATTCTTCAATACAAAACAGATGAATAAGTAAGAATTTATTCCACACGGTATTCCAATAAGTGGCAGCAACCCAATCCAAGTTCAGCAAAATAAAATTCAGTAGTATAGTTAATATGGTAAGTGCTTTCATCCACGTAAATCCTGGACTTTATCAAACTAAGTGCTTCACCATTGTGACTGCTAAAATAACATTCCCAATTAACACTATCAATTAAGTCAACTGGTATCAGTCAAACAACAATACAGAAACATTATGTAACCCTTTTGGTTCCATGTAAAAAATTACACATGATAAAATGTTGAAGGAAGTATAAAAGGTAAAAAATGTGCAAAATGTAAACAAGAAAATAAGCTACCAAGTGTTGTTTACAAACACCATTTATAACATTAATGCTATATCCTTTAAAACAAGTAACAAAGAAACGTGTTTATTAATACCCTGTGAGTAAAGGACTCCCAATTTGAGTTGCCATTTAACCTCACTATTACATATCCTGTTAGCCCAATCCCCTCCCTGGGGATCCTTGTTGCTAATTTCTAAAATCCCAGACTTGTACTTAACTTGCCCAGTACAGGTCAATGTGTGTTTGTAAAGAGAATTATACATTTTTTTGTTTTCCATGGCATAAAGATATTCATAAATGCACTTACATAGTGGTCTCAGTTTTGTCTGTGTAAAAACAAACAAATAAACTAATCCCTTACGAACACAGTTACCATAAACTAGGGGTACTCTAGTCCGAAATTCACCTACAGAAATGTTTCCTCTAAAATATATGAACAAAACCTACATGTTCCACATTTCTGGGTCCCTTTACCTCTGTCATCCTGGGACAAAGGATGCTCTAAATAATATGTCATACTGGGTCCTACTTTATAGACAAAAAGAGGTAACAAACCTAAACAATTGTGTACCTCATTATTACCTTCCAAAATAACCCAGTTTTAAGAAACTATACTCTAGCTTTTCTTGGTGTAGAAGGGATGTTTGCTATCAAAGGCCAGGTAACTGCTGGAGTAAGTAGATTTATGAAACACTTTGGACATGAATTGTCCCAATTTCCAATTTTTAGAAATTGTAACATCCAAATAGTCAATGCTATCTATGGAAAAGTGGTATGTAAACCTAAAATAAGGACACACCTGGTTAATAAAATTGAAAAATTTTTTCATCACTAGCTCCACCCCTTTCCATAAAACAAAAATATTGTCAAGGTACTGGAGGTACAAAATCCGTTTCTTATCAAAGCCAGAATTGAAAATAAATCTCTTTTCCCAGGTCACCATGACTAAACTGGCAAAAATAGGGGCACTACTTGACCTCATAGACACACATTTCAGTTGTCTAAAGTACTCATCTTCAAAAGTAATTAAGTTATTTTTTAAAATAACCTCCATGACTTCCACAACAAAGTTTGTAAGCCCTCCGTCCAAATTCGTGTGATCACAAAGGGCCTCATGAAAAAGTTCCAATCCTAACTCACGTGGGGTATAGAGTTTAACAAATCCACTACATCAATAGTGGAAAAACCTGTTGTGTCACCAAAAAATTCTTGTTTAATCTTTGTTAAAAAATCCCACGAGTCAAGTAAAACATAAGGGATGGGGCACAATGGGGCACATAGTATTTTTCAATACTTGGAAAGCCTGGACTAAGACTAAATAACTTTCCATACTTCTCAAGTACAAAGAACTTCGGAATCTTGTCAAAAGACATGCTGTAAGGACAAAAAAAATCATATTATAACTCTACCCAAAATAACTGTAAAACAAATTCACAGAAATTCTGGTCCACCTTAAAGAAAATTCTCAATCTCGGGTCCCCTTCCAATACCTCCCCTTACCCAAACAATATCCCTCTAGAAACTGCTACCCTTCTCAATAGACACTTAATTGAAACTGTCCAGAAACTTACTCCCTCAAACCACAACTCAAACAACACCTATATCCCTCCCAACCTCAAAACAGTAATCTTTTCTCTTTCAAACCAGTCCCAACCTCATATATAAAATTACTCCTTCTGAAGCATAAACCTTGCTCTCCCTCCTCTGACTACCTTCCACTCATGTTCCTCAAATTAGCTGCTGAATCCATAGCCTATCCAGTATCTATCTTAATTAATAGATCTATCCAGGAAGCTACAGTACCAGATATTTGGAAAACCTTCTTCACTACCCCCTTGCATAAAGGAGGAAACTCAACAGACCCATCAAACATTCACCCAATTGCCATCCTCTCTCCTCTCTCCAAACATATGGAAAAATGTGTACACTCTCAACTCCTAAACTGTCTCCTCCAACATAACCTCCTCACACCCTCCCAACATGGCTTCCACCCTAACCACAGCACCTCTACAGCCCTCCTGTCATTTACACATACAACAGACAAAGCTCAAGACAAAAACCTTCTAGTATCCAGCCTCTTCCTCGACCTCTCAAAAGCCTTTGACACTGTCTCTCACCCTCTACTTCTGACTAAACTTTCTAACCTGAATCTAGCTCTCTCCACACTAACCTTCTTCACTTGTTATCTGTCTGACAGACAGCAATCTGTTCATTGACTCTCCTCCTTCTCCCCCTACCTCCCAATAACTACTGGGGTGCCTCAAGGCTCCATCTTGGGACCCCTCCTATTCAACATCTTTACAAATGAACTATATACCTCCTGCAAACAATCTGTACTAGTCCAATATGCTGACAATTGAACGCTCATCTGCACTTCCAACAATATCTCTGACCTTCACACACTCACCCAGGACACCTTCATGTGGAAAAATGGTTAGCCAAAAATCTACTTATCCTAAACCCCAAGAAAACCAAATTTATGTTATTCTTCCCCCGGACTCTCTCTCAACTAAAGTCTAACTTTCTTATCTCATCCTCCAATAACACCACCAGTTAGCCAAAACTCTACTTATCCTAAACCCCAAGAAAAACAAATTTATGTTATTCTCCCCCGGACTCTCTCTCACCTAAAGTCTAACTTTCTTATCTCATCCTCCAATAACACCACCATACAGCCTGACTCCCACACAAAACTTCTAGGAGTCATCATTGACAATGAACTTAAATTTAACCTACACATCCTTCAAAGTATAAAGAGAACTCACCAAAAGGTGGGTATGCTCTATCAAAACCATAGATTCCTGACCTACGATGCCAGACTGTGCCTGTCACAGGCTCTTCTTCTCCCCTCCCTTCTCTATGCCATCCCAATACTAACTAATATTCAAATGATTACCCTGGCCAAACTCCAACAAAAGTACCACAAAATAGCAAGGTTCATCACAAACTCCCCACATAACTCACACCACGGCCTCTCACTCAACTCACTACAATGGCTAGAACTCCCACAACAACTTATTACAAATTATTCACTCCATACATTATAAACCATCAACCTGCCCTGTCCTGTTCTCCTTTGTTTCCATCTACACACCAACTCACACATTTCGTACCTCTAACCAACAACTACTTGACATCTACCAACCAAAAACAACTATTGGAAGATAAATCCACCCTATCCCAGGCATGGAATAACCTCCCATCCCAATTATGTTCCATTATACACCCTTTACAATTTAAGAAAGAACTCAAATTACACTTTATGAGAACCAAAAGTTGTACTTGCCATGACCCTACCTAACTCCAATTCTACTCTGTAGTACACACTTCATTACAACTTCACAGCATACTTTTTTCTCACTCCAATACTACCACTGTTGTACCACAATATCATACAATCCTCTCAGTATCTTATCTCCCACATTTATTTCACTGACATCTCATTGCACTTCTAGATATCCCTTCCACCCCTTTCATGAATCCTGCTATACACCTTATCACACCAATTATAAAACAGATACTTACACCACACACACGAGAGTAAAAGAATAAAAAAAATAAATACATTTTTATTTGTTTTTCTTTGCAATTCAGAATATATGTGAACTTGTAGTGTTAGCCAATTAATGATTGTTTTTAATCGTACACTAAACTGTTATGTATATTTTAATTGTACACTAAACTGTTATGTATACTTAATCTGTCTGTAATTAGAGCTTTTCTCCTCAGGTTTCCACTGAAAATGGACTCCTGGCCAAGCTGGACTAACTCAGTTAACAAATGTCAATAAAATAAATAAAATAAAATAAAAGTCGATCAGCAAAAATACCCAGTGAGTAAATAGAACTGTTGTGAGCAGCCACTACCAGTCTGTAAGGAGGATGCTCCATATTTTTATGTACTTTGGGAATGCCAAAGTCTATAGGGATGTATGGATGTTCATTGATCAAAAAATTGTAGAGCTACTCATTAATAACCCCCTGTAAGAACTGTCTTCCAAAAACAGTTGTATCCATCTACGGGCAGTGTTAATCTGGTTGAGTGAAACAGCTTCATATTTATCAGTATCATTTAACATATTTGCTATGTCATTAATGTAGTCATTGTTCTCCACAATTACAGCCCCTCCCCCTTTATCAGTTTTCATGATTCTCAAATTTTCAGATGACCTCAAAGATCTCAATAACTCTTCTTCTTCCCTGTCTAAATTGTAGTATCTTTCTTTTTGAGAATAATAATAAGCCTGGTAAATCTCCCTAGTACAAACATTTTCAAAACTCGCCAGGATTGGGTGTGGGAGGGGGGAAAACAAAATTTTCTTTTTGAATAGTCCTTGCTTACCAGCAGTGTTATTAATCTTGAAAAATATGTTAAAATTAAGTTTTCTAAGATTTGAGTTCAATTAAAATCTTAGAAATGTCAAAGTTCCTATTAGGGACAAACTTCATACCTCTCTTAAAGAGGGGAAAATGGGTCTTAGTTATTACCTGGTCTGTGTAGTTAAAAATATTAAAACCAAGGTAACTTAACATCTTACCCTCAAAAGATGTTATAATGGATTTGTAACTATTATCCAAACTCAGTACTTGTTCCCCTGTTGTTCCTCCAATAATTCCATTGGCCTCTCTGTCTCTGACGTTTCGGTGTAGCCTGCTGGCCTAAAAAATTGTTGTGGCTATTTTGATTCCTATTAAAGATCCTTTCAGACCTCCTTAAGGGTGGGTAGTTTTTTTCAAATACCTCTTCTTCCTCAATAAAAAATTGTGTTACAACATTATTTTCTCTATCCCCATCCTCATAACTAACCCAGACCGTCCCAAAATCAAACTTTTGGGAAGTGGGTAGGCCATTTTCTGTTTGTATTCAAGTTCATCCCTTTTTAATTTTCTTTGCTTCCTTACTATTTTCTCTCTAACCTGCTGTTTGATTTTCTCAAATACGTTGTCATACTTGACCTCATACCTAACAAAATTATCATCAGACAAAATATCATTATTCAAAACATTAATTTCATCAAACAGTTGGTTTATTTTAGTAGTATTAATCTTAATAATGAACTGCAGCAGTTCCATGCCATGCCGATCAAACATAGCCAATAGTTCTTCAAGTTCCGGTTGTCTACAGAAATCCCGTTAGGGAATTTAAAAGTTCTCAACCCTTTTGGAACTCTATGAAGTCTGATACATTCAGTAAGGTATGCATTGTAGATCTATAAACTGTGTACCTTCCCATCTTCTGTACAAATTATTGCAGCTTGTAGTTTAAACCCTTCAGTTTAGTAGACTGCTCATGGTTACTGACGGATAAGTCCTTATTAAGCTATCTTTGAAAATCCAAGTCTCTATTCATAGTCCTAAGTGATGGCCACAGGGAATACTATTTAAGCCTGAGGTAGATGGTAACCCCAGGCTACCCAGAAGCAAAGTTTTACTGCTCACAGAAGGTGGAAGCAGGACCTGTGAGCTGTGTAAGTTTGTATTATGCAAATTCTGTAGTCTCTCAAGCGTAGATTGCGTCTTTTGATATTGCGATGTCATAATTTTAAGGAGTGCAGTTAAGTTCTCTTCCTCACTGTTCAGTGCTTGGTCTTTAGTCTTTAGGGTTCTGAGTCTCATTAGACATTCCTGTGTGCAGCCCGGGCTCGCTAATGTGATCCATGTAGTACAGTCACCACTCGGTTGACCTCGTGGATGAGTAAAAAAAATTCAAGAAGTGAAAGCTGAAAACCACGCTCCCAATAACAGCTAGAAAAACACAATGGAGTGCTTCAGTGGAAAAAACGACCATGTAAAACAATCCATCCAGGTCAACTCAGCCTCACCACCTTGAGAAAAATAATTCTTCAATACACCTACAAAAATAGATGTTTTCTCTAAAATATATATGTACTAGGCTTCACTGCATGCTTTTACAAGAATATTCCCCTTAAGAAGTATTCGCATGCATAATATTTCTTAAACTTTTTCTCTTTTTTTTTACCTCTTTTAAACTAAAATCAAACCTTTCCCAAGGATATTTAGACCAGACTTTCATTTCTCTCCTTGTTTCATTCATTTTTATTTTCCATACTTTTTTGCACTTTTTTCCTCTCTCCACACTACTGCTTAACAAGCGGCCTGATACTTTTTTATATACTAATTGCCCCAACCACTTTTTTTTATTTATACTGCATTTAATAACTAAAATAAATCCATAGATGCTGTCAACACAATTACATTTATTAAATTTAGACATCCATTTTCTTTACTATTAAACACTATACATCTGATTATTAGATGCAGTCTTGAGCCCCCAAAAGAAATTTAATCATCTGTGATAACTTTTTTCAGAAACATTTATATACATATGCTAAGCTAATTTACCTAAGTATTTAACAAGTACACACACTGCGGTGGTGGTGCTAAGGTAGCGTTGTCGCCTCACAGTAAGACGCTGTCCAGTTCGATTCACAGTTAGAGCGTCTTCTGTGTGGAGACATGCGTGAATGGGTGTACCTTCGTTGAAGGCTGTGCATCAGAGCTGGCAACTCGGTACGTAAAAATCAACTGCCAATCATTAGTGGACCGGAGTTCCGCTGTGGCGACCCCTAACCAGGAAAAGCCAAAAGACACACAACTTTCTTATTATATAAAAGTAGAAATGTGTTCCACCCTAATGTCGTCTTCCTTATTTTTTTGCAAATCATCCTTCCACTGGCTCCAAACCACCTTATGTTTCCCCTGTCAAATTTATAACATATTTATTCTACTCTCCATAAAATACATTCCTGTATTTTTACCATACCCTCAAGACCATAACTTTTCTATTCTTCTACCTTCACCACTGTTTCCATCCATCCTTTATTTTTTGCAATCATTCTCAAATTGTCTGCATATTCTAATAATGGTAGCAATCTCACCCCATATATCCTGTCTTGCTTCTTCCACTTTGTCTATGTAACTCCCTATAAGATTCTTCATAACTAATGCACAAATCATTCCAAGTAAAAGACAACATTGCTTAATATCACTTCACCACTTACTTTTCTTCCCAGCCATCCATTCGCTATAACCCATACTTGTTAGTTCTCATATTTGTCTTTGGCACCCTCATTATCCTCTCTTCTGTTTAATATCTTTCCAAAATCCTACACACCTTGATGTGACTTGCACTATCAAAATGGCTTAGTCATGCCAGAACCAACAGCTTTTGGTTTTCCTTTTTTTCTCTCTCACAGTACCTTATGTTCACAACATCTCATTAATTTTTTATGTTTAACTCCAAACATGTTTTCATTCATAACTTGCTTTACTACCTTGTTAAAACTCTTATGCAATATTTTCAGAACTATTTTATAATCTATATTGTGCATTATGACAGGCTTCCAATTTTTTAAATCCTTACGTTCGCCTTCTCTTCTAAGTATATGTATATGTTATATGTTATAAATGTCTTCCTGTTAGTTTCATACAATTGGCTTTCTGCTCTCCCAAAATTCTCACTTTTTTCCTAATAATTCTTTGTCTTCTTTAATTCTACATACTGTGATTTTTTTTCTATTTTCAATATTCTTGTTTCACTTCTATATATACCATTGTATTTATTTCTTTACAGGCCACACATCCATATTAATAGAGTCTTAGAATAGTCAATCATCCACAATATGTTTTTCCTTGCCTTAATTCATTGACTTCTTACTATTTCCCTAACTATTTTCAACCTACTCCACTATTATATATCTTGTTTTTTTTTTTGTAATTCTGGCCCATACTACCACTATGTGGTCAGAAAATTCATCTCTCTCTCTCTCTCTTATCCCATTCATCTCCTTTGTATCTACACACACACACACACACACACACACACACACACACACACACACACACACACACACACACACACATGTATGTGCTTCATACTGTATGAAATCACAAAACCAAGCTGACTGGCTACACATTAGTAACTCCTACTGGCTAGAAGTCCCTACAGTACACTGATCACTCTCTAACATTGGCAAATAAAAAAAAAAGCTTTCTCTTTACCTTTTAAAATGGTTATGCCCTGGTCTTGCACAACAGAAGATGATATCACCATAGAATAGCATCAGAAAGGCTGTAATATCTTTAAAAAATGTATTTTACTTCATACTGTACCATAACAAAATAACATATCAAACAGGTTTTAAACACTTGGTGAAGCTCAAGCATGCTTCATTTCTGGCATCAGTTTCTCTGGCAGTGCTAAGTGTGTCATCATTTTGCAAAACACTTCACTATCCTGAACTTTTTTTCTTTATAACACATAGTAGATTTGAATTACTAACACTCCATATGCTTCAAAATTATGAATGGGTATCCCCAATTATTAGCCTCTGCTTATGTGGTCTTGAAATGGATAGCAGTATTGACATCTCAATCTTCTTTTTGACTTTCATTTCATGAATACATAACAAGTGGATTATAACAGGAGACCAAATTTTAATCCTCTTTATTGTTGTCAGTGCAGCCAGTCCTTGCATGTTATGTACCTACTGTGCTGCAAAAGCATTAGCAGCAACTTAAGAGCATCATGAAGTCATCCTGGTTTTGCAGCATATGCTTGTTTGTGTGTGTGTGTGTGTGTGTGTGTGTGTGTGTGTGTGTGTGTGTGTGTGTGTGTGTGTGTGTGTATGCTTATATGCATGTGTGTGTATGTATGTATGTGTCTGCATGTGTGTGTGTGTATGTGTGTGTGTGTGTGTGTGTGTGTGTGTGTGTGTGTGTGTGTGTGTGTGTGTGTTGTGCATTATCTTCGAATTGTTGCAATGATGGCTTTGGTAAATGCATTTCCATAGTAGCACTGTGAGCTATTTCTTGCTAGTGCCCCTCTGTAACTGTGCTGTAACTCAGTTTCAGAAGTCCATTCTGATCAGACTGCATTTGCCGAGGAACTGTGCTAATGCTGTTATTCATGTTGATGAGCTTATTTGCATATTCAGTGAGTGCCATTTGAATATATGGTGCACAACAGCATGTCCCTTCTACAGCCCTGATATACAGTTTTATTTCTAATGAAAGTCAGTCTTTTCCATGCATTCTCCAGTGCACCATACCTATGCAGTGTTTACTTTGCCAGTGAATGGGTTTGTATGGATCCATTAATGTGAATTACACCGAGATTCAACTTACCAGGAAAACAAGAAACTTGAATATGTACTAAGTAGTTCCACTTTATACGTTTGGCAACCCTATACATATTTTCCCCATATAGTTGAACTCCAGTATTGACTACAATGTAAATGGCTACATCAGCATCTCAGAAAATAGGGGTGCCATCTAAAAACAATGAGCAGTCTCAAAAGTGTATTGGCTTGTGTTTACTGTATTTGAAATGTTTGAATTAGTGGCTACCAAAGCCTTTTTTTTCTCAGAAGTAACTCAGTATAGTCATTATCAAAACATATTTGCCAACCCACGTAAGTGATATTGCACTAAAAAAACCTTCTGCTCATAAGGCCTCCTCTGCTAGCTGATAAGAAAGTATATGGACAATAAGTGATGGTGTCTTTCTTCCTGATATTGGTGGTGGAGATGTATTAGAGAAGGCTGCTTCACTCTCCATCTTTAACTTTGTGTTAGTATCTTGTCTGGTGGTAGTCAGAACTTCTGTCTGAGAAAAACACAATGTCCTTTTTGCTCAGATCCTGCCTGAAGACCTGTATATCCAGACTATATTTTCCTTAGTTGTTGAGCCACTGTGTATAATAAAAAAAGATACTTGATGCTGTCCTCCTTCTAAATGCAAACAGAGGTGCCTTCGAATGGCATCTATGCAGATCATGAAATCAGAAACTTCCCCTCCTGACACTTTAATTTCTTCAGCTTGGGTTTTCATGATCATTTGGAATGAGTTCATAGATACAGTGAGCTGATTTATTAATGCCTTCAAGAACCTAAAATTGTTTCTGTTATCCACTGCCAAAACTGCAGTATCATGCAGTGTTTCTGCTACCCCTGCAATTAAGTATTCTAAAGAAATTTGCTTGGAAACAGAGGCCACAGAGTTAAAAGTGGTCATTAAACCATAAAAGTAGTTTTCAAGTTTAGATTTACTTTCCTCTAGCAGTATTTTTAGAGGAATGCATACAAAGGTTCAGGCAAAGAGTGGTGAAACATCAAAAAGTAAAAACCAACTCAGGTAACAATGGCTACAAACAATCACAGGGATGGTCTGGCTTGAAATGGTTAAACGAGTACTGAGATCAGATTTTCCAAACTTTATAACACATTTAATGGTATTTAAGTATAGACTTATAAACTTGCACTAATTTATATAAAAAAATATCTAAAATGTTCTATATCAGATTCCCTTCTTGCATTTTGATATTACTTTGCCATGTTTCTGTCTATGGATGCATCCGGCCATCCATTTACTTTCTAAACCACTTATACTGGAGAAACCTGCATTATTAACAAACTGAATAGAGCAGACCTGGCTTCTGTATTAACAGCAACAATCTCGAGTTCTTCCTGGAAATGTCAAGGTGCTCCCTGTCCAGCTGTGATATTTAATGTCTCCAGCATGTACTTGGCCCTCCTTTAAGTGGGCTTAGTCTAGCAAATCTTCCATGAGATACCTGTAGGAGCCTCTTTTCTAAGTGTGCAGACCATCTCAAAGGGCATCTCCCAATCTTGAGAAGCTGTTGTTCTCCAAGATCTTGCGAGATTGCTGCTTTTCTCACTGTCATGGACACTGAGCTCAGCAGTCCTATGAAGGAGCCTCTTTTCCATCAGTGTATCTGTAATCTGATTCTATCATCCACTGCCCAAACTTTATAACCACAAGAATTGTTGAGGACACAGACTGACTGGTGTATTGAGGACTTCACTAGGACTAAGATGAGATCCAGATTCACAGTTCCAGTCTAGTACAGTTCCTGCAATACTGACACCACTGAACCCATTTATGATAAATTTTTACATCCCATCTACCCACACAACTGAACAAACTCTCAAGATATTTAAAATTCCACCTAAGGTAGCTGCTGCCCCTTCTCCTGCAAAGAGCAATCCACTCTTTCTTAGGAAAGAACCATGACTTCAGATTTATAAGTGTGGCTTTTCATCTGCACCAGTTCACATTTGGTAGTTAATTACTTCATCGCATGCTAGACTCCACAACCACATCTGCAAACAAAAGAGATGCAGTCCTTACACCCCTGAAGTGGATATTCTGTAAACCTTACATGTGCCTTGATATCCTATCCACAGAAATATTGAATAGTAGGGAAGACAAAGTGTGCCCTCAGCAAAGTCCAAAACCTACCTTGCATATATTTAACTTAACATTGAGAATCCAGACACAACTGTTAATCTGCAAATGGAGAGAGTAAATAACACACAACAGTGGCCTCAGAACAAGCATGCTGGGGTAATTAGTCACAGACAATCTACAGGTCAACAAGACACATGCAAACAGGATCAGCAACCTCCTGTGACCACTCTGATACCAGTAGAGAAGAGTTTCACAGCCACAACCACATTGCTTCTTCTGAATCATTGGTATGGCTAATCTCCTGGCCAGTACCTTGTAAAGGTTTTCCTAAGAATGCTTAGGAATATGAAACTCCTATAACTGGATCATGTCTCTTGACTGCCATTTTGAAAATGGGGATCACCTCCCAGTTTGCCAAATCAGAGGTATTTTCTCTGCCTTCCTCTTAGTATTGTTTGGATGAACCTTTTACATTTCCACAAAACAAACAGCATCAGAACTACTAGATTACATTTATTTGCAACATAACCAGGACATGTTGGAGAGACAGATATATTTCTCAGATAATTTCCATTCTCTGGACAGGCTCCCCATCCATGTGAAGCAGAGTTTCTACCTATTTAAGTGCAACTTGGAACAAGGGGTGGGTAATCAGAAATTCACCCCTGGCCTGATGCCTATGTTTCTGATGGCCAGAGACAGTGAGTAAATCATCCCCTACATAAATCAAATTCTTGGGTCACATTTGGGTTGCACAGCTAGGCTTATAAGGGCCCTAGAGGTCATTAGCCTAGTATATACCTATGAACCTATTGAAAGGTTGCATTAACCATAACATCCTAACAATGTCAAGTGATTTCACCCTTTACAGACAAATTTCAGCCAATCCCATAGCCTTGCCACTATGGGGGTGTTTAATCACTACAGCACCCACATGTAGAGCAGTGGCTTTAGTTCCACCAGTTGTTGCCCCCATAGCCTCTTCAGAGAGATCCATTCCCTATGGACTTAGGAGTTCATCAAAGTGATATATTTCCATTTCTCTGCACTGCTCACAGTCAAGGTCAGTATCTCTCTATCATTGTTAATAAGAACCTAGGCAATATCCTGCTTACTCATCCTAAATGACTGGATGGTTTGCCAGAATCTCTCTAAGGTTTTTGAAACTCATTTTACATGGACTTACCAAACTCTTCAATACTTGGGTCTTCGCTTCTTTGATTCAGTGACTTTCACAGCTGTTGCTGTCCTGCTTGTTCAATACATGCAGTCATATTTAGAGAATGCCATCCCACAAGGACTGCACACATTTCATTCTTTATTCGATATGTTCCCTCAGTCATCCCAAGAATGGGTCTTGAAGTTCCACTGAACTGAATAAGCCATTTTCTAAGGTGAGTCCTTTAGTATTTACTACATGTGTGATATTGGAGGGACACATAATAATCCAGTTAATAATATAAGAGGACATGCTTAATTTACTTAACCTTTCTATAACAACATGGTGTGGAATGTTAGCATTTAGTTTTATCTAGAACCATAAAGAATATGCAAGTTGATAATCCAAGATGACAGCTTAAAGTGAATTTATTTTCTGGATATAGAAGCACAAAGTATATTATGTATTAAATGACTTATATTTTACAAATTACTTTTTGTACTGAAAATATATTATAACTGAAACACTGAGAGCTGACCTTTGAGTTGGATCCATTTGTCACTGAAGCGGCATCTACATCGGTATAAACCTGCATTTTTCCATTTTTTACATGGGGTCAGGGTGTCATATCAACAGTGACTATTACCTAGAGCCATATAGTAGCACATCAGTACAAATTAACATATTACACTTATACAAGTTTGTTGCCTTTTTTATGTTGAGTAGAATGAATTATATCTTCTATGTATATAATTGAAGCTACCAGTCACTGAAATGCATGTAGCACTGCTCAAATGCTTAAAATATTTTTACCATTAAAGCAAAATATTAATACATGCACAATGTTAGGAATATCTGTGAAAAAAGCAGAGATGACTGTCTGGGATGGTAGGACCTGAATATTATGATGTTATAAGAGAAAGCTGAAGAATGAAAAAAAGAAAAAAAAACTTGTTCTAATCCAGAAACTCTGCACAAGGGCACCCTAGGAAAATAAATCAGTAAGTTAACATACACAACTGAATTTGCACTATATGTGAATTAAAGCTGTAAGAGTCAAGACATTCCATTCAAAAATCAAGTTTTATAGGTTCTGTTCTAAGCTACATTTTCACACTGGTTTGTAGCGATTTAAAAACAACACAGCAGATTCCCAAATTTTGCTGCTGTTGAGCTTCACAATTCTATGTGAGCTGAAAACTTTGTGCTACCCAAAGCTTTCCTGGCAGGTCACATGAAATTTGGGTTTCCTGTTCAGTGTGACTCTAAGGTCCATTACAGGTGGGGCTTTTCAAAATTGACATATTGCTCTATGGGAACAGACTCTGCTGGCACTGCAGTTTGGCTGTGTTCACTGCTCTCCTCAGCTGGTTGCAGCATCATTGCAAATGGCTATTTTTCATGTCTCAGATGCATTAAAGGAGAAAAACGTAAATGTTATATAACACAACACTTTTGCAAACCATTGCCCTTGAGATATTTGTACTGCTAGCTGCATCAGCTTTTTGTACAAGTAGTGTCATTTATATATTAGCCCTTCAGATCAGAATTTACTTAAATGATCTTTAGAGAGAAGGAAAAAAGAAACTTGATGTCAGGTAGAAGTTATTGTTGTTTGCTTACAGTTATGCTAATGATTTTAGTCATATAAAGCAGCAGTACAAATAAAAGGAATGTTACAGCTGAAGAAATGTGGCTGCATTATTTTCATTATTATAATCTATTTAATGTGCCTCAGTTTAGGAACATGAGTCACTGTGGTAGACAGCAAAACTGGCAGCTAACCTGAAAGCAAATAAGCCTTTCTCAGACGTTTGGAGCCAGTCCTGCTGGGACCATCTGGTGGTTACACCACAGGTGCATAATGTTTTATGCCCATTGGTCAATGTTTTGTTGTGCACTCATGAAAGAATTTGCAAATGTTTTCATTTCATGAAAGTGTATTGCTTCTTTATATTTAATTTGAATTTCTGAAAACTAAGTGCTGGACCTTTCAAAAGAAAAAAATATAATGTATTCATACATCCCGAAAGTATTCTGTATTATATTAAAATAAATAAACAAATAGATAAATAAAGAAAGTCTGTAGACCAATGTTTTTCCCATTCCATGAAGAAGATTGTTTTTCTCTCTTGAGTTATTCTGAATCATTTCTTGAACTCATATTGTAAGTTTCTTGCCTCATTCTATTTTGAGGGCACTCTGAGTAAAGGTAACTTGCCTTCAGGATTCAAGACACTTTTTCAGATTTTTTTAACAGCTCCTGATAGAAATCGTGCCGTCTGTCACAGAGTCAAAAGTGGTACTTAGAGTGTTTTAAATTATCCAGTTGGAGTAATATTTAAAATATCAGCTGCTGACAGTTGTACTGCTAAGTTATTCCTCTTAATTAACCCTTTTGCTGAATGACAAATGCAGTGATTTTGAAATCTTACCACAGCTACTAAGGCATCTGCATAAAATTCCCTGCATAGTTAAACATTCAGTTCACTAACAACATATGTAGTCATCAGTGTTAATGGGTCTGTTGGAACATTTACATTTTGAATCACAGCTTAGTGTAAAAAGCTGTATAGATGCAATTGGCTCTGCATCTGTTCTATCTGGTTTACATGCTTACACTCTGCTGATGTTCTTGTTATTTATCTTTCAGCTAGGTAAGAAAAAAATAAATAAAAATAAGCCAGCCTTCTCTGAGCCTGGTAGGATGCATGCAGACAGACAAGCACAACTTACCTCTAATGAATGCAATGCAAGGCTTTGATACCCTAATACCTGTCACTAGCAATGGTACCCTTTCTGTTCTACAGCTGATTTTGGAGAGTCACTATTTGGGATCATTGAGTTTTGAATGAAGTAAATGAGGGTGCATTACTATGAGGGAAGCATGCTAGAGAACAACCTATGAACTTTGTGAACATTTCTGTACAATTAGAGCACACAATCGCACCTTCATAGGTTCTTACTAGGCAATGACCCCAGGGGGGCCTAGCCATGCTTCCCAATTGTATCTGACAAATTTTAATGTATAGGGTTAATTTAAGGGATACATGTAGGCTTCTGCATGTGTGGTTAAGCATTTGCAGGTTGCCTCTGTCTACTAGAGACAGAAGTAGCAGACAGGGGTAAATTTCCTGTTGCCCATCCACTGGTCAAAGTTATTCTTGAATTGGGTTAGGGAATAAATTTGCTTCACATGGATGCAAAGCCTGTTCAAGAGAAGGGGTAATCTCTGAAGCACATACTTGCCCCTTCAACATGTCTTATGCTGCAAGTGAAGTTCACAACCTTAGATTGGGTAATTCTGATGCTATTTATTTTGCAGATGTGCATCAGGTTCATCAGAGCAAGTTCTGTGGATGGTTTGTTGGTCAAGCATAGCTCACCGCTCAGCAGTCTGTAGGCGACAGAGTAAAGCAATAGGGCTTTGAGGCAGTCCATATAAGATGTGCTGCTTACACCCTGTCCTCTTTTTTTGTGAGAAATCTCTGTGGAAGCTCAACTTTTTGCATATGCCTCTAGACCCTTATGTAATAATGTGGCTAGAATACTACTTGAAAGTTAAAACTCCACATAGATAAGTGGCAAGTGCCAGAAAATAAAACAGTAACTATTGGTACACTTCAGGGATAGATACTGGTACCCGTACCTTTTATCATATATTTCTCTGACATCCAGACTGTAAACCCAGACCTATGGCTAACTATATTTGCTGATGATTCCAATCTGGGTGTTATTGTCAAGTCACACATTAATATGGAATCACTACAAAAAGAATTAATCCTTACCAAACAACAGTGTACTGAAAAAAGGACTAAAATTACATGCAAAAAAATTTAATATCATTGCATCTTTAAAAAAAAAATCTCTTTCCACAACCCACAGTATGGCCAATACCCCACTCTAAACTGAAACAGTAGTCAAGGATCTTGACTCTGTGCTTGTCAACTCCATCTCCTTTAATCACCATGTAATCAGTAGTCATACACTCCTTCCATTTAGCACACCTGCATACTATTAAACCATCTTTTAGAGAGAGTTGACATAGAGAAGTTGGTTCTGAGGCAGTCATAAGGGATGGCTAAAGTTTTTGTTGTTTTCACCATGTCCCTAACTACACTCATCCTGTGAGGCAATATGGGTTTACAAAGGGTTGACCATGGAGGACATGCTCTTACTTCCACCAGGGCTTTCCATCAAATAAGCACTGTCCCTCACTCTCAGAACATGAGTGGTGGTTGCTCTTTCTCCAACAAAAAAATAACAGCATGCTGTGCTCTTCTGGGTATATGCAAACCCCTCCATTTCCCCAGTAAAGGAAAGTGGACCATGCCATTTCAATCTGACACCCTCCCTGCCTATCTTCCTTAGGGATACGGTTGTTAATTTAACTGTGGTCACCTAGGTGGCAGTCAACGTTCCATTTTTTTGTACAACAAAGCCAGGCTAGTACAAGCGGTATCTAAAGAAATCTCATCTGGGTGAAAAAAATATATTCCTCTGTACTCTGGTCTAATCAAACCAGTCATTCTCTTTGATATTTGCCTATCCAGATATATCTCACAGCTAGAAAGGCCCACACAGTTCCTAGCTTAAATGGTTACTGGTATAAAGCCCTTTGGCTACTAAGACAAGGCCAAATCCCTATCTCAATACTTGGACACATATAGCCTGTTATGTAGAGAATTATGTCTTACATTCTGAGCCATTAAGCAGCTAACCCTGCTTGATTTTTTACAAATCCACAAAACAAACAGCTATGCAAACACTAGAACTGAAGATTTCAGTTTCCACCAACATATAAATAAAACACACTGGGGGGACAGATTTATTGCTCAGCATTTACCACACCTCTGGAATAAATTGGCATTACATGTTAAACACAGCGGCAGCCATAAATCCCTGAAGATGCAGTTTGGTGTTTAGCTGGGTATCCACAAAGTCTTTCCTGGCCTGAGTTACTTTGCCATTCTAGAAGCAGAATGCACATCATGAGAGTGGAAATCAACAACATGCAAATAGATTTATAGTGCACTTGCCTTGTAATTCCTGTGATCCTAGTCTGGGTTTTCACTAACTGCAGTAAATCAACACTGACGATGGACTTCATGAATACACATGCCTCCTGAGAGACAGGTTACATCCCTGACAGGTGAATGTTGCTTTGTATATCCAGTACCCTGGGAGGCAGATCGCAGCCCTGAAAGATATGTGTGTGTGTGTGTGTTTGTGTGTGTGTGTGTGTTTGTGTGTGTATGTGTGTGTGTGTGTGTGTGTGTGTGTGTGTGAGTGTGTGTGTGTGTGTGTGTGTGTATGTGTGTGTGTGTGTGTGTGTGTGTGTGTGTGTGTGTGTGTGTGTGTGTGTGTGTGTGTGTGTGTGTGTGTGTGTGCGCACATGTGTGTGTGTGCGCCCGCACGTGCATGCAATGTTAATATCATTATTTTTGAAATCTCTGGACCATTGGACCTTAAATTTAAATTTACAGTGATAACTTGGACCAGTATCTTCATGCCCCTTCCCCCCAGGACTTCTGTACTTTGGCTATTCTGTAACTTCTGATGTAGCCAACTGCTCTACTTTCTAGCTTTAAATAATGCACGGAGTGCACTGAAGAAGGTTTGTATAAAGTATGACACCAAGAGTGGACATGAGTATCTGAAGAAACAATAATTTGCAAACTGACACTATCCACATATTCCACTTATAGTTTGGATAATCTATGACACCATTGTACTCTGGATCATAATGCATATTTTACTTTTAGGAGGTATGACAAATTAGCAACCAAATTCAGTAATTAACCATCGAACAATCATTAATTAAACTTTTATTTAGTCTTGTTTGCTTTACATCATTATTATTATGTGTTTTTTTACTGTTCATTCAGTGAAATAATTTTGGCAGGGTTGTAATTTTCATTAGGCATAAGCATTTGTCTTCATGTGAAACTTCAAAATCTTGACTTATACAAGTAGAGTTTTGCCAGAATCAGAAGTAAGCGAATTGCATATTTCAGTTTCCATTACAGCTCATTCTTTACGACTGTCTTTTTCACTACACACTGGCAACTTAAAGCAAAGAATGCACCAAAGGCCTGCAGCTGGTAGTAGGATGTAATATAGGGAACTCCATTTCACAGGTAGCCCAAAAACTAAAGTAAAAAACTGACCTCTCTCAATGCACACCACTGCTGTATAAACATATATAAATCTAAGTGTATTTTCTCCCTCTGCTCCTGCTTTTACTGGATTCCTATTTTCCTCCCATATCTGAAAAGAATTATTATAGATGAAATGGCAGTTTTCCTAAACAGGTGTTGTGTACTGTGTGTGAGTAACTCAGTGTGTGTGTTAGTTCTCACTTTAGCTAGAACAGTGCCCTATCTTGGACTGGTTTCCTGACTTATGTCCATTCAGCTTTTGACAGACACTGACCCCCCCCCCGTCACAGCTCAGAAATGGATAAAGAAGTGGGTACTAGCCTATGAATGTAAGTACAGGGATTCAGTTAGTTTACTAATACCACAAAATATGATATTCATGTTTTACAGAATCCAGATTCCTTGATATATTTTTCTATTTATTTTTTTGCAAGTTTGGAATTACTGTTTTCCATTCATTTCAATATGATGCAGTAATTGCATAGTCTAGTAGATTATCAATGGAACCATGCATTATATATTATATATATTATTATATTATGATGCAGCAATTGCATAGTCTAGTAGATTATCTATGGAACTAGGCATTATATATCTTAGCTACTTAGGAAGGGTCTGTCTCATGAATATAGTACTATATTTCTAAAGTTATTTGCTATTTCTAGTCTTTTATTTCACTTTCTGGAATTAAATAAATATGGTATGTTTGTATTTTAGTTATTTTTTGTTAATGTAAATGTATTTTGTGTATTTTAGGTTAGGTTGGGTTGAATGCAGTTTTATGATTGGCTAATAGCACTTCTTATTTTTTATTTTATATATTTTTTACTTTAATAACAGTGAAACATATTTAATTTGCTTTATGTTTGATTTAATTGAGCAGTATTGTTTTGGTGGGAGTAGTGCATGTGTATTGTATGTGCAGCTTGTAAAGTTTTCTCTTTTTCCTGCTTGCATAGTATAAATTAAAAAAATGAAGGTAAGTTATAGTGACATAAAAGCAGAGTTCTAATAAATGCTTTATTACATATAGAATGGTAAACTCTTAATGACAAAATAAGATTTAGATAAAATACAAATCTCTTAATATTGCATATATATTTTTATTACACTCGAGAATAGATTTGGAAAAGAAAATTACTGCTTCTTGTTATAATATATATTTGTGTGTGTGTGTGTGTGTGTGTGTGTGTGTGTGTGTGTGTGTGTGTGTGTGTGTGTGTGTGTGTGTGTGTGTGTGTGCATGCGTGCGTGTGTGTGTCCCTGTATAATCTGTTAGGCATAAGAGAGCATGCAGGGTATATCCATTACTGCACTGCCAGGGTATGGAGTGAGGCATAAACATAAACTAGTTATAAAACAATTGTCTGTATTTTTCATGGATTTTATTTTTAGAGTTATGGTTCAGGTTTTCGTGGTACATAGATAATACCTTGAAATCAAAACTGTTATGTTTTTAGTAGAGTTAAGGACATTTGTTTAAAACCATGCTTTTAAAAATGATTTGTCCATTTTAACTAAGCTGGCAGTGTGAACATTACCTCAAGGTAATGGTCAATGTTGATATGACACTCTAACCCCATGTACAAAATGGAAAAAGAGGTTGATATTGATCTGATAATAATTGTTGTGTATAGTTATACCTTTTTAACTATGCTGAAGTTTGATTTGACATCATGTGCACATTCATTTTAGATAGCCTTCTGCCAAAATATTATATGGCATTATACCATTTCATTCATAAAGTCATTTCTTAGCCATATTTGCAAATTGTACAAACTCAGTGCTTTAATTCAGGTTTACAGTGATGGTGTACTAAAAACCTGAGCTGAAAATATTAAGTTGTGACAGAGTTGTGATTATTTGTTTAAATTAAAAAGTGCTCGTCCTTTTGCTGTTGTAGCACATATATTTTCAGTTTCTGTGGCATCAGCTTTTATTTATGGTCACTCTTTTTGCCATTTTTACAATGATATTTTTATTAATATATATGAAAGTTGACTGTAGAGTTTTCTTCTCTTCCAGAACAGAGTTAGTAGTGGGTAAAAATCATGGCTGTGTGGGAAAAGGGATCTGTGGCTAGTTCTGAGGCATAGGTGACATGCATGACCTCTACTTCTACTGTACATGAAACATATTCAATGCACAGGTAGATAACAATGAAACTGGTTCATTTTTCTTGCTATTATATAATTATATAATTTGTGTGCACCAAAATGTAGTATTCAGATGCTTTATACAAACATTGTTATAGGTGAGAGAAATTTTGAGTCAAATAAACAATATGGAGTATGTAGTGTTTTCCATTTAAAATATAAATTGTTGGTGGTTCTTTGCAAGCTGAAGGAGGAATAAGATCAAAGATATTTAAGTACTAACTTATATTTATAATAATTGACTGCATATACAGTACTCATCTATATTGTATGAAGTTGTTCAATAAAGTGAATGTAAAAGATACCATTCAGCCTCACAACATGTGCAGAAAACAAACACACAAAATGTATGTTTGCTTTTTTTCTTAAAAAACGTCAAAGAGGCTGGATTTGGAAAAGATAATTCAGAACCCCTTGAAAGGATAATAAGTGTTGTCACCTAGCTCTGACATCTATAATAAATGGGCAAAGGTTTTATTTTTATAATTTCCGATTATGAGGGTAATTAATCAACTCCTAAATGACAGTTTCTTCAAATAATTCCAAAGGGCAGTTGGTAGTGGCAGGATGTGTTATTCATGCTGTATCATGAATACAAAGTACCTTTCTTTATTATACGCAATAATGCTCAGAGGAATTACTTTTCTGAGTGGCGCATCTGCAGGCTTATTTAAGCTGTATTTTAAGCCACTTTTTTCTTTTTTTACTTTGGAAATAACATTTGTGAGAGAAGTTCAGTTCAATATGAGGGCACTGACACTCCCTCTTTTATAAGGTAAGGTAACTGCAATTAGAAAATGTTCTTATGCCATAAACCAAAAATGGAGCTCTTGAAAAAAATATGATTTTCATTCTTTTGGTCTGTGTCATTTTGGCAGCTTTATTACATTTGGAGCATGCCAGCATGTCTTTTTCAATTGTGCCATCCTTCTGACAAGTACAGAAAGGCCATGAACATTTTAGTGGCCTTTTAATCAGGCACAAGGTTACCTACTAATCACCTATCATTCCTAATATGCTGCAGATACATTATAATATTGAAATTTTATTGTAAGAAAATATTAATGAAAGCAATAACTTTTTGTATTATGAAAGCAATAACAGTCTCAAGTTGTAGTGATTTGCAAGAGTTTATATTCATGCCCACTGTACACCAAAATAGGGGCATTGTATTATATACACTGGCATTACATTATTGCAGAGAGACTGGAGGTTACTTAATCTTATTTTTACCGCAGTGTTCATTAGAAACACAGCCTTGTCATTGTTACTTTTCCCAACTATATGCTAACAAAAGGTACTGGTAGATGAGTTGTGTTCATTCTATGTTTGGCAGCTTATATATTTCTTTTTCAAAAATGCTGTTACTTGAATATGTGAATAATTAACTTGATATTACTAGATTTTCAGTATGTGCTTTCAGAAATTACAACATTTTCCAAAACAGGTTTCATTTTGTGACTTACAATTGTTACACAATATCAAATCAGGTGCTAGTTTTAAACCCCTTCAAACAAACACAATCTTTGTGAACAAAATGCAGACTGTTCAATGAAAATCTCTTTACAAGTATTCATTTTTTTCAGTAAGTTACCTATCTAAGGAGTTAGTATCCATAACATTGTAACAAGATCTTTCTAACCTTTCACTTCCAGCATGATCTCAACATAAATTCACTGTTTGCTGCTGTATCAAGGTGATAGGACTTTGTTATTAGCAGAAGATTTTATTGTCCACTAACACATCAATATTAATTGAAAACCGTACAGTAATTCACTTATTACTTCCTTTGTAGGTAAGTGCCTTCTGGATATGACCTTTAGAGTTCCTAATTGATGTCGGTTAGTTTATAACAATTTTGAAGTAGTTTGTACAAATCCTGAAAAACCTTGTTAGTTGCCCTCTTTAGCTGTAGCTATAGCAGAGTGGCGTTTAAAAATATCTCATGCCCTACAGACAATCTGACTAGCAGGTAACCAAAATCTCCGGTACTTATTAATAACAGAATACTAAAACATTTTAGAGCTACTGAGTGAATTCTCAAGTAACTTGCCCTTGTTACCCATGTTTGAGTCATAGTTCATCAGGAATAACAGCATGAGACCAGAATTGGTTGCATTTTGCTGGCTGCTGTAATCTGGAGCAAGAATTTAATACGCACTTGCTAGTGAGTTACAGGTGGTCTGAAGTAGGTGCAACTCACAGAAAAAGAGAGGTAGGTATTATAGTGTTTTCCAAGATGCTCTTTCTCAGATGTATGGTGACTTTCAGCGGGTATGAGATATATATATATATATATATATATATATATATATATATATATATATATATATATATAGGTTCACTTTGGAATCTCGAAATACTGAAATGTTGAATTTTAGCATCTCCAGACCAAAGTGTCAAAACTGCAGTTGCGCGAAACTGCAAAATATTGAACCCGGAAATGTCGAACCTGCAGTAGCAATGGCGCGTTAGGTAAGTGTAATGTTTTTTAAGGGTTTTGGGGAGGGTTTATATGTATGTGAGAGTGTTGGGGAGTTTTAGGTGTGGGTTACGGTAGGCAGGTAAGAGTGTGAGTGTGTAAGCATTCAGAGTGGTGGTGTTTGTATGTATGTGATGTTTGTTTGTGCAAGGGGGTGTAGGATGTGTGATGGTGAGTTTTTTGTCTTTCGGTTTTTAGTGCGACCTCAGATTTAGTATATATAAGTAGGGGGCGTGTGGGGGTGCAGCTTCCCACATGGGGGGGTGCTTATAGGAAGGGTGGGTGTGTGTATTTGTTTTGTTGTGTTCTTGTGTGTTGCTTTGGTTTGTTGTAGTGTCAGAAGGTAGGTCTATTTGTGTTTGGGTGGTATAGTGTTTTTTAGACATTCACGGTTTTGGGTTTGTGAGTTTTCGGCTTTATAGTCTCGAGATACTGAAATTCGACGTTTCAGTATTTCAGGATTATAAAGTGAATATATATATATATTTATATATTTATATATATATATATATATATATATATATATATATATATATATATATATATATTGTGGGGGACAGGGGGTTTGCCTTTCTGCAAAGACATGCTTATTTGTGTGACATTTGCTTATAACATAATGAGCTTGTGACTAAGCTAAATCAATGTGAGCTCAAATGATTCAATGAGACATAGGTATAGTCATTCAATGGCAGACAATCAGGCCTTCTATCTCTAAACACATGTTCCCATAACATAACTTCCCATATGAAAGCATACATGCTTTCACTCAATTTATGTTTCAAAAAGAAAGCCACTTATCTGTGATTTTTCCTGAGTTTTCTCTGTTACTATAGTTAACTGTTCCTTAACATCCTCTAATGTGGATATGCACCAGGCATTAGGCATACCTTTATATTACTACTGTTTGGTCATTTTTCTCAGATTGTAATCATTAAGCTGCTAATATATTGTACATTCTTCAGTTTAATTCTCTCATTCTCTTCTTGAATACTATATGATTCTCAGCAAGTCATTTAATCCGATCTTTGACTCCCTACTATCCCTGGAAAAAGTGTCTTATTTTGTAAATAATAAATAATTTAATAAATAAGCTACTCTGAAAAAGTCCTTTTTACTTCTGAGTATTCTTACTGTTAAAGGATCTAAATCTGTCCATAAAAATGTATTCCTTTATTTTCCACTTACTGACTGATTTACACAGCTTATCGTCATGAGGAAATTGGGCCCCACTCTGCCAGTCTGTGGCCACAAGGAAGGGCACTATTCCTTGGTATGAGCAAGTCTATTACATGATGGACCTGACACACATGCATACACACACACACACACACACACACACACACACACACACACACACACACACACACACAAATACACACATGCACGTGCACACACACACGCACGCACACACATGAATGTACACACACACTCACACACATACACACACGTACTTGCACACACACACACACACACACACACTCACACACACACACACACACACACACACACACACACACACACACACACACACACACACACACACACACACACACACACACACACACACACACACACACACACACACACACGCATACTCTCTCTCTCTCATACATGGAATACATACAGAATGTCAAATGTTTTGAATATCAAAATGGAAACGATTGATGCTAAACGGCTGACTCCAACAACAAGCTCCCCTGCACTCCATCACCCACTGCTAATTATATACACCAACTCTGAGATCAAATCACAGTGCAGAAAGGGCAGAAATGTACTCTCCACTCTAACGTGGGCTTGGCCAATAGACTTCTGGCTTTTTTATACCTCGAAATAAGCCAGTTGACATTTTGAGTTGTGACTTTTGCACATAGATCTTTGTGCTTTCAATATTCACAATGTCCAATGTTTTGAATGTATTACATTGACATACACATACACACATGCACAGAAATGCACACATACCTTTGGGTAGTTTGGAAGATCACCTATTATACATAGGCATACTTCTCAACCTCTTAGAGCAAGAAATCTGTACAAAGCAATAAGAAAAAGTGGGGCAAAGGCCCAAAAAAGGGGCAGTTTTTTTTTTAAATCTTACTCTTATAAACTTAGAAATTTGATAGAATAACAGGTTTTGCATTAGCATGAATTTCTGAAGGGTATGAAGTCTGAAACTCAAATGTCTGTTATTATTTTCTAACTTCAATCTTTAATGATTTGCCACTAATTTGCCAGAAAAACAGAATTTTATGAAAAACGGATCAAAAATATGAGGCAAAAATCTGGACATTCTGTGAAAATCTGTACAGTTGAGAGGTATAGGATATTGAGTGGAAAGCAGAAGGTCTCCTGAAGAAACATGGTAGTTATAGAGAGTTCTAAACAGCATTTCATATCTTACAAATGTAATAGTTGTGTGCTGTATTCACAAAGACGTATATTATGATTACTGCGCTGGAATGGTGGCATCATGGTAGAAAGCTTTGAAGTATTTCAAGGTTACAAGCAGAATACACAAAAAAACATGCAATCTCACTTTAAAATACTGAAATGGAAGTTGAAAAGTCAGTTTGAGATGTGGTTTCCAACACAGCAATGATCAACATACCCATTCGATAAAGTGTTAAAAAGCACACTATCTACTCATTTTTGTAAACATCACACAAATTATTTTTTGAAATTACATATATGCTAGCAAGTAAGCTAATAATTCAAACACCTGGAACTTTTTGTTAAAATAAAAGTTTTTAAATAATTCCACAAGTATTTTGCAAATATTTTTGTATTTTCACATATTGAATGCTGGGTATATAAAACATCTTGCCTGAGGAGGGGGTTAGCTTTTAAAGTAAATAAAAGTGGAAATATATTCAAGAGTTCTGAGAAAAAAAGTCTAAAATTCAGGGATGTGCCTTCTTTATTCAAGAAACGCTAAATACGTTTGTTTCAAAAGTAATGACTAACAGACCAAAGAAAAGCCTAATATTCAAATCTATGCTATGTGCATGACCACAATTTTAATATACATTTAACATTAATATTTTCATTAATTTCAGAGGCTATACCCACATTAACTTTTAATTGGCATCACAATTCATAACTTTTCAATCTGCATTCTAGAGTTCATTCTCTCAGTTCTTCTGAAATTAATTTCAATACTTAAAATGTGAATATTTTTAAATTAGAACATGCAATGAACTGCCTTGACAAGGAATTATGTGAAGATCATCTCTGTGGCTGAAATGTGTTAAGCCATTTGGTGCATTAGCCTGCTCGTGGTTTTACCCCATAGAGCCTAGCAGCTAATACAGTGAGCAACCTGCATCCGCATAATGCAGAGTGATAAAGGTCTTAATACTATCCTAACAACCTGACTTCAGTTAGCAGCAAAGGTGCTTGAGGGGCTGTGGAATGCATTGATGTGAAGGGCCAAAGTCAGTTCATCCATCCTATGGGGATTGGGTCTGCCTGTGCTTCCAGTATAGAAATGTTAAGAGCTTAGTAAGAGCCATGCTGTAAAAGTGATGTGTTGCTTTGTCTGGAGTTTATGCTTGTGTAGAAGTACACATGCACCTCCTGGAGGGAAGCAACTGTGGAAGTCACAAGGCTGCCATGGGCAGATTGATTAGAACAGGTATACAATAGTCAGGAAATGGTTTGCAATGGATGAGTCAAGCACTTCTCATCAGCAGAGAAGAAGTGCAGCAATCACTTAGCAGCTTATAAGAAATTTATATAAATACTGAAAGCACCATAGCAGGCTTTACTCTACATCTATAGACGTACTATACGCCATATGTCTAAATATCATCTTAGTCTGCATCAGGGAACCCATTCATATTAAAGCCGTCAGTAATAAGCAGGTACTATAAGATGCAGATTTTAAAGCGGATATCTAGCAGAATAGGTTCCCAGTGGTCTGAAAGACAGTGTGAATGCATGCCAATTCTATTAAACTAAGTAATTCCACATTGTGAATTCATCAGGCTTTAACGATGCTCTACTGGTTGTCGTCATTTGCATTTTGCAGAAAATCAAACTGAATCATTATAAATAATAAGCTTAACACTGCCAATAGTTGTCACTTGTGCTGAAGCTGCTCTCTGCCAGCAAAAGCTGTTTTCATTCATTTGGAAATTGTGAAAGTCACAAAAGAGGCACAAGTGTTTCATTTCATAAGGCAATCTAAGAGCAATGTCTAGTTATATAAGTAAGCTACTTGCAGCTGCATCATTTGCAAGAGGAATTTGAAAGTAGGAATTGGCATCCATGATGAAACCTATAACCAGTTTATGGCCTTAACACAAATAACTGAATGGAACTAATGGTTAGTCACCAAGAACGGCATATTCTTCTTATATTTTTCATTGATGAATTTTGTTGCTACAAGCTCACTGCGGAAGTATAATAGCTCATGGTGGCAGCTGCTTATGCATCATTGCTCACATAACCTTGGTCACAAAGACTGGGAGAAATTAAACTTGGAGCAAGATCCTAATGCTCACATGCTAATAAGATTTTAAGTTGAACAGAAAGGTTACACCTCAGATAAAGGGCAAGAGACAGATATTACGCTGCTGTTAGCAATTGCTCGTTTTCAAGGTTTAGTAACCTTTGGGGTGAAAATAAATGGGGGGGAATTGGGGAGCAAATCTAACAACCTGGTAGGTGAAGGCAGCCCTGGAGAAAAATGCTTTTTATTTGTCACATCTGCTTGTGACATGCCAAGTTCAAGCTGAATCAACCATTAGGAGATTGTATGCGTTAATGTGTGTGTGTGTGTGTGTGTGTGTGTGTGTGTGTGTACTTGAGCAAGAAAGAAATTATATGAATTTGCGTTCTTGAGGTGCTGTTTGAAAGAAACAAACTCATTGGTTTTGCTAGCATAAGGAATAGATTTAAGAGAGCTAAGGCACAAAAGAAAAAATATATATAAACTGTGCTACATGTAAGTATGTTCTCAAAAATAAAAAACTCCACCTTAGATATCCTACCACACTCAGACATTTTGCCACCTCATTATATCATTTATTCAAAGTAGACCATACCTGACTATATTTCAGACAATTCATTATGCCATCTTAAATTCATATCAAGCTTTCTTACCCACTATCAAATTGTTTCCATACCTCCATCTCTAAATCCAACGCATGTATTGTCTATGCCAACAATGTGTGTGTGTGTGTGTGTGTGTGTGTGTGTGTGTGTGTGTGTGTGTGTGTGTGTGTGTGTGTGTGTGTGTGTGTGTGTGTGTGTGCATGCGTGTGTGTTTTACTATTTCTTTTTATGATGTCTTTTTTTCTACATTAATATATTCAACCCCTTTTTATGGAATGTTGCAATTTTTATCTCATATCTGTAATTAATGTTTTTATGGAATACTGCAGTTTTGAACTCTTGTCTTTTTTTTTTATTCTACTTGATTTAATATCTGTAGTTTAAATCAAATTTGTAGATATTGTCAACTTTTAATATTCTTTATAATTCTAACCCATAGTTTAAATGTTGTTAAATTCAAATCTTCATCATTGTTTAATGTACTAGGTATATATTCCTGACTGAATTTGAAAGAAAGTCTATTACGATCAGTGCTCTATCACAGTTAATTAGCCAACAAATACATAAATACCATAGATCAATGAAGGGGGGCAGGTGAGAAACCCAGTGAAGTATTGCTGATGCTAAATAAGGAATAAGTAAGAAAGGGAGGAATGAGGGATAGAGTAGACAAGGGTCAAGTTAATTATGTAATGTACATGGCATTGTTGCCTCACAGCAAGAGGTTCTCCTGTTTGATTCTAGGCTGGAGTGCCTTCTGTGTGGAGTCTGCATGTCCTCCCCATGGTCAAGTGGCCTCCAAAAGACATGTGTGAATGGGCATGCCTTTGCTGAAGGTTGGGCGTCGGGCTGGCAACTTGGCACCATAAAAATCAACTGCCAATCATTAGCGGACCGGAGTTCCACTGTGGCGTCCCCTAACCAGGAAAAGTGAAAAAACAAACAAACATGTCTGTTGTACATGAATTAATTAGGAAAAAAAAGCCATTTGCAATTTTGAGAAGAGTCCACAGTATGTACTTACTAGGTAGTTGGATATGTGCAATAAGCTAGAATTCTTAAAAGTAGAGTATTATATGGTGCACATTTAATCTGCTCTTGGGAAGATGGAGAACTAGAGGTAACAATATTGAAATAAGAGTTGAAGAATATTTTATGATGTAGACCGGACAGAATGGTGGATACAGTAACTGGATATAGTACAGGCAGTTGATGCTAAAAAGGTTATGGAAGAGTGCTAATCTCAGAACAGTGAAGCTCCCAAGGCTGCAACAAACATAACATTCTTTTTTGCAAGGTGCTAATCTTCAGTCACATGCTCTTTATGAATACTAACTACAAAGTTGCACAAACTCTGAGAAAAGCGAAAAGGTATAAAAGTACATAAAACTCACCTTTTTCCTCTTCTTGGAGTCTGCCACACTGTAAGCAAGGATGTAATCCACAACCTAGTTGATACAGATGTATTGAAGTATTAACCTAGGAAACAAAGAAGTTGTAACTTACCATAACATTCCATCTGTATTGTTGATCCTAGTTCAGTCATTACGTATTGGTATCGGTTCTGACCTCGGGACTCAGCTGGCCATGTTCCAAGCTCGCGCCAGCTACAAACTCTCGAGCTAAAACTCTTACTTAGAATTCCCCTCTCCCTGTTACCTCAGATTGAGTTTGCAAGTCAAAAAAAAGGTAGAGGCTACCTCTGGTCAAATGACCTAAAAGAACCGGATGGTGAGATCCACTAGAAGCCAGGGGGAAGGAGGGAGAGTCGTAATGACTGAACAAGGATCAACAATACAGATGGAACATTATGGTAAGACATAACTTCTTTATCTGATATCGTTAATCCTCGTTCATTCCTTACGTATGAGACAGAGTCCCCAGCTACCTATATTCCTGGGTGGCTCTCATTTTAGGATATTCCTGAGCACCATAGAACCAAAAGATGCTCTTCCCCTGGAGACCAAATCCACTTTGTAATGATTGATGAAGGTATGAGGCATAGCCCAGGTTGCAGCTGCACAGATGTCACGTAAAGAAGCTTTGGCATGGAAGGCAGCAGAAGTTGCCACCAACCTTGTTGAATGAGCCTTGATGGTAGTCGGCAAAGGAATATTACGCTGTGTATAAATGAAGGTCACAAGGTCTTTCAACCATCTAGCCAATGTGACCTTAGCAACAGCACATCCTAATCTAGGTCCAGAATAGGCAAACATAACTGGTCTGATTTACGAGATGCCTTAGCCCTATTCAAATAGAAATTAATTTTCCTGTGAATATCTAGGGTATGTAGGAAATACTCTCCTCTGTTTGAATGACTGGGGAAGAAAACTGGCAATTCAATGGTTTGATTAATGGACATTTCAGAGATCACTTTTGGCAGAAAGGAAGGATTAGTTCTCAAGGATACTCTATCTCTATGAAAAATCAAATATGAACTCTTGATGCATAAGGCTTGAAGTTCAGAGATATGTCTGGCAGAAGTAATGGTGACCAAAACCAAGGTTTTCCATGACAAATATTTTAGGTCGCATGAAGAAGCTGGTTCGAAAGGTGGCAGTGTCAGAGCTTGTAGAACTAATGACAGGTCCCATGGTTGAATAGGTTCTCTAAAAGGGGGCTTCAGATGATTCACACCTTTTATGAAGGTCTTGCATAATTTGTGTGACATAAGAGAGGAGTCTTGGGCACCCTCATGGAAATTAGATACTGCAGCCAAATGAACTCTAATAGTAGAGGCCGATAGACCCAATTGGAATAGATCAGCTAGATACTCTAGTACTATCGAGACTGGTGCTGAAAAAGGATCTACTTGCTTTTTTTTCAGCCAACAGGTAAATCTTTTCCACTTGCTTAGATAAGTAATTGTAGTGTAAGACTTATGAGATGCAATAAGAATGTCCCGTACTGGTAAAGAAAGATCATTCTGCCTGGCAAACAAAGGAATTGGAGGAGCCAAGCTGTGAGCTACAGGCTGTCCATGTTGGGATGAATCAGATTCTGCTGATGGGAGATCAACCCCAGGGTTGGATGGAGGATCCATGGTTGATCTAGCAGGTGAGGCCAAAGGAAAGGAAACCCAATCTGACAAGGCCAATATGGTGCTATGAGGATCACCTTGCTCTTCAACCGATGGGCTTTCTTCAGAAACTGGGGAATGAGGGGAAGAGGTGGAAAAGCATAAAGAAGACCCGAGGGTCAATTGTAGACTAGAGTGTCCCTGGGTGACTGTCCCGGAGGGAGAATCAGGGCAAAGTAGTAGCTCCATTTGTAGTTGGTCGGGGATGCAAAGAGGATGCAGCAAGGACGGCCCCAGCAGTGGGAGATCTCCACCGCTATCAAGGGATTCAGTGACTACTCGTGAGGTTGTAGAATGCACCTGCTGAATCTGTCTGCTATCACGTTGGAACTCCCGGGAATGTGCGTTGCTAGAAGAAAACAGTTGGTAGCCATCGCCCATTGCCATATCCTCATGGCCTCTCGACAAAGGGGGTAAGATTTGGTTCCGCCCTGTTTGTTGATGTGCCAGACCACCACCATGTTGTCTGATTGTATTGCAATAGTCCCAGATGGCAGCAGGGGATGGAATGTTTGCAACGCCAGAAGCACCGCCCTCAGCTCCAGAACATTTATATGCAGTTGGGCCTCCAACTTGGACCAAGTGCCTTGGATTGTCTGACCCTGGCATCACCCTCCCACTCCATCAGGGAGGTGTCTGAGGTCACCGTAGCCTTGGGCTGCTGGGGGAAGAAGGGGCGAGAACATTGTGATGGGTTGTGGGTAATCCACCAGTTTAAATCCTGTTTGCAACTGTGAGTTACTCGAATCTTGGCTGAAAGAGGATGCTGAAAAGGATACCATTGGGTGAGCAGTAGCCATTGTAGAAGCCTCATGTGAAACCTGGCAAGGGTGACAATGGTGATAGAGGCTGCCATGGAATCCAAAAGCTGTAGGACAGAGTGAGTAGTGGATTTCTCCATTGAATGGATTGGAATCAGTTGTTGCTTTATCCTTAGAATTCTGTGCTCTGGAATGGATGCTCTGCAATTCTTTGTATCCAATATGATCCCTAAGAATTCTGTGGACTGAGATGGGGTGAGATTGGATTTTTGCCAGTTTATGGTTATGCCTAGCCTTTTTGAAATGAGGAGAGAGTATGCCATGGCTTCTTCCAATAGATGTCTGGTGGGGCGGAGATGAGCCAGTCGTCTAGGTATGGAAACACATGGAATCCTTGAGGTTGCAAGTGAGCTGTGACAACTGCCATGCACTTTGTGAACACTCTGGAGGCTGTAGAAAGTCCGAAGGGCAATACTCTGAACTGGTAGTGACTGGCTCTTGCACAGAAGCACAAAAATCTTCTTTATGGCCTGTCCACTTTTATGTGGTAGTACGCATCTGGAAGATCTATCGAGCACATCCAATCGTCTTTTTTCCAAAAGTGGGAGGATAGACTGTATTGTGACCATCTTTTTTGTACTCTTACAAACCTGGAAAGTGTAAAAGCAACAAAGGAGTGACCAAGGCAAAAACAGTCACTGAGATAAACAAAGTCACTGAATCCTTTACCATAAAACTATTTATTGAGGCAGAATGAACCATAAAAAGTGGTAAGCGCTTTCGCATAGAGCTTCCTCAGACCAACAATAAACACAAAAGTAAATACATCTTATATAAAAGAATTTGAACATCAGGTTCTCCAATCATGGATGAGTGCCAATTAATCACCAATTTGCCCTTAAAAACATACTACCATAATAACAAACACACAAAACAAGGCAGTATGAACAGAGACCATAGGGAACATATAAACATCTATACATAAATATAAAAGAATAAACATTCAAAACCTAACAATACAGTGCTCTCGGAACTTTTATTTAGATATCTACAGAAGGATAATCGGTTGTTATGGCAACTTGATATGAATGACACCAATGATGACATCACAGATGCGACCCAGGAGTTTGAACAGCTACAACGAGATATGGAAGAGATAGAACGGGACTTTTTGAAACTTAAGAAGCTTCAATTACAGCGGCAACACTTTGAATATTGCCTAGAGAATAAAATTGTTCCTCGAGGTCTTAGGGTGTTGAATATGCCCACCCAGGGTTCGCATTACCCCGAGCTCATGACAAGATGGCAACAACTGAACCTTGAGGTAAGCGCTAAATATATGCGTTTACTTAATGACTTTTTCAGTCCTGAGGAGGATGATTTAAGAGAGAACCTTAGACTGAACAAGAGACTTTATTTAAGAAATTTTCCAGAGAGACTGTGGATCCGCTCTTTGAAAGTATGCTTGATGGAGTTGCCGTTTTTGAAAGGAAACTCCTCCAGCAGAAAAAGACCAAGATATTAAGAGACTGTAATGACTTTAGGCTGGGTCATGTGTTTTTATGCCCATGAGCTGGACAATCTATTGTTAATAATGTACACCACGATGTTCATGCAGTGAAAGAAGTTGGTTCGGTTATTAATGAGAGTCAGTCAAATGTGAGAAGACATACCAATAACAACATTCATTTGCATTCTGTAGACAGGGGTAATAGTGTCCCTCTGGCTGTTACCAGTGGTTTGGAAGCTGTTATTTCCACTGAACATAGTGACGCATTTCTAATTGTTGTTTGGATGAGCGGGTTGATGTTGTTGTGAATGATGGTTTGTCTGACAATAACAATGTGGTCAATCTTTTTAAGCCAGTGGGACATAATTTGTATCCAAATGTTATAGTTCATAAATCTCTAACTAGTGAGAATAATGATCCTGTTGTACGACCCAAGAATAAGTGTATAGTGAACAACTCTACCACTAACATTTCTGATGTTAGTGGCCCCTTGGGTGATCTCCCTTTCCCTCTACCCGTCAGGGTGGATAGAACGATGAGATGCACCAGATCAGAGAGCAGGGGTCGTCAGAAGAGGAAACTGTCAGGGGAATGCAATCAGAATTATACCCTGAAGAAAATGTTGGGGAAATTACAGAGTCGTTGATTTTAAGTATATCATCTCATGCCTTGGACCCTGATAAGTCCAGTGTGTTATGTAAGGGTCTATCCTTCATTCCATCTTGTGATAGCAAGCTGACTGACACAATTTTGGATTTGAAGGTATTTTGTAGAAATGTTATGTTGCGGTTTCATTATAGTAATGATAATATAGATGAGAGGCCCCAAGGGTCTGATAGTAATTACCCCCATTTTAAAAAACTCAGCACTTTCACTCCTATGAATCATCCTTTAGTTGAGGCGTATATGAAACTAACTGAAGATGATATTTATAAGTATTATGACAAATGAGTAGGAGCCACCCGAGGGGGTTTGAGACACAATCTCACTTTTAATGAGAGGAAAGCCTTGAGGTGCTTACAAGATAACTCCAAGATTATTGTGAGGCCGGCTGATAAGGGAGGACTAATAGTTGTGATGAATAGCATACATTACACTGAATGGTAGTTATTATAGTAGAATCACTACAGAGGATGTTTGTAAAACTATTGCAAATATTCAGAATTCGATGATGGATATATTTTCGGGGAAATTAATTTCTGAATGATGCCTTTCGTTTTCTAAGTGTCTCTGATCCATTATTACCCATAATACAAGGAATTCCTAAGGTCCATAAACACTTGTTTAACCCACCCATGAGACCTATTGTGTCAGGTGCTGGGTGGGTTACGGAACCTTTATCAATATATGTGGAGAAATATCTTAGACCAATTATCAATATAAGCAAGGTCGTACTTAGAGACTCTAAACAGCTTCTTTTAGACCTTTATGGGTGTATACAAGGTGTACCTGATGCTGATGATTTAGTGTTTGTCACCATGGACATTCAGTCCCTTTTTACAATGATTCCAAATGAGTTGGGTTTGAGGTATGTGCATGAATATCTCAGGGCCAACAGTGAATATCAGGATAAGCAGATTGATCTTATTTGTTATTTTTTAGAAATAATACTAGAGAATAACATTTTTACTTTTCATGGAGACATTTACATTCAGAAACACGGCGTAGCTATGGGCACTTCTTGTGCCAATAGCTACGCCAATATGTTTCTAGCACAATGGGAGAATGTTGTGTTGTTTCCATCTCAAGAATTTAAAGCTAATGTAGTTTTTTATCGATGGTTTGTCGATGATTTGTTCTTTCTTTGGGGAGGATCTATAGCTGCCTTGTATGATTTTTCCACCTTTATGAATGGCCTATGTGAATGTTTAAACTTCACAATGAAGTTCTCCAAGACACGCATTGAATTCCTTGAATTATTCATTGAAAAGTTACAACGGTCCATTATCAATACTGGTATTTTCTGTAAATCCTGTTTTAGGAACACTTTACTCAGTAAGACCAGTATGCACCCCAATTATATTTTTAGTAACTTGATATGCGGACAGGTTATTAGAGCTTCCCGTTTGAACCCCACATTTGAGGGTTTTCAGACTGAAATTAGTTCTTTGGAAGAAAGACTTGTGTCAAGAGGTTATAGGACGGAAGAGATTGCTAATAGTTGGTCTGATCTAGGATCACTAAGGGAAGGTGCAGCAGCACCTTATTATGGTCCTGTTGTTGAGATATCATTGTGTGCCCATAAACAGTTCACAGTTGAGAGGGGCTTTGTGAAGATACCTCTATTTTATACACGAGATAATAGAGCACTCACTGAGCTCTTCAGGCAGCATTGGTATATCTTGCAAGTGGATTCCATAGTTGGTGGTATATTTGGTGATAAACCTTTGTTTTTATACAGGAATAGGAAGAATTTGAAGAGGTTGTTATGCCAAGGTAGGGATTTGGGTACCAATGCCATGAGGAAAGGAGTGACCTGCCCCTGTGGTACTTGTAACTTCTGTGGTCTGATTAATACTTCTAAGACATTTAACCATCCTGATTTAAACAGAGTATTTACTTTTCATGTGGATGCCAATTGCAGAACCACAAACATGGTTTATTTAGCTGAGTGCATCCCCTGTAAGTCCTTTTACGTAGGAAAGACCAACAGGTCCTTACGTGAGAGGATGAGGGAACATATGTACAGTATTCGGGTACATTCTGAGCATAATGCTCTTTCAAAACATGTTGCAGAGTGTGGTGAGACACACAGCTTCATGTTTAGGGTCATTGACATCATAACACCCACTATCAGAGCAGGAGATATTCGCAATCATATGGAGTATAAGGAGACCAATTGGATGATTATTTTGAGAGCCGATAGGGGCAGTGGCCTGAATGAATGGGCTTCTTTGAAGCTGTTGTTAAAAAAGCGTAGGGTCAGGAAATAGTATTTGATTTTATTGTGTATATATTGTAATGTTAGGTTTTGAATGTTTATTCTTTTATATTTATGTATAGATGTTTATATGTTCCCTATGATCTCTGTTCATACTGCCTTGTTTTGTGTGTTTGTTATTATGGTAGTATGTTTTTAAGGGCTGATTGGTGATTAAATGGCAGTCATCCATGATTGGAGGACCTGATGTTCAAATTCTTTTATATAAGATGTTTTTACTTTTGTGTTTATTGTTGGTCTGGGGAAGCTCTATGTGAAAGGGCTTACCACTTTTTATGGTTCATTTTGACTCAATAAATAGTTTTATGGTAAAGGATTCAGTGACTTTGTTTAACTCAGTGACTGTTTTTGCCTTGGTCACTCCTTTGTTGCTTTTACTCTTTCCACATTTTATTCTTTTTGAGAACAACGGAGCATTTACCCAGTGGATTATTATATTTCTTTTGGTTTTATCTTACTCTTGCAAACTTGTTCAATACACTGAGATCCAAAATTGGTCTCCAGTCCCCGGTTTTCTTTGGAACCAAAAATAGTCTTGAGTAGAATCTGGATCCTATCTGGTCTGGAGGGACTATTTGGATGACTCTTTTTCTTAGCAGCTTTGCTATCTCTAGTACTGCTTCTTCCCTTTGACTGGGTGGAACGTCGGGTAAGTTTGTTGGGGGGCAGGACAAAGATCGAAGGGGATATGGTAACCTCTGGTTATTATCCTTTGTACCCAAGAGTCAGTGGTGATGGTTAGCCAGGCAGAAGGGTACAAGGAGAAATGACCCCCAACCACCTCCAGGGGAAAGGAGTTGGGCTGCTCTTCAGGAGTGCTGATAGGATTGACCAGGAAAAGAGTCCCTGGATCATTGGTTACACAGACCCTCTCTGCCCCAAAAAGGGTGTCTTTCCTGTGAGTTTCCCCCTCTGCCTCTAGGGGAGAACTCAGCCTGTGTGTCACGGAAAGGACCCTGAGACTTTTTGTACCATATCTTCCCACTCTTCTGATTTCTGGAGAAAGCACGTTGAGGGGAAGAATAATGGACACCTATGGCAGAAATGGTCTTGCTGTCCTGTTCACATCTGGCCAGTGAACTTTTAACTTTGGGTCCAAACAATGAAGAGGCTTCAATGGAAGCATACAGAAAGGAAGCCTTGAAGGGTTCCGCAAAATTACATTAGCGCATCCAGGCGTGTCGTCTCAAAACAGTGCCTGAACTTGCCACTCTAGCTGCTCCTTCTGATGCATGAGATATCAGGCGCATGGAGGAGTTTGATATCGATTCAATGGTAGCCAGCTGAGAGGCCACTTTGTCATGGACCTCATCAGACATGGCACTAGCGAAAGTTTCAGAGAGCTCAGATATTAAATCCCTTTGAAGCCTGGTGAAGTGTGCCGTATAATTCAGGGACCTGATTCCAAAGGTTGCTGATGCAAAAGTACACTTCCCTATTCTGTCCAGAGCCTGTGACTCTTTGTTGGGCAGATGGGCAGTCTGGCTTTTTTCTTCTGCCAGGTCCTTTTTGGTTGCTGCTGCCACCACCAGAGCATCTACAGGAAGACCTTTGGACAAATGGGGTCCATAGCAGGAGGGGACAAAATTTTATCTATCCTCCGGGGAATAGCCTCAATGGTGTCAGGAGCCTTCCACGCATGCTGCACGACAAGCCGGGCCAGTTTGTCGGCAAGTGGAGTAACCCAGGAGGTAGGGGGCCAGGAGCGAAAGGCCTGCAGGAACACAGACTCTTCAGAGGTCAGGTTAGAGGGCTGCCAGTCACCTCTCTGTTTAAGGATTTCGGGGATATCACCAAAGGATACCTCAGAGGGTGAGCGAGGGGATCCTTCCCCATTATCAAAGTCTGTGTCTTCATTAAGGGACTCCTCTGTGGAGTCCATGTGCTTCCTCTTGCACAAGCTTTTGTGATGAACTTCCTCAGAGGCAGAAGCTGGGGAAGACAATGCAAAAGGGGTTTCCTGTGGGAGTACATGCTGAGGCCCTTGCGCCCAGTGTCCGCTAGGAGTGACTTGTGTATATAGCAGTCCAGAGGAGGGTGGGGAGATTGACAGGACAGTATCGCCAGCAAATGCCAAAGCCTTCTCCATTAATTGGAAGGCCAGTCCACCTGAAGAAGGGTGAGTGCCCTGGATAGGGGTCACCCCTCCCTTAAGTGGCTCAGCCTGCCGACTCGGAGTCCCTAGATGGCTGTGAAACACCAAATTACGTATGCCACAGCTGACATCATATGTCATATCAAAACTCTCCTGCCACGAAGGCAACTACGGTTCCTTAATGTGGTCCATAAGGGGAACTGTAGAGGGGGAAGACTGTGCTATATCAAGGGGCTTCAAAAGCAATGAAGGAGGAGAATAAGTAGAGGTGTTTGGCAAAGGGTAATCACCTCCCAAGGAAGGAAAAGTCCTGGGGGGGTGGGATACCTCTGGCCAAAAGCACTTGATCCACAAGTCGCAACACGTCATGTTCAGAGAGGCTTCTAGTGGATTTCACGGACACGGCTGAGGGGGAGTCAGGTCTATCCACAGATAGGACAAGCTCGGTGCCCACATCACCAGTCTGCACTGAAAACGGTGGTGCTGTAAGATACTTTACTACAGGTGTCTGCACCGAGAAAATCATCAGTGCCGAAGTCATGGTCAGCACCGACAGTAAGGTCGGTGCCGAAGTGGTTGTTAGTGCTGAGGCTGGGACCAAAAAAATCGGTGTCAGTAACTGAGTTGTTGGTTCCGGGTAAGGTAATGGAGCCGATGTCGTTACAGTCTGCGCCGACAGGATAGTTGCTACCGGTAGAGAGGTCTGAACTGAAGAGCCCCTTGGTACTGATATGGTAAAGGGCATGCTAGGGCATGCACACACACACACACACACACACACACACACACACACACACACACACACACACACACACACACACACACACACACACACACACACACACACACGCACCTGCAGTGTAACAGTACATGGCAAAATAAAATAAATCACTGCAACTCTTGTCATGATGCAGCTCTATACAGTTCTCCTAAGAAATGAGTCTTTACCTCCCATCCCCTTCCAATAGTTGTACAACCTGTATTTACCTGTGATTGATAGTTGTACAACTTGTATTTAGTGGTGATTGAGTCATAAGGCTGGAATATGTGCAAAAAATAATCATATTTTAAGATCTATAGTATACAGAACAAAAGGCATCAGAAAATGAAAAACTGTCATGTTAAAAATAAATACTCGTTTGATTTGATGTCTGATGACAATGTCTAGTACAGAAAAAAAGAAGCACCTATGGCATCTTGGTGGGGGGGGGGGTAAGCTGATGCATAACACTGAAAACTTTCAGTGCAATTATTGTTTAAAAAAGAAAGGTAATGCAAATTGCAATGTGGCAAGTAACACATTTTTTTAATACAAAAAGCATTTCACACACTATCTCTCTCCCATTTCATCTTTTTTTTTTCTCCAAAGTTAAACAAAAGTCTTCTGTAGTTGATGGTAAACCACCCTTCTCATACAATAATCTGTGATTGTGCACTTTTCAGTAGTTTCATGAAATGAGTAGTTCTTGCCATCAGTCACTACAGCATGCCCATTGACCAAACACCAAACAAAACCTTAAAGATACAGTTATCTTGAAAAAAAGGGAAAAATGTCATTTAAATGCACCGTTCAGTATTTTTTGGAAGGCAGCCTGTTATTTGACATAAGAATTCAATATTGTGTTCAAAATTTGGAGACATTTATTTTATGACTAGACTTTTGAGAGGTATGGTGTCAGTTTTTATTCTTGATTTGGTTGCAGCTTTAAGAAGAATAAATACTTGGCATTTGCAGTTCGGCCAAATGTGGTACAGTTCAGAGATATGTGGCTGGCTGCCAATATTGTTAATGGGGGAGCTTTAGCTACATTATGTACACCTTAGTATGAGCTTTCCTATCAGTATATCAGCATCAGAAGTGTTACCTCTTATCCATCTGGAATGTGTACACATATTCAGTTTGGGAATTATTCATACATAAAGTTTAAAACCAGTAAGTTAAAAAATTCTTGCGAGCCATTTAATGCAACAATGAGTTTATGCTGCCGCAAACAAATAGGGTCCTGCTGCTGTATTGACCAGACTTCACAGCGACATTGCAGGCACTTCCATTTTTTCCAAGATAAAATGTGTATTTGTTTTTATGTACTTTTGCAGTGGACCTATAATGATATTACTTAACATGTGCTCCTTATAACTGTTGCCATTAAAATTATATGGACGATTCTTAGTTGTTACTGTCCAAGGAGTTTGGAGAAATCATGCTTATCCTCTAGCACTCCCTAATAATCCCACCACTGACATACATACATACACACACACACACACACACACACACACACACACACACACACACACACACACACACACACACACACACACTTAACTCTACTTTACCTCTTCCATAACTAAACCTCCCTTATGCAACCACACACCTCTTAGCTGCTGGCAGGGGATCATTCACTCACTCTCACTCCACTCTGTCACACGCAGTATCTTTTGCTTTCATTCATACATGCATTTACTCACACAAGATCACTCTCATTTTGTCTCGATCTCATACACAAACACACACACACACACACACACACACACACACACACACACACACACACACACACACACACACACACACACACACACACACACACACACACACACACACACACACACACACACACACACACACACGTACACACACACACACACACACACACACACACATACACACACACACACACACACACACACACACACACACACACACACACACACACAGTCTCTTCTGCTTTCATACACGCATTCACTCACTTAAGATCGCTCTCACTCTTGATCTCACACGCACACATTCTCTTCTGCTTTCATACATGCATTCATGCACACAATATTGGTCTCACTCTCAATCTCTCACACATAATCTCTTCTGCTTTCATACATGCATTCACTCACACAAGATCGCTCTTCTCAATCTCTCACACACACATTCTCTTCTGCTTTAATACATGCATTCTCTCACACCCGCAGGCAGAAGCATATACAGACATACACACATCCACACTTTTATTCTGCTTTATTTATTTTTTTTTTACTCTCACTAAACTGCTGCTTAGTGAATATAAAATAATAACGTGAACAATCTTTCTCTCATTCTCTTACATCTATAAACAGCACAAGGCAAGGGCTATGACACAATCTCAGTTTTTAGGAATGAAGAAACTGCATTCTTCCTTGCAATCTTCACCAAGTTTTTTTAATAATTATGATTCCACTAAATGTCTGCATGCAACAATCAGTCACCTAAGTCAAGAACAATGTTTCATTACTATAAAAATGTCAAGGGCAGCAAAACAAAATTGGAATTTGAAGTGACCACTCGGGAATTTGTGGCACCCTATTATTTCACCCAAAAATACTGAAGGAATTCGGTACAGTTGAGAGATATGTAAATATGCATTCATCTACATAATGAATTAAATAGGGACTTGTACAACCACATGTTATGTTATTAACAGAAGTGTGTCTAGTAGTGAACTTGAGGTATACTGTAAAGACTAGTTCGGGGGAAGAAACCACTGTATACCATTTAATGTAATGAAGAGTAGTCATTAGGGGAAGAGATGTTTAATAAAAGGAGTTTAAGAACAATTGCTGGAAAAACAGCCTATATCTCTGGATACATTTTTTTGTCCAGAATATATCTTATTAGGACTCTGGAATGAATGACTATGTCACATGTTTCGAAAACAGCAAAATCAGCAGATGCTATTAACTGTTTATTTGTCTGTATATGAACTACGGTAGAAGAGATTACAATGCCATGTTCTGATCTGTATCCATCTATAGCCATGATGTACTTAATTTACCATATTATTACTGTGTAGACTGTATAATAGTTAACTGTGGATTCATTTTTCAGTCCTTTTGATAACGGTTGAAGGAGAATAATTGTGCTACACAATCTAGACAATGAGTCACTGTTATGTGGGGGAATAATATATGCCCCTTTCTGCAACCTCTGTATACAGCATTCTGAGATATTGATACATTTTGAGAAATTTAGGTGAAAGAAACACCTTCTTTGTTGATCATGTCAGCTGTGATAGCCATTCATTTGACCAGTGACCACTATAGTGACTTCACTCAATCAAGAAAGACCAGATTAACCAAAACAAATAATATGACTGGTTTTCATAAAGGCTGATGACCTTGGAGTAAGTTACAGCACCCTGCATGATTATTTGTTTAGTAGGTATATTAATTATTTCATCACCTACTAGCTACATGACCATCTATGTTTTCAAGTGATTAGTGGTTACTCTCAGTTTTATAAGGCCATTAATATACTGGAAAGCATAGTATAATCTTGTTCAGCAGAGACAAAAAAAAGAGGATAGATTACTGGCCTTATAGAATGATCTGGCTATGAAGGATGTGCCACAGCTGAAGCCCTAATCTTTTTCCTGTAGCAGAAAAAGACATTTGTTGAGATACTTAAGACAGAGGAGTATATTATGATATTGTTTACTTTAGTATATTATGATTTTGTTTACTTTTGAGGGTGATGTAGCTATGATAAGTTATGAAAAGGAGAAATTTCCTTGGTAGGGTTTGGTCTCAAAAAATCTTTAACAATCTGAGTATAGATCAGTATGAATGTTCATAAAATGATTATTTTTGATGACAGAATAAGTTAATGTTAGCACTGAAGAGGGTATCATGTTTTTAAATAAGTAATAGGGCTACTTAAGGTGTAGCAATAATCAGTTTAGAAGTTTTAAAAATGAATAGTTCCATAATGAGTAAAACTAGTGAGTAACCATCAGGAGACAATGAGGTAGCTAGGCCAAAGAATATGCAATGTACCCAAAATAATAGTAGGAGATGCCCTTCCTGCAGTTTTTCACCAACGACAATCCTTTCTAATGTAAGATTAGCTGGAAAGAAGTTAGAGAATGGTGTGACATTGGGTTTAACCAAGATGTCTTAATTACTAAAAGGCTAGGGGCACAGCATTGAATCAATGTTTTTGCAACTTATAGTTTGTTATATAAACTAGTAGTACTGAGGGATATGAGCTCCAGCTCAAGTTGGAGAACAGTTGTTATTAGGTATAGCAGGAATGAAATGCTTTTTTTCTTCTTTTAGTAAGTTATTTGAGTTAGATTTTTTAGGATATTATGTGGCAGCATGACTCATCTGAGCTGCCATATTGTTTACCATCCCCTTGGGCACTTACTTCACCAAGGTTAAGGTTGGGGTCAACAGCCTCCATCCTTTTTCAACAGAAATCTAATGGGAGGAGAGTGCCCCTAGGATGCACTACTGCTAAACCCAGATACATGCTTTAGTGGTTATGGTTGCTGGACAGGTAATAAGCTGTGATCATAACAGGATTCCTGCTCCAGGCCATTGTAGGGCCATGGGAGGGAATGCATTCACAAACTGATCCTCAGCAACCTTTCTGAACCCCAATTTTTATTGGTTCTACAGAAAATAGCTTGCATCCCCTAGTATGTCTCCCCATGTAAGATGAGGGGACAAAGCCTTGTCATTCTTTCCCCTGCTGCCAGCTTCTGTTAGGCACCCAAGCCATTAATTGAACTAATCACATAGGTCATAGTCCATAGATTTGTACTAGGCTATCTGCCCTTGGGGTCATTCTAAGCCTAACCAATTACCCCATAGGAGAATCAATCCCTGCACCTTGTGTCTGTAAGGTAAATGCCTTAACCATAATGCCAACCTCCCTGCATGCAGGTATGGAAAAGCTGATATGTGCCTGTATTATTTTACCACCCCTCAGTATGGAAACAGAATACTAACCTGTAGCCTAAGAATGGCAGTACTGAATGTATGGATGTTTCATAGGTTTCATAGGTTTCATAGGTTCATACTAGGCTATCTGCTTGGGGCGTTGCTCTCTAGCCCATTATTTAAATTTTTCTGCCTTGATTATTTCTAGCAGTTACCCTGAATTGAACACATGTATATTCGACCTGCCTCCACTATAGGAAGATTTCTCTTAGGTAAGTCCTATTCTCCAGCATCCATTGGTCACCTCTTTTATCTCCCACCTGCTGCATTCCCTTTCCAGCAAAATGAAATCCTTTTTTGCTCACGCTGGATCTTATTTTTTTTGCTGTGTTATAGATGAGGATTTGCTGGGTGAAGCCCTGGTGCATCTGATCTGGTTTGATGGCTCTGATTGGTCTAGATTTTTTCTGCAACAAGGATGTGGTGCCGTGAATAGGCAGGGTAAGCTTATTTGTTTCAAAAGGGCACCTTCAGTTTTAAGGTAGCTTTTGGCCTCTCCTGGAGTTCTTATTAATAGCTGTGATACTTTGCAATTTTTCCTGCAGATGTGGGCCTGTGGGAACAAGTTGCCTCTCAGCTGCTCCTTTGAGTGGGGTCTGTACATGATAATTAAAGGGATGATGTGGATGAATCATGATTCTGATGAGTGATGTGCGATTTCCTATGGCCTGAGTGATGAGGTGAATCGGCTAATCATGCAGTCGGATGACAGACCTTATCCTGCTGGTTTAGCTTCATGGGTGCCGGTCCCTCGGTAACTATTGGTCAGGTCGGTTTAAATGGGATATGTATCAAGGGATTTAGGGGATTTTCACGTATTTGGTAGCTTGCGGTTTTTCCCTGATCTTTTGGTGAGTACCCTGGCACAGGCTATTTGGCAATGTTGTGCGTTATTATCTGTGCCGTCTTTGTGTTTTTTTGTGTCAACCCTTCTGTGTCAACTATCTGTGTCAGATTGTATGCCAAACTTTCTGTGGGCTGCAGTTTCAACATTTGGTTCTCATGTAACTAAGCTGCCTGTTGAGCTTGTGATTTGCTTAAGTCTGACACCAGCAGAGCCTCTTTGGACTGAGCCCTGGACAGACCACACCTTGTGACTGGCTTCTGTGTCTGACACATGGCCAGTTGAGGATTGCTTTTTGTACACTCTCCAACCAGTTTTTTTCCCAGAAACTGTGTCAGCTCGAAGTATCCTGCTAGATTGAGTTTTTTTGGTCACTGATGCCAAGGTATCAATCCCAGGACTGACCAGATCTGTTTGAAACAATGGATCAGGAAAAAGCCAAAATAAACTTTTGTGACTGTCAAAAAAGTCATTCCCCAAATGGGTTGGATCCAAAGTCTTTGACTTCCTTATGTCATTATTTTCAGGTCCATCTTATTTCCAATATATGGCTTATTTCCATAGGTCCAACCCTCCATCGCAGGTATGGCTTACGCCACCAGTGGTTCCAGTCATCCTGCAGTGGACCAGTCAGGTTGAGACTTTGATTAAACAGCTGTCCTAGCTGAAACTTTAATTGTAGCCACTGGAACTTGTGGGGTTAATTTCTACATTGATTAACAGGAGCCGGGGATACTCATCCCATCGATATGGAGTTTTTGCTTTTGCAGGAGATGTGGAGGCCATCAATTTTTTGGGGAGTGGAGAATTGCTTTGGAGAGATTTTTTATCTTTTGGGGAGGGAAATGTTTGGAGGTAAGAAGCTGTGTTGTGTGTGTGCTTTGTCCTCTGAATCATTTTTGAATTGGGACTATCTTTCCAGCCCAGTTGTGAGCAATGTCTATCTTTGAGTTTATCTTGAGAGAGCCTCCTGGGTTCTGCCTATATCTGCTTTTTTACTCTTTTCATTATTTTTTTTTTTTTTTTTTTATGATTTTTTTTTGATTTTACTTTAGCTGATTTAGTCTCTCCTTAATTTGCTTTTTTTTCATTACTCAGTTGCTTCCTCCTTTTTGCTCTTTTTTGTTGTCTTACTTTTGCAAGTTTTTTGACCTCTTAGAGACTTTTTCCTTTTTTTGTACAAAGTTTTGTATTTGCCTTCCTGGACTTTGCCTTAGTTGCCTTCAGTCTAAGCCTCTTTTGAAGGCATTCCTGGGCTGAGTAGCTGCAGTTCTGTTTGAGGCCAGCTTTGTTTGAGGCTAAGTTTTTGGAAGTGAAAAGTTAAATTTTCACTTTTTAGTGTTTGGGGGGTGTTTTTTTTATTTCAGGTGGGAATGGTCTAGGACACCCAAGATTATGAGCTGATTTGATTTGTTTTTCACCAGTGAGGGGGGATGAGGACGTGCCAGCCCCATGTGTTGTGATCTGATTTCACTGTATGTTATGTGGTCCAGGGTGTTGGTGATGATGAGTTCCAGGTTGGTGATGAGTTGTTGGGGCTATGATTTTGGTTTGAGGATGGTGATTTTTGTTGTTGTGTTTTGGCCCTTTATATATTGAGTAATTTTTGTGATAGTAATTTGGTTGGGATATATGTTCCTAGTGTTTTCAGGAAGGCCATGGGAGGGTGGCCTTGAACAGGGTTCCTGGAGGTTCCCAGCCTCTGTGAGGGGTAACTGTACCTATGCTGAGGTTTGCAGAGCAGTGACTGCTTCTGTAGCATGCTGGTGGATGTGTGTCCTGTCTTGCCATGGATTAGGTACCTGGATGGTTGATGATCTCCTGGAGCTTTATGGACCGGTCTTGATCTTGGGGCTGCGCTTGATGAGGCGCCGAAGGCCCTGATAAACCTCCTTGTCTGATAGCGCTTGGGCATGATATTGACACAAAAGACAATAAGCTGGGGTTTCAAGGTTTCTTCGCATGTCAGTCTGCATCGAAAGGGCATTGCCGAGCAAGGCATTTTGAGATTTACCCTTGATTTATTTTTTTGGCCTCTAGTTTCCATTTTTGAGTTTTTCGGTGGTGGTTTAGGGTTTGGAACCTTGCCCAAAAAGGCTTTAGGGGGGGTAAGAGCCTCCTCCAATCCCTCGGAATTCAGGGTCCAGCCAGCCGCAGGTGCAGCATGTCCAGGCCAGCAAGCCAGAGTGTCATCCCAGGCAGACAGATACTGATCCAATCTTGGTGCAGACCCCTGTTTAAGCCAATTGTTAAAGTAGATCATCTTATCTGTATTTTGTGATCATCTTTGTGAAGGTCTCATATAGGGCATTCCCTCAGGTCAGAGATGCCTGGGCTACATAATCATCGCTACTTCCTAGGCTGTTTACTCAGTCCAGCTCTCACAATGTCTCGTTTCATAGTCTTTACACTGTGCCCTCAGGTTGAGCCTGTTCCTACAATGCTGTGAAGAGAGACCTGATTGCTTGGGCTGTGCAGCTTACGCGTGCATGAGGCAGACGCCTGTCTTACTGAGACCAGTGGTGACCTGCTCTAAGGTGCCCTTGTGACCAGTGTGTCACAGTGTGGTGTAGTGTGGCTGTGAGTGTTTGGCCTTCAGCTTTGTGACTGTTTGTGACTGGTGTGTGACTGTCTGGTGAGTGTCCTGTGTGTTGTGTGTTTCAGGTGGGTTGGTGTTGCTGTTTGGTGGTTCTTGCTGTTTTTCCTGTTTTTGATTTTTTGCTCCTTGAGTATGTCTTTGTGTTTTTATGTGTATATGTATGGACGAGGTTGTAATGTGTATGTGTGTGAGGGACTATAGTCTGGACTGGTCTTGCCAGTCCTATAGTGTGAGAGAGTCCCTTTCCCTCCTGACTGTCTTATGATAGCCAGTTGTCTAGTGATTTGTCTTTTGATGTATTTGGGAGGTGTTGGGAGGAGGGTCAGGACATTGAGGAGATGGGATTGCTTGTAACATGCTCAAACATTCCAGGCATCAGCGCTGAGCAGGAGCAGGAGGATCCCTTGACTGATCCCTTGAGATGCTAGAAGAATGACAAAAACTTTAAAAGGGACAGGGGACTCAGGGCATGGGGTGATTGGGGAGGGGTACTATCTATGACAAGAGTGCCGAATCAAGGCGAATCAAGGTAATAAATTAAGTGGGAGCAAGAATAGGGAGAGACAGATAGAGAATGATCTAGAGATGATCTTTTAGTTATAGTAGGATCCTTAGGATTTATGATTTGATCAGTAGTAGGAGGAAGAGGAGTTTAGTGAAAAGGGAAAATAAGAGAGGTAGGTAGGTAGCCAATAGTTTAAACTTAATGCTGACGGTGCCTAGTGTGTGCAACAGCAGCTTTCCTCCGCGCTTAATCATCGCGCGCTTACGCCAATTTGCACCGCTGCTTTATACCTTGTGCTTGTGTGTCTATGATATGGCATATGTACTGGTATGGTAGGGTTAATAAAGCAGGGCTGATATTAGGAATACAGATAAAAGTAGTGCTGCAAGAAAGAAGTATGTCCAGTATTATAAACAGCAGATGAAAAAGTGTGCCATGTTAACAGGGAAGAGATGTACTTTATATGATGGAAAAATTAAGTTTCAACAGAAAGTCTTTAAGCATAGCATGTGAGTGAGGCAGCAGTATGTAACAAGTGACTGGGAGTAGTGGTCCTTGTGGGGTCTAACTAGGAACAAAATTAAACTGGCAATTCGTTTGACTGAGAAGATAGGAGGAAGTTGGCTCTGCCACAGAGAAAGATGAAGCCATGATTGTAATCCCAGATGACCCAAGGTCAAATACTGGCTTGTGTGCTAGAAGGACTGGGCAGGAGATGTTAGTGACTCGCTGATGCTGCTTCACCCATCCTGGAGGGAAGATTGGGAGAACGATAGCTGTGTTTGATTGATTGCCATTATGGAAACTGAGACTTGTATATCACTCTATACAGCTAGTGCTGGGGGAGTGGTCTTAGTCTTCACAACCCACTGATGGTAGCTTGAAAAGCAAATGGGTGGATGCATGCACATGCTTGGGAAGGGAGATGAAGCTCCTCAGTGACAGAGGGACTCACAACAGCCACTAGACGAAAGGTTAGGGTCTTACTAGAAATGCCCTTTTTGTTAGGATGACAGTGAAAGCACAAACCAACTCTGTCCTCAAATCTCAGTGCTAGGGATACCCAATATGGGGGCATAATGAAGACCAGTAGGGGAGGCAGAGAGCATATTTAAACAAAAAAATGAAGGAGACATCGAAATTACCTAATATGGAAGAGAAAACAGAAAAGAAAGGCTGCTGACCATTATACCATAATAATCAAAGTTAAATGTGATTATGCTGAATTCAGAGGGAGCAGGTAAGTGTCATGCTTGTTGTCATGATAAGTGGGTAGACTAGTTGGAGGTAAATTTCAAGCTGTGTTAGGAAGGCTGTTCTCTTGATGTAATATGAAGGAATAATATGTTTTGAATAGGAATTTAGAGTAAAGAAAAGGGGGTTATACACAGAGATTGGAAGAATAGTTTCTTGCGTTAGCACTTTGTGATATTACCACATCAGATATAGAGAGGCATGAAATGGAAGTATGAATTACTGTCTCACAAGAGCCTTCATAGTGAAATGTAAGTGTGGAAGGATTTTGAAATGTAAGGCCAGAATACAGCACATAGTATCAGAATTAATGTGGTAAACATTTGATATTTAGAGACTTGTAACTGAGAGTCCTGTAGTAGTGAGGACTAAATGACAGAAAATACATGCTTACCTACACCTAGTCTGAGATTGCTGTTTCTCTGAATTTTCTGTTTTCCTCTGAGGACTAGTGATATCAGAGTTGTATATAAGTTTATGGGTGAGGGGTATTAACCACTCACATTAGGGGGTGCAAGAGAGGCTTGGTCCCTGCAAAAGAAAATATTTGAAAAGAGAAAAGCGATGTTCAGCATTCATCGTTATATATTTTCATACTTTTTTATTCGCAATTCAAGGGATTGCACTTGCAAGTTTCAGAATTACCATAGGGAGTCAATAGTTTGTTTTCATTTATTTATTAATTTACAAGTATTAAAATGTCTAGTTCTAAGCACTGTACATAAAAACAATAAATATGAGTACTAATAATTCAATTGCAAAACTAAAAGAGTATAGTAAAATGTTAATTAAATAACTTAAATAAAACCAAATAAAATATAACAAATGGTTATGAAATGAATGTAAGAAAATGAATTTAAAATGTAATGTTCTGAAGGAAATGAGTTAGAAATTTTAATGTTTTGAAGGTGGAATGAATGCCTCTGATGGACTTGTAGTACAAACTGCCAAAAAGTATGGAATCTCAGAGATCTCTTGAAGGAGGACTTTTGACTCATAGAGAAGAACCAGGAAGGTTAACAGATTCCAAAGCAACTGTCCAAGATTTGTACAATACATCCTACCAGACATCCTGAACTATGCCCTTGGAAAAGCAAGCAGTCTGTAAAAGAATGACCTGAGCTGTGTTTGCAGAATATAAGGTCATGGTAGATAATTCATATAAGAATCATTTGGCTCAGGGCTAGATAGGTGATGCCACGACTCTTAAATGCTCAAATAGTGGCAAGCTGTATCCAGCTCAGATAGCACACAGCAGGCATAATATTGCACATTCTATAAAAACAAAACAAAAAAACAATATAGAGGATATTTGAAGAAATGCATGCTGGTTGAGAGAGGTGGACTACAGCCACTTCAGCAGCTCAGGTATCTACAAGGAAAAGTGTTGGGTTATGAACTGATATTGTGGCACAGAGAAGGTATGTGTTATAAAGTAGGTGGGTGAGATATGCATACTAATGCTGGAAGTATGGTTCATAATTAATCTTGGCACATATTGGTGTCTTTTGGCTAGTGTTATCAGCTTAGGACAGACCCCCCCTCAAACTCACACATATATAAGGTCAAGTCTATCATAGCACAAAAAGAAAGGGTTGTAAAGGTGTTTGTTTTCTAGGACAAGAATTAGTCCTTTAGACTCTGATGGAGCCATTAGTATATGGCAAAATTGTAATATATGGTAGTGACCAAAAGAAGTAGCAAAGAAATGAAATATAGAATTAGGGAAAAAAGAATGTGAGATGGGCAAGTCAGTGAAAGTCAGCAAGACTCACAACTAGCAAAAACCTGGTTATGAGTCAGGAAAACACTAAACAAGACAAAGTAAAGCAAAGAGGTGTAGAAGAAAGTTAGCAAAAGTACAAGACTTATGGGCACATAATTACAGCAGCATGAACATACTAGTAGCATGGAGAGGGGGATGCAAAAACACCACAGCAGAATTTGGGGGGGGAGGCAGTGCTAAACTTGGTACAGCAAATAATTTGTACACTCAGAATGCCAAACAGGCAAACTATGTAGAACAAACTCACTACGATTGTTCAGGGATATGTAAAGTACAATTTTAATATGTATTGGGTAATGAAACAAAATACAGGTATATTGAATTTAGTAAATGTAGAAACAATTGCATAGTTTTAAAAAGGTAGCAAAGGCAATGACACAACAGAATAGGTATGTGAGAATGAGCAATTACATTGACATAGTTAAAAACAATAAAACTCAGTTTTCCAAGATGAAATGATGTTGCTGTCTACAAGTTGAAAAACTACTGGAAGTGTGTCCTGAATGGAAATGCAAACTGATAAGTGTGATGTGGTGATAACTGGTAAGAAGCTGAGTGAATTTATCATAGTTGTTATGCTAAAAGTTTTTGTGCTATGGAGTTATTATCAAAAAAATAGTTACTAAACAGCAATATTTCCAAACCCACGAATATTATCCAGATACTCCCTTATTTTCTCTTGAGCACTCTGCATCTGCACGTGTTCTGTGATATTCCAAAAACATTTTTATTTTGTTTTCATTATAAACATATGCAAATGTACATATAACAAATACAATAAAACAATAACAAAACTATTTTGCAATATTTACATTCATGCATGATAAACAATCATTTTATCCATGAGAAGTTATCAGTATTTGTTCAAAAGGTTTTCCAATGTTTGCCATGCTATTTTTTATGAGTAATGTTATGAGTTCTATAACAACTGGTTTGCAGTTCTTTTTTTACAAACAACTTTTGCTAAATTAATAAATTCTTTAAACATCAAATCTTGTTTACTTTTCCAGTTCAAATAACTTTTCTGGCAATTGCAAGAATTGACCAGAGTAACTGAATCTGAGATTTAGGTATTACATTAGGTATATGAACAATGAATAGGATTAGTGAGTTAAAAATATGACAGCTATCAGACCACAAAGCCTTTACAAAATATCTGAAGTCTTTCCAGTATTGAACAACATTTCTACATTCAATGAACATGTGAACCCAGCTGGCCTCTAGTAATTCATCACACTTCCAACATTTACTTTCACTGTTTTTGAGTATAAGATTTATTTTATGTGGAGTATACAAACTCATATTCATAAATTTCCATGTATACAATCTCCAATATAATGAAGAAGAGGTACCATACGTAGATTTGAATAACAGTTTGTTTGATTCATCAGATATTTGTTCTCCATTAATCTTTACATAGTAATTCCAAAAATCTGAGTCAAACTTTATTGTGTCTTCTCTTAATATCTTATAGATAGGTAAGATACTTAATTTTTGATTATCTGTCTTTTCAAGAAACCTGATAAAAAGCTGGATCAAACTAGGTATAGATTCAGTCTCTAGGTTGATTGAGACTCTCATTTTGTTTTCTATAAACTGCCATAATGAGTGTATAAACAACCAACTGTCTTGACTATTATCAAAACTACATAGAAGAGAGTTTAGTGGCTTAATACTCTTATTTTCAATAAACTGTTGCCAGAATATAAAGTTATTTTCCTTTAATTTTTGCATCGCATTGATGTTGAAAGAATCTAGATAATCAGGGGAGTATGCTACAGGGAATGTAATAAATACCTCCAAACTTTGCAATAACCAGAAGAGATAGATCTAGAAAAAAAGAGGGGGGGGTAGCAATTCTATATCCCTCTATACTCAACATCACACCCTACACCAGTAATATACCCATCTTTTCCAATGCTGAGGTACTAGTCTCCTTTTTGAACCTCACTATATCAAAAAGAATTTGCATAATAGTAATATATATCTCATCAGGTAACAATATATCAGTGTTGGAAAATATTTTATCCTGGACATCCCAAACAATAAACCTTGAAACAATAATCTTAGGAGACGTAAATATAGATTGGCAAACCATAGCTTCTGACTCCCCCACAAATACTATAAATCTGTATGTTTTTTCTCAGCTTATCAATGCTCCAACAAGATACAAAAAAGGTCTTACCTGCCAATCCATCTTAGACTGGATTCTAGTATCCCACCCTGCCAATTAGCCCTCTTCTAGTACTCTGTCTAAATCCTTGAGTGATCATCTACCAGCTTATTCCCTTAGAACAAACTCCCAACAACTAAGAGTACACACTATAAAATAAGTTAGGAACTCAACTAATTTTTGTCAGCGTACATTCAACAATCTCCTACAGGAAATAGACTGGATATCCCTTAAACAACTACCCCTTAATGATGCTGTACTATACTTTAATAACACTTTTCCTTCACATACTTAATACACGAGCTCCCATTCGTATGAAAAGAATCAAAAAGAACTCAGCACCGTGGCTGTCTAGGGAGTGTAAACACATGATGAAGCAAAGGGACGTAGCCTGGTCAACCTGGAAACAAAATAATAATGAACAAAATCATGTTAATTTCAAAACACTATATAACAAAGTGACAACACTAATCAACAGAGATGAGAAATTCTATTATTCCCAGCTTCAACTCCAGCATAAAATCAACCACAGTAAATTTTGGCACTCCATATCTTCTCTACTTAACCCTGGAATAAATGGAGAGCACACCCTATCACCAGATACCCCTCCATCACAAATAGCCAAAAACTTTAACAAGCATTTCATAAAATCAGTTTTGGACTTATTAACTAACACCCCTAATGCTGAACGCCCCCACCCTTCAACCTATTCAGACACCAACCCCATGCTATCAACTACTTGTAACCCTGCCATAACTAACCCCCATACTCAGAAAAATGTCATACAAACCCCATTCTCATTTCAGCCCATACCCACTGACACAATTAAGAAACTGATACAAAAACTAAAACCCTGCTCTACCTCAGCTGATAATCTCCCCAACTGATAAGCTCCCCCGTACTACCTCAAACTGGCTGCTGACTCAGTCACCTACCCAATCAGTATCATTATAAATAGGTCTTTATCTTAATCAGAAGTGCCTACCATATGGAAACTATCTCACATCACCCCCATCCACAAAGTAGGCAACTGTTTTGATCCATCCAATTTCAGTCTTATATTCATCTTGTCACCCATATCCAAAATTCTCGAGAGAGGTATTCATCAGCAGGTAATGCAGAATCTATTGCAAAACAATATTTTAACCAAAACCCAACATGGTTTCCAACTTAGCCACAGCATAGCTACAGCCCTATTATCTTTTACAGACACTGTGAACAAGGCCAGAGATTGAGGATGCTATACAGCCTCAGTATTCCTTGATCTGTCCAAGGTCTTTGACACAGTTTCTCACCCCTTACTTTTGAACACACTTTCTAACCTAGGCTTCTCACATAATACAGTAAAATGGTTTCAGAGCTACCTCAAGGATCATAAACAAGCAGTGTAATAGTCCAATGAACTCTCACCCTTCCTCCACAACCCTACTAGAGTCCCCCCAAGGCTCTATCCTAGGATCCCTACTCTTCAACATTTTCACAAACAACCTTCACACTGCATCTCATCCTGGGACCCTCATTCCACCATAATCTGCACTACTCAATCACTACCAAAACTACTTTCAAAAACTCAGCAGTCCTTTACTGGAGTTAAATCATGGCTAAAAAATGCTCAACTCTTTCTTAATCCAAAGAAGGCAAAACTAGTACTCTTTCATCCCAAACACACCTCCCCTGTCACTGATCATTGCAACATCCTTGCATCTGACAACACTGTCATAGAAATAGTGCAGGAAACCAAACTTCTAGGTGTTATTATCGACAATAAACTTTCATTTGACCCCCATATATAGCAAAATATAAAGAAAACTCATCAAAAACTGGGACTGCAGTAACCAAAATTACCCTTGCAAAAACATGTTTACTTCCCTCCCTAATTTATGGTGCCCCTATTTTAACTAACTTACAAAATTCTACCCTAAGCAAGTTGGAACAGTGCTACAACAAAGTTGCAAAGTTTGCCACAAACTCTAAAGGTCACACACATCACTGTAAACCATTCCTAGAATTAAACTGGCTTGAACTCTCCAACCAACTTGCCTTTATTCAGCTATCCACCTTACACAACCTTATTTTCAAGCCTACTGCCTACCCTGCACTAACCAATCTAGTCACACCTTACACATCAAATCAATCCTTACGATCAGAAGTCAAAAATCTATTAGCTATCTCAAAAACCACATGAAAACCTGGTCACTCTCTGTATTCATACTCTGTCTCTATCCTTTGGAATTCACTACCTCTAGCTAACAGGTCTATGCCTGGCCTAACCCATTTCAAAGCCTCTTTAAAAAATCATCTCAAAAATACATGGCTCTGCTCCTGCATAAAGCCTGCCTAATGCTCAGGTCTTCCTTTTTCTGTCACATTTCAATCCCTCACAGACTGCAAGATCCTAAGGCTCTTCTAACTCCTTCTCTGCTTCTATACCATATCCTTAAGCAGCTGCTCAGGCTTTATTGCTTCTATTCTTCTTAACTCTCTCTTACTATCTGAATTGCTAACTTTCTAGCTGCTATTTTCCTAACTGAAACTAGCATTCTATTTTGCATGTACTATTACAGTCGATATCACACGTTGCATTACCTACATACTACTTTTTTGTACACTGTCTACATCATGTATGGTGAGAGTGACTATTATTGTCTGTAGTGTTGTAACTGTATCGAATTGTCTAGATGTGTAGTAATATATTGCAACATCTTGTAGCAGTTTGTTCTTTCAACATATTTTTTGTATAGTATTTCTAGTGTAATTTGTATTGGACTGGATTGGATTATACTGTATTTGTATTGTACTGTATGTGGAGCTTTTCTCCCCGGGCCTCTACTGAAAATGGGTTCTGTAGACCCAGTCAGACCACCCTGGTAACCAAATATCAAATAAATACATAGGAATTGTTTAATGTTGCAATTACCATCAATTATATTATATGTTTTTTTGTAAGTCTAAAAGTTCTTTGTCCCTCTCTCTCCTTTTTTTAAGGTACCAAGATTTTATTCTACTATATATATATATATATATATATATATATATATATATATATATATATATATATATTAAAGGTGTGTCATAGTATAGTATCAGTCACTTCATTCTTATCATTCGTTTCCATAAACATGTCTATTTCTTTCATTATCCATTCCCTAAAGCCTTTTAACTTAGTTATGCAAGCAGGAATTCTCTGTAGAAATTTTTAATCTCCATATATGCATAGTTAAAGTAAAGTTTATAGCATTATGGTCTGAAAGTGGACACGTCATTATAGATACATCATTTATTTTTTGTATATATTATTTGATGCAAAGACCTTATCAATGTTTGTGTACCAAACCGATATGAATAGTGAGTATAGAATAAGGAATAATGTACTCTTAGACCATGTATAGCTTTAAGATTCATCTGGTTTGTAAAGTCATTTAACTTCTAGGCTTGAGATGTTAGTTTTATTTTACCATTTTTAGAAGTATCATTGCCTGATAATAGGCAGTTACAATCATCTGCTGCTATAATTTCCCCTTTTGCATTTAAAGTAATCAGGTTCAGATATTTATCAACATATTAAGTACTTAGTCCTGGTATCCAGTATGAATTAATCAAAGTATAATACTTCCTATTCATTTCCAAAATAACCATGCTTAGCATCTCATTTTTATCTGAAATTGTATCTATAATTCTTGGCATAGTATAAGTATTTTTCCATAGAATAAGAGTGACCCTTCTCTTAGTCTTAAAACATGAATCAGCCAGAATGGTATAGCCATTAAATGAGTATTTTTGTAGGTCTTTTTTAATAGATGGGTTTCCTGTAAAAAGATGATCTGGGTTTTATGCATTTTGATATATTTAAGCAAACCAGCTCTTTTGACATTATTGTTCAAACCATTCATATTTAATGATAAACATTTATAAGCCATTGACTGTAATGTGTATGCTCTTACTTACAAAACCTACTTATCATGGATGTATAACATGTATTAAGCACTACTTTCAAAAACCCAAAACTATTTACAAACACATACATAAAACATAACGTTTCTGGTTTAGTTAAAAACTTAACTAAACCATCCATCTACCACCTCTCTAACACCAAAAGACACAAATTATCCATCTCTGCTTAGAACATTTTATTTATTTATTATTTATTTATTTATTTAAATTTGTTGACTGGGAGTGTCCGACTGGACATAGGTCCATTTTCAGTGGAGGCCCGGGGAGAAAAACTCCACAGTAAAATAAACAGACAGTAGTTACATTGGATTACATGGCGATTAACAATTTAACATAGCAATTACTTACAACATGTTTACAGATGAAGAACATAGTACATCAGTAGACAACTAGAATCTTTATCTGTGAAGTACATAACAGACATTAACAAATGTTACAATAAGAAGTTCCTGCTGTATAATAAGTACTAGGCTTATGAGCATCTGAGCTTGCTATAATTAAGGTAGTTAGTGGAGTGGAAAGAAGGGTAGTGGTTGGATGGGGTGGGTGATATTAGAGTGGGAGTTGCAAGGGCATACATAGCCAGCATGTTTTTAGGTGCGCTTTTAGTAAAGTTTTGAAGTGGGTGCATGATGGTATGGAGGTAATTGTGGGTGGAGGGAGTTCCATAATTTGGCTATGGTGCAAGAGAATAGTGCTTCACCAGCAAAGTTATTGGCTTTAGTGATCTGCAAGTGATTTTTGTTGCTGGATCTTAGTGGTCTGGTGGTGCGATAGGGTTGGAGTAGATTCTGGAGGGATGGGACATTTAGTGGATGGTTTACTAGTTTGTGGGTAAGTGAGAGTTGATACCACTGAAGGAGGTGAGGGAGTTCAAGCCAGCCCAGTTCAGCAAGTGAGAGACAGTGGTGACTATGGTAGGATGCCCCTGTGGCGAATTTGGCGATTTTGTTGTAGCAGGTCTTTAGCTTGTTTAGATCGCATTGTCTTAGGTTGGTATATATTGGAGAGGCATAAAGTAGGGTGGAGATAAGGTGGGAATTTGCTATTGAAATCTTTGCTGCTTTGGTGAGAAATTGCTTATTTCTGTATAACGCTCCTAGTTTTTTGTGGACTTTTTTTATGGTCTTATATGTGAATGTCAAATTTTAGTTTATTGTCTATTTCCACTCCTAGCAATTTGGTGTGTTCAGTTGGGTATATAGTGGTGTTGTCGTTTGCTGTGATGTTAAAGTGAGAGTTGTTTTGAGTATGTAACATAGTACATAACATAGTATAAAAACAAAAAAGAAAAGCATTATAAAAGCAACTAAAGAAGTCTTGAGTCCATGAAATATACATTAAAATGAGTGTCCAATATAACTTAAGCTACATATAATAATAGAACCTCTGATAAGTAGATATGTCAGAAATACACATCAGATCAAAGTATGTATAAACATTAGAAGCTGAAGGTTAAGAAGATTGTCAATATTTCCAAGACTTTTCAAGAAACATCAGATGTTTTAACCATTTTGTCAGTCATCTAACATTTTTCATGTAAGGATCTGTTGAATATATATATATATATATATATATATATATATATATATATATATATATATATATATATATATATATATAAAGCACTTATTACAAAAAAGCCTCACAACCCTCTGTTTAGTTACTAAAGGTTTAGTTATGTAACATAAGTCCTATGTTTATATGCATAATGAGTTTTCTAATGCAGCGCCTAGTTCATTTGATTTAGTTACTACAAGTGTCATTGAATCTGCAGAATGTATGCATCTATAAAATATCATAGGTATTTTCAAAGGAGTTAAACACTTTTATCAGAACTAGTTATTTACCATTTAAAGTATCTAAATGAAGGATAACAGAATTTCAAGAGAATAGAATTCTAAATACAACCATTTATCAAGTTCAAAATGTCAAGTGATGTTATCACTGTTGTTTCCTCAAGCTGCAGCTTCATAAACTTGTTAAAAAGTATCTAAATAGGCTCATGCACAGCAGAGGTTGTCTCTAGTAAGGAAAAAAGCATTTTCGGTGGGAAATCAAATCATGAAGCTTTCAGAGTTTACAGAAAGAAAAACTAAATAAATAACCTCAGGCTGCCTTGTCAGTGCATGCCATGAATGTCCACAATGAGAAAAGTCCCACAGACGACCAGTTTCATCACAAAACATCAACATCATGAAAAAATTAACCCTTTCATATAAAAACCGCTATTTAGAAGTAACAACAGCTGCCTCAATTCAAAAATAATTTTATAACATTTCAATCATTTACCCACCAATTAACCAGACCAGAGGGGAAAAAAAGTGTGTATATCTATATCTATATATATATAGGTTCACTTTATAATCCAGAAATTCTGAAATATCGAATTTCAGAATCTCGAGATCATAAAGCCAAAACCATAGAAGCGCGAATTTCAAAATTGCAACTCCTACACTAACCATACACCACACACATATACACACCTCCCCACACACACAAACACACAAAGCTACTCTACATACAAGAAGGGGGGCAAGCCCCCCCTGTGGCCCCATATCCCCTACATAAAAATACTAACTTCAAGGTCGCACTACACAAACACATGAAAACACAACCATACAAGCTACATTCTCCTCGCACACACATCACATTATCAAAACACATTGACACACACTAAAGCCCCTAACCAAAACCCTTAAACATAGATACTTACCTGAATTTCTAGCTATCCATTCACACAGCGCAACACCCAAAACGCTACTTCAATATCTCTGTATTTCGGGATTTTGAAATTCGTGCTTCTAGGGTTTCGGAATTTTGAGCTTTTGGCTTTATAATCTCAGTATTCTGATATTTGATATTTCAGAATTTTGGGATTATAAAGTGTTCCCACACACACACACACACACACACACACACATATATATATATATATATATATATATATATATATATATATATATATATACATATATGTATAAAACATATTTAGCCATCTATAAAACACCATTAATGTGCTGTATTAATGTTTATATGTGTCTAAACAAAGAGTCTAAAACATCTAGTTAGAAAAACTAATCAGTAACATATTGTTTGTTACCCCACCACTGACCCACTAGAAAAAATGCACTTTGGTAGTAAGTCACATTTTACTATTACGAGGGGGGGTGGAGCCTAGATGTCCAACTGAGAGGAGTGAATTTTGAAAGCTCCATAAACTAGTATAATAATATAGGAAAATTTTATTATTTTCAAGTTTAAAGCATCTGAAATCTATAGATAAACTACTAAACTACATAAATATCAATTTTGATGGAGATATACAAAACTTTCCTATCAAGTAACTTGGAGATATATTGAGTCACTGAATATGAGCAACTCAAAGAATTCTCATCCAGATGCTGCTTTGAAAAAACAACTGCAATTGATGACATCTACCTTACATGAGCTATCTTTGAAGATGGATGGCTTTAAAAATGACTTAGAAAACCTCAAATTAAATTTTCAAAAACAGACTGATACTCTTAAGGAACTATTACTGCAACACCATTCAAAAATAACAAATATAGAGACTTCTCCAAATGACATTGAAGGGAGACTCAAAGAGAAAAAAATCCAAAAAGAATTTCTGCTTAAACAGAATACATGGCTGCTTAACAAAATAGATGACTTAGAAAACAGGGAAAGGAGAAACAACATAAGGATTTTTGGTCTACCCGAAAACACTGAAGGAGAAGACATTATTTCATTCTTAACAAGCTGGATTACTGAATTTTTAGACATGAAAGAGGGACTTTCATTTGGAATTAAAGAGCGCATAGAGCACTGAAGAAACTTGCTTCTAACTCAACAAAGTCAACTCAACATCAAAGTTTACGGATGCTTGTGTATTAGGAAGAGACATTTGGTGTTTTAGCCTGGATCCAGAAGGGTTGGGTAGAAGGGGTGAATAGAATTGTGATTTGGGATATTTTGGCAGAGAATGGTTTGTTTCTACATCTGCTGAGTGAGAAGTGGGAGGGCTGGAGGAGTGTGTTGTCTCTTGTTGTAGCGGCTTGTTGAGAGTTTTTTTTTTTTTTATCTATTTGCTCTCTGTTCTTTTCCTGGCTGCTGCCTTGCTGAAAGGGAGGGAATTTAGACTTGAAGTTGCAGTGAAGTGACGCTTTGCTTCAGGTGAATCGCAAGCCTCTGGTATGCAGTACACAGACTCTCTAACAGAAACAGACACTCCCAGGTTACTATGGTAGCAGAGACAGACTGATGATAATGCTTAACGGCTCTGAGGAGCCTCCAGGATGATTCTCGGCAATGAAATTTTTGGTTTTAAAAAATATATATAATAAGAGGGCTGTTTTAAAACACATGTACACATATTGATGGTCTCCCAACACTTGGTTTAGATCATTAAGTTGATTCTTGATAAAAAAAAAAAAAATAATAAGAGCAGTTTATATTTAAAATCTATTTTGGTCCAAACACATTAAGAACTTACATAAAAGTGGAAGTCTGAGTTATTGTGAAAGACTAAGAACACTTGGTCTTGTGCAGTACCATTTGCAGTGGTCTGGTAGGTGAGCTTGCTCGGACATGTTGGGCATATGGGGATAGCTCATTCTAAGGGTGTTTGGGGTTGCTGAGAAGTGCTAGAGAGTCATTAGATTTCCTTCATGAATATATCTGTGAGAATGGAAGGTGCGTTGAATGGTTCAATGGCAGAGTGGCCACTGAATGGAACAGGCTGGTAAAATGGAACAGGACAAATATTGGTTTGGATATTTTAAAAACAACCTGGAAACACACCACATGAACTAGAGAATGGTATTCTGGCAAAACTGGATGGGCATTGTTGCCTGTGCTTGAAGTATTGAATGTGTGTATGTAAGGATGGAAATATACTTATAACAAATAAGAAACCAGAAGGGTGTCATAATTTAAAGTCTATGGACTGTATGAACATGCTTGGAAGGAGCTAATAATAATAATAAACATTACAGCTTGTGGTCTCTCAAATAACTAAGCAACAGCCAAAAAAAAACACACACAATAGTTATGTAATGTATGATTTTAGTAAATCTAGATATAAAACATATAGTCGTCATATAAGATGAAGCAGTCTGCTAAATTTAGATATTAAAGACAGGATTTAATAACATGGGCTTGTGTATAATAACACTACTGTCTTAACTTGTCATAAATGACATACACTACATTGAACATCAAGGGGAAGCATGATGATTTTTTTATATAAGTAAATATGCATAACAAGTCATGTAATTGCTTTAACTTGAATTGTAGTTTTTGTAACCCATCTTGACCATATATAATACTTAAGCAGTTACTAAGGTAACTAATGTTTTATACATGACATCAAACTAACAAAGTTGTTCAAGAGAAACAATAGAAGCCTGAACTTGAAACGTCACAGAATATAACACTCATATTCTGAACAAATAGTATTAAATTGATAATAGACAGTTTATAGCATGGGCTTGTGTATAATAACACTACTGTTTTAACTTGTCATAAATGACATACAGTATATTGAACATCAAGGGGAAGCATGATGATTTTCTCATATAAGTAAATGTGCATAACAAGTCATATAATTGCTTTAACTTGAATTGTGGTTTTATAATACATCTTGACCATACATAATACTTAAGCTGTTACCAAGGTAACTAATGTTTTATACATGACATCAAACTGACAAAGTTGTTCAAGGGAAACAACGGAAGCCTGAACTAGGAATGTCACAGAATGTAGCAATCACATTCTGAACAAATAGGATTAAATTGACAATAATCACTCAGTTTAACCTTTGCTAATTATACAAAACAGAATGTTGCCATTTAAATCTAAAAACGTTCAGTATATGCCATAAAATGGCAATTTTTGAATATGGAAAGAGAACTTGTAATCATTAATCACAATAAGTGAATTTATTGTTTTTAACCTATAATTTCACTCATTTTATAATAAGAAATGACAGATATGAAAATACTTATGTGTAGGAAATGCAGGGAAGAGTGATGCACTGATAATTAAAATGCACTAACTTTCATCAATGTTCACATAAAACAAACTTGATGCTTTAAGTAAGTTAGCAACAAAGGGATTTCTTAAATGCTGGCAAACAATGAAATATAACTTCTGATATATCCAACAAAATACACTGTATTATAAACATTAGGTATAAATATTATTACCATCTATTTATATTAAGTAATATGTTTTAAAAGACTTCATCAGTAAGGGTGAATATTTTAAATAACTGTGTGCTATAATCTTTTACTGAGGTTTTATATACGATAAATCCTACTTTACTATGATTGAATTGCTTGTCAGCTATCTTTCATGTAAATGTTAATTGCTTATACAATGAGTAGACATTTATATTGTATTAGAATTCTGTGTAATCTACAATAGTACTATACTTGTTCAAAATAATATAAATATTGCTTATTCCTATTACAAATATTCTCCATATGATAATTCAATTTATGGAGCTCAGATGTTCTTGACTGTCAAGATATGAGTGATAGTCTGATGGACTTAGGTTTATCCATCAGATTAGGAATGATTTTCATTTCATGGCTAGTGCATATCTTAGTTTTGTCAACATTTATTAATTTAAATTTATTTCACAAAAAACATTTTTAGTATGCCTGACCAAAACATTAATTTATTGGTAAATACTCAAAGTATAAAACTGATAATTTCCTTTAAAAGCTCAAACATATACTTTATAGTTATCAGAGGAAAATGTGTAATAGTCACAATAAAACAAAAAATACATAGTCTAAATAACCTAAGATGGATTCACCTTATTATCTTTAAATACCAGTGGCTTAAACAATCCTAGCAAGAGATCAAATCTACTGAAATATTTAAAACTGAACAAAGCACAAATTGTCTTTCTTCAAGAAACTTGTTTCAAAACAAATGACAATTACAAATGGAATCCTAAGGAGTACATGGTATTGGCACAATCCACTTATAAGACAAAGACAAAAGGTGTAACAATTTTATGGAAAACAAATGTGATTAACCCAAAAATAATTTACAAGTATGAAGATAAAGAAGGCCTTATGGCATTAGTAATAGTTAAATATAATAACAGAATATGGACCCTAGCCAATCTATACTGTTCCCAGGCATTGGATCAGGAACTGTTAAAAACACTTAGATTTCATTTCCAATAATTATAAAGGCAACTTAATATTAGGAGGAGATTTTAATTGTATATTTGATACCACTGCATACATCTGCTGTATCAAAAGCTTTAAACAAGTGGGTAGAATCATTTCATCTTGTAGATACTTTCAAAGTTAAAGAAGATAAATCACAGATTCGGTACCCAAACTAGAATAGGTAAAATAGTTGCTGCCTTTGACATACACTCTAAAATCATTAATTTATCAATCACTCACTGTCCCTTTTCAGACCACAACTCATTGATACTAAAACTTCAAAATGGGTACAAACCATTAATCTTTAACTCCAGAATTCCAGAATATATAACTAAAATTAAAGAGTTAAAACCCTGGTTATTGTCTGAATTACAGTTCTTCTTAGATATTAATTACACCACAGAGATCGATAAAATAATGATATGGGACTCATTAAAAGCTTACATATATGTTGAAACCCTAACTTGGTATATAAAAAAATCAGAGAATGGGATATTAGATCTACAATCCAAACTTTTGTCAGTAAAAGCTGAAAAAAATCAAAATAATTTGCAGATGAAAAAGAAAGTAGAAATATTAAGCAATAAGTACAGCAAAATTCTAACACATAAAACTAGTTTAGCTTTAGAAAAACTAAAAATTAATACATTGGCCACTTGTCCCAAATATCTACATAATTTATCCACGAGAATCAAAATACAATCAAAAGCTAATAACATTAAAAGTGTCGTCCATGCAAAGAAAGGGAAAAATGTCTCAAATATAGGTAACATTCTTGATGCCTATAGAAATCACTATATGGAACATTTCCAAAAAGAAAATATACATACCAATCAATTAAATCTTGATGAAAAATGTTCTAATATAAAAAATACTTGGTAGAGAAATCCACTTTATATAACAGAGCAAAGCTTTCGGGTAGAACCCTTTATCAATACTAATACATATTCTACTAATTTGGAAAAAAATTACAATTTGACATTTGATGAATATAAGGCACTTAGAAGTCTGCAGTTTGATAATGATGTCATTGTCAAACAAGGTTGTTCTAATGGACCGAAATAAATATATGTCAGCAGTTTCTATGTTACTTGAAGATAGTAGTGCATTTAAGATCATTACACATTCAGATGTAAAAAAATGTATTGGTTATGTAAATATGGTTATCTATGAGCTAAAGTTGAATGGAGATATAAGTTTAGATTTATTTCATTATTTTACTGTATTATGCCCAGTTATTCCACATCTATATGGTATTCCTAAAATCCACAAATCTATTGTTAATCCACCGATGAGACCCATTGTTTCAGGTGCTGGTTGGATTACTGAATCAATCTCTTTGTATTTACAAAGACAATTGCAACCGTATTTATCCAAATGTAATACTATCCTACGAGATACCTCAGATTTGTTATGTAAATTACATTTGTGGCACAATAGTGTAAAAGGTATGCTAGAGCAGGGTAAATATTATTTTGTTACATTGGATATTGCCTCTTTATTTACTGTTATACCTAATGATATTGGGGTTGAATTGTTAAATCAACATCTAATAGTAAACATAGTGAAAATATTTGTTGCCTCATGGACGTGGTCTTGAAAATAATGTGTTTTTATTTAATGAATCCTTGTTTCTTCAGCTTACTGGAGTAGCTATGGGTACTTCGGTAGCAAATACATATGCTAACCTGGTTTTATACCAATGGGAGAAAAATAACATCTATAATGACAGAAACCAGTTTCTTGATAAGATATATGACTGTTTTATGATTTGGGATGGTAGCATGAATGAGTTGAATGAATTTTTGAATTATTTGAATACAACTACAGATTTTTTGAAATTTAAAATGGAAACATCAGACAGTACTATAGTCTTTTTAGATGTTAAATTACAGTTATGTGAAGGTGCTATTCACACTAGTGTACATAGGAAAGAATTACATTCAGGTAAATATATTCATTACAATAGTATGCATGCTTCACATGTGTTTAAAGGTATAATAACATCCCAATTCAGCAGAGTGAGTAGGTTAAATACCAATGACACTATTTTTTTGCAGCAGTTAGATGAGACAACAGAAGACTTTGTATCTAGTGGATATGATGTACAATTGCTATCTAATGTGAAAAACAAAATCATGGTTGATAGGAAGATAAACTTGAAACCAATTTTCTTAGAGGGTACACATACCTCAATTACTAATGATGATGAAGCTACAAATGTAAACAAAGCCAAAAATAAAGCTAAGAACAGCAATTTAAGCTCAAAGACAGTTATGAGATACATTACTTCCTTTAACACAAGGACGAGTTATATTAAACAGATTATTCAAAAGAATTGGACTATCCTTAGGGCTTCAGATGAAGTAAAATGTATAGTAGGTGATAGACCATCTTTTGCATATAGAAATATGAGAACTACAAAAAGTATGTTATGTTACAAAGATTTTACTAGATCCTTGCCCATGTCTATCTCAGCAAACTTAGGCACTTTTAAGTGCTTTAATTGTGTCTGTTGTGCAGATATTATGAACAGCGATAGCAATATATTTGTACATCCCACTAGTGGTAAAACTTATAGGTTCAAAGTATCTGCAACCTGCGTCTCATCTTCTGTGGTCTATTTGGCTACTTGTGTCTCATGCTCATCCTTCTACGTAGGGAAGACCACCCATAAATTAAAAGAGCGTATTACTGAACATAAATCAGAGATTAGAAGATGTTATGATAAGAATGCTCTGTATAAACATATATCTACTCATGGTAGTGAGCATAGGTTTATGTTTAGGGTCATTGATGTCGTTTATCCAACACCTAGAGGTGGTGATAAGAATAATTACCTGGAAATTAAGGAGTATGAATGGATTCTGAGACTTGCTTCTGATTCTTTTCCAGGTTTAAACAGTATGGTTAGTCTTAAACCCATACTGGTTAAGATACAGCATACTAAACTATGAAATATGTTTTTAATGTTTTAATGTTGTTTGGAAGGCATATTAATATGTCTTCTGGTTTAGAAAACCCTGTTTATTATTGTATTTTTATTATTGTATTGCTATTTGATTATGTTTTATATTTTTGTACTAATTACACTAATGTTGTCACATGATTATATTGGGCTGCTAGTCATGTGACTGTTGACCTGTATTTATACTATGATAATGTGATGTCTATGTATTAGTATTGATAAAGGGTTCTACCCGAAAGCTTTGCTCTGTTATATAAAGTGGATTTCTCTACCAAGTGTTTTTTTCTTTCTTTTGTGTTCTGCAGTTAGTGACTTTCATCCTAATATAAAAAATACCAGAAAAATTAAAACTAGATCTGCAAGCACCCATATCCTACAAAGAAATTACAGATACAATAAAAGAGGGTAAAAATAATAAAGCTCCAGGTATAGATGGCATAATTAGGGAACTATATAAACTTTTTCCTTCAAAGATACTATCCCTCTTCTATAAAACTCTATTATAAATTCAGTCACAAGCTTTAACACCACCTTCTTGGAGATATTCCTTAATCACACTTAATCACACCAATCCTAAAGGAAAACAAATCCCCAAACCTCTGTACCTCATATAGACCTATATCATTATTAAATAATGACTATACGATATTTATGACAATATTAAATAACAGTGTGAAAATACCACTATCCAAAACAATAAATAATGATCAAACTGGATTTATATGTCATAGACACACACATGACAATATTAAAAAAGGATAATTTCTCCTATCGATTATGTTAATAAAGAAAACAAAGAAACACTCATAATTGGCTTAGATACAGAGAAAGCCTTTGATTCCCTAAATTGGGACTATTTATTCAAAATTCTGGTATTATTTGAATTTCCTCCTTCCTTTGTTCATCTATTAAAGAATATATATAAATACAAATAATTTAGCGTATGTTAAGCTAGGTGCCTTCACCTCTGAATCTATACATATATCAAAGGGTACTAAACAAGGATGTCCCATGTCACTGATTCTATTTGCTTTGGCTATTGAAATATTGGCAGATTCAATACATAACAATACACAAATCAAAGGAGTAGATGTTTATGAACAATACAATTATAAAGAAATGCTCTTTGCTGATGACATATTATTTACATTATCCAATACAAAAGATATATTAGAAGAATTATATATTTTAATTGACACATTTTACAGGACTTCAGGACTCCATTTCAATAAATCAAAATCAAAATTTTTATTTTTAAATTAAAAAAAAAAAAGAATTGCAGACAAAGGGGAATCACATTATAGGGAAACAAGAATCTACCTTAAAATATCTAGGAATTGAGTTATGCACAGATAATAATATGAATTAGTCTCAAAAAACTACAATAATATTATCAATACAATTAAAATCTCTGTGGAAAAGTGGAACAAAATAATATTAACATTTGAAGATAGACTACAGTTAATAAAAATAATTTTACTACCCAAGATTTTGTACATAGCTTTGGCAATACAACTGTTATCAGAAAGAAATATATTAAATGAAATAAACTCATGCCTAATAACATTTTTATGGTTTCCCAAGAGAAACAGAACAGCTTTAATACATCATATCAGATCATGGAAACAGGGAGGATTAAACTTTCCTGATATAGAAACATCAGTATTTAAAACAATCTCAGAATGGATAAGTCCAAATTATTCTGCAATTTGGGAAGAATTACTAACTGTAATATCAATAAATGAATTTGATTTACAAAAAAAAAAAAATTCAAATAACAGATAAAAACAATTTACCATGGCACATATGTATTAGTATGCAATATAAGATAGCTAAGCCCACTAAAACTCGTACAATTAATTATTACATTGACTCATTTAAGAAAATTATTAATGCAAATATAGATTTCAAAATTTGGTTTGATCTTTTAACACTATTCATAGTTACAAAGAGCTATCCACATAAAATATACAGAGAAATAATTAATTCCTGGGAACGGAAAGGATTTGTTTGTTGGTTTCAATGTATCAAAGAACTAAAAGTTCTGGATATGCAAGCAATAGAAACAAAATACAAAATTCCACAACAAGATTGGCTAACTATGCAAAGCATTCTGATGTATTTGCAAGATTTATGCAGAATGATTAGTAATACTTTATTTAAAGACATACGTAAACTTATGAAATACCTATATGAAGTCATATATAATGATTATGACATGGGAATAGTATTTTGAAATTTTTACAAGATATTGATAAATTATAAAACAACACCCACATCTTCATATTGGAATTATATAACAAAAGGACACTCATTACAGCTAACTGCAGAAATTTAATCAAATATTTTATTATCAATAAAACATACATCCTTTACACAATATTGGAAAGTTTTTAAATGAAAATGCTTGCACAGAGCATTCTTAACTCCAGATAGAATTACTAAAATTAATTCTTCCACAAAGGGAATATGTTGGAGGTGTGAGCAAATACACAATGCAGATTGGAATCACATTTTTTTCGACTGTGTTAAAATGAAGCATTTTGGAATGGTATTAAAAACTTTTTACAAGCTTTAATGAATCGTTTAACTTATCAAAAGCTCTAGTATTATTAAATGAGTATGGAGGTCCTCATTTGAATGAGTCAAATATGTATCTAGTATGGACAATACTTGCAATCTCAAGGAAGAGTATAACAAGAAGATGGAATTCAAACACAACACCAAATTTGGAAGACTTCTACAGCCTACTGAAGACTACAGAATTGTTGGAAATCAAAACTAAAAAAATTAAGGATTCGTCCTAAGCCATTTATTAACAATGCATGGAAAAAAAGTCTTATCATTTATTGACACTTTACAATAACTGACCAGATACAATATGATAACTGGATTGTTATACCTATAAAGTAATTGTATATATCGAGCTCTGTTATAGTGTCAGGCTGATGTAAATAGTGTACATAGTTACTTAAGATGCTATATACAAATACTATAGAATTTATTCAACTGGATTTGAAAAATAAAAAAAAAATTGAGAAAAAATATACTATTACTGAAGAATTAGAAGACATATATCATTTGTAGTTATTTAAAAGGGAAAAGTATGTAAAGTACTTATAGTGGGGAAAAGAGAGAAAAGGAACATTAGTAACAAAAAGGAATAGAAAGAAAGAGAGAGAGAGAGAGAATGTTATTTAAATACTTAGTGAACACACTCATTTCTTCTGGATATGACTGTAGAGGTGAAGTCATTGTCAAAACGAATAACATTTTCACCCATCTTGATAGTCCAAGCTGATTTCATCACTAAGTCCTTTTCTTGCGAGGAAAGAAATCTAACTATTACAGACCTGGGGTTAGATGAACTCAGAGACGAAGCTGGATTTGCCAGGGACCAATGCACCATCTCAATTCCAAAAGAGAGGGATTCAGGAATGTTTAGTGTTGGTGAAAACCATTTATTGAGGAACTGAATCATGTTAGCACCCTCTTCTTTCTCAGGAATCCCATATATTCTTATGTTATTCCTCCTTGATCTACTTTCAAGGTCTCCCAGTTTCTCAATCAGCCTGGTGTTTTGTTTCAGAGGAAATTCATTGTGATATTCATTTTCTGTCACTCTAGTATCCATGTTAGTTACTGTTTCCACTAAGACAAGAATCTGTTCAGATTGTTTTTTACTATTCCATTTACAAGTTCCTCTCTTTTTAATAGGTAGACACTTGTCCCATAATACCAGCAACATTCAAATAGTCAATATATTATTATCCTCTCTCCCCATCTAGAGCATCACTGTGTTACATTGCAGAAAGCCAACTGGCACCCATTTACAGTACAATCCACCCTTCTTTCCCCACTTATATTTAAAACCTTGATTGGTAACTTCTGCACATCTCTAGGCAGCAAATTACAAAACAAATTATCCTTGTACATTCTAAAAATCAAGACAGTGGTGAATCAACACTAATCAGACCCCATTTGGACTTACATCTGGATAAAAAAATGCTTCTGCAAAATTATACCTGCTAACTGGAACCAGCTTCCCACAGAACTTTGATACACAATATTCCTTTCTCAGGAAAAAAGGTAGCAGACTATCTTAAAACAATGTGCAGTGACTTGTATTTTGTTGAAAAGGTTACTCACCATCACATCTCATCTGTCAAGTGTTCCTTTTAATCCTTTTGTAAAGCTAAAGAGAGAGTAGACATAGCTAACCTGTTGGCTGACAGGTTCTGTGAAAACTTCACACCCTTGTCCCTGCTACATGCAACCCATGACATACCCACCACCTGTCCCCTACCTTGTATCTCTAAAGAGCTGGTCATAAACTCCCTCCTTAAAGCAAAAAACACAGCATCTATGGGACCTGATAACATCCTAGGCTGTATCCTACATGGGCTTCAACAAGAATTAACAACACCATTGAGTGATCTTATCAATAACAGTCTAAGCACCAGCTTCTTCCCAACTGAATGGCCACAGTTATTCCCTTGCACAAAGGTGTTTTTTTTTCCACTGATCCCTGGGAACTATGGACCTATTAGCTGGACTAGCCTTCTCTGCAAGGCCATGGTGTGAATCATCATGGACCTTATCAACAAGGATAGACGTAATCTCCAAACATTTAACCCTACTCAGTTTGGATTTGTCAAAGGGAGATCATGTTTGTTAAACCTTTTAGACTTCATCGAGACAACCACAAAGGCCCTGTATGAGGGGAAATCTGTGCATACAGCCTACCTAGATTTAGCCAAGGCTTTTGGCACTTTCCCCCATGCAAGGCATCATTGACAAACTCACCCAGCAAGGTATCAACCCTTATATAGTTAGATGGGTTGCTAAATGGCTCACTGACAGAACACATATAGTCAAAATAGGGGAATCCACCTCCAAGAGCAAACCTGTAACAAGTGGTGTTCCACAGGAATCAGTCCTGGGACCACGACTGTTTGAAATCAATTTCTCTGAAGTGCAAGCAAAAGCTAAAGGTCTGTGGCTGACAAAGTTTACTGATGACTGCAACTTGGGAGCAGTTGTAGAATCTCCAAATTATGTCAACATCCTACAAGAGAATCTTACACAAACAAATCATTGGTTTAAAGTTATGGCCTTAAATGCAGTGCAAAAAAAATTATTATCTTCCCATTTGGTAAGAGCGATGTTCCTAAAAGCAACTATATCAATAGCAACACCTTAAGTATTGACTCAGTGGTTTGAGACCTGGGCATACAGGTTGAAAGCAACCTTATCGTTGATCACCATGTTACACAGGGGTAACAAGGGCATTCTATATTGCTCATCTCATAAGTAAGGGCATTGCCTCCAAAAAAAAAGAAGTTATAACATCCCTGTACTCTTCCCTCATCAGGCCAATAATTGAGTACAACACCCCAATTGGTATGGACCATTCCAATCACCTGCAGCAACTGGAGAGACCACAAAAGTTCCTCACAGGGATAATTCAAAGTCTTCAGCAGCTGTCCTATGTGGATCATCTAAAATCACCGTCACTTTATTCTGTTTCATACAGACTACTCAGAGGCAATCTCTGTTTTGCATATAAGGCAATCTTCTTTATTGGAATTGCTGCATATTCCCAAGTCAAATGGCACACAGTTTACCCGCTATAAAGACCTTAACCTGGTATGCAACATTAATAGAACCTACTGGGGGGATAGATTTTTCTCCCAGAAGTTACCACATCTTTGGAACAGACTCCAACTTCAAGTCAAACAGAGCACCTCATTGGCCCTCTCAAAATGCAATCTGGATAATTTGATGGGTAACTGTAAATTCACCCCAGGGACTCCACCTATGTCCCTCTTGGACATGAGTAATAGATACTGATCATGGAAATAAGGATATAACTTGGTTAGGCTTGTAAGGGCCCTAGGAACATTAGCCTAGTAACTTCCTATGATCATATGAGTACCATAAACTGATAATCCTACAAAGAGGAAATTATCTTTCTGTAAAAAATGTTAAGAACTGTATTATTTAAAGTGTACTGCTTCTTACAAATTATAATGTGTTCATTATAAAATGTTAAGAATACCAGCTATATGGAATGTTATGAATCTTTTTATATTGTTCAAGGTGGAAGAGGAATTGTGCTTTTTATACCTGAGATTTTCTGTATTTCACATACTCTCATTTGTGTAACTGAATGACTCATTCCTGCTATAGCTCTGTAACTGTATATTTGTACCTGGGTCATGACTGAAAAGCATCCTTGGGCCAGTCAACCCAGCTGGTCAACAAAGCAAAAACAGTTAAATAAATAGGATGTATTTCAAGATTTTTTTTAGGAAAGGGTGTTGCTGGGATAAGAATTATAGTTAAATACTGACAGCTTACTGACACACTGTTAAGCACTGGTTAACATATCTGCACATCTCTGCTATGTCCACATGGGTTTTAGCTAAGTGCTTCTTATTCTACCCCTCCTCAAAGATGTGCTGCATCTGAACTGCTTATCCTTTAAATTACTTGTAGGTGTTGAAGCTGTGAATGATTGGGTGAATGTCACTTCCTATATTAGACTGGTGCATTCTTCAAGATTAGTTTCTCTGCCTTAGAGCCACTGAATGCTTGAATATATTCTTGCCTCTGATTGTTTATGAAGTGGATTAAGTGAGAACTCAAACAGTGAATAAACTAACTAATTCTGCAGATGGAGAGATACTGAGACATTAAAACTCAAAGTTATGTTTAGTGAAGTCTTAATAATAAGTTCTCCTCACTTTTTCTTTAAATTAGTACTTCTCTATAGCTCAGTTTATGTATTTTCTGTGTGTTTGTGTACTATATGTACAGACACACACACATACATATATATATATATATATATATATATATATATATATATATAGAGAGAGAGAGAGAGAAATAAATATATAAATATATATAGATATAGATCGCTATGGTTCATTTGAGTGAAAGTTCATTTTGTGTAAAAAAAACAGCAGTATTTCATTTAGTCAAAAACTAATTTGATCTAAACCACAAAGCAATTAAACTAAAGTTATTGAAAATGTCACACAATAAATATATTTCCTAAAGTTTTTTTTTTTTTTTTTTGTGGGGGGGGGTGGCAAGCCCCCCACATCCCATACACCTCCCTAACTTAAATATACTAACTCCATGGTCACACAACCATGAAGAAAAGTGAATGCTGTTTACACATTGAATCCCATACTGGGATACAAACTTCTAGACATGGAGGGGTGACTTAGAAGTAGGCTTTAAAAGGGAACTAATAATGATTAACACTAATTTGCATTATAATTCCTTGTCTCCAAACTAAACCTCTCATGCATAATGGCTGTCCATGCAATTTATTACATTCTAACATAGGTTTCAATCAAATGTGATTTAGTAATTTGTGGTTTAGGTTTAGACCAAATGACCCACTACTTTTTTTTTTCAAAATGAACTTCCTGTCAAATTAACTTTAACTGTGTGTGTGTGTGTGTGTGTGTGTGTGTGTGTGTGTGTGTGTGTGTGTGTGTGTGTATACATATTGTCACAAAAGGAGATACTGCCAGCTCAGCTATCTTGAATTTTGTAAATATTTATGTCATTTATGAATATTAACATGATTTATGTACAAGTGTATCAAAAGAAGATACGGCCAGCCCAGCTATCTGGAATTTTATAAATAATTACATGTCATTTCTCAATATCAACATGATTCATATAAGGTGGTTGTGTTACAACTGTATTAGAAATGTATGGTATGTGTATATCAAACTGCTAGTACAGAAGTGTACATTGAAAAGGTATTTTACAAAGTACTAAATTTAAAGATGTATCCACAGAGCACCCTACTGGAAAAGAACATAAATATATATATACACTATTGTAACTGTTTAAATGTATGTATTTTAAGAGGGGAAACTGGAACACAGGAAGTTAACTTGCAAAACTTCAGAAAATAGTTGAAATTAAATTACTTTATGGCTGGGCCATAACAAAAAGATGTTTCAGTGCAACAGGAGACATAATGTCTGTACTAGAGAAGTTTTTTGTATTGTCTTTAAATGTGGAGGAATGTAAATTATTTTACGACTTCCACCATTTGCTAAAAAATCTGAAGTCTATGTATTATCACAGGTAGATGCTAAATGCTACCAGCTGGCATCAGTGGTTGTTTTGAGCCTGGGAAATGAAGTCAGATGACAAGAAATTATGTCATTCTGCAAGCTATCCCCACAGTAATATTTGAGATATAGGTGTGTACTAGGCTAATGGCCCTGAGGCCTTTACAAGCCTAACCATAGGATTACTCTGGCATTGTGCCACCCAACCTTAGTTCCCAGTGCCTCTGTCAAGTAGAGCCACTGGAGTTATTTCTGGGGTGAATTTTCTATTTCCCATCCAGCCACTCGTCAAGATTTCTCTTGAAGAGGGTCAGCGAGGTGCTCTGCTTGACATGTATGGGAAATGTATTCCATAAATAATCAGCCCTTGCAAGACTTGAACCCAGAACCCTGCACACCATAGCCACAGCAAATTACCAGTAAGCCATCTGAACTATAATAAATTAGTACCAGGCTAATTACTCTTGTGGGCCATTCCATGCCCGGCCAATCAAACCCCATTTGAGGATCAAGCCCTGCACCCTGTGCCTATAATGTAAATATCTTAACCACTATGCCAACCTCCCACCCAAATAATAAGCCCTTGCAAGTTTTGAACTGAGGATGCTGCACACCATAGGTATAGTAATTTACCACTACACCATCTGAGCTTTAAGAGCTCTTTGAGAGAGAAAAATTATTCTGTATTTTGTCTTTGACCTGACAAGATCCATTCACCACACATCTGCCTTGCTATAAGTAAGTCTAGGGAACAGTATAATTCTCTTCGATTCAGTCAGGAATATAGTGAAGAATAGTTTAGATGTTTTTCTTTATTTACTTGAGATTGTCCTGCAATGTTGTTTTAAATATTTCCTCTGATTTTAAACTCTATTACTGTATATACAGTGGATATAAAAAGTGTACACACCCCTGTTAAAATGCCAGGTTTTTGTGATATAAAATATTAGACCACTAAATCACTGCAAAACTTTTCCTACCTTTAATGTAACTTATAACCTGTACAATTCAATTGAAAAACAAACAAATCTGTTAGGGGAAAAAATATATATATATAAAAAACGTACAATACACTGGTTGCATAAGTGTGCATACCCTTAAACTAATAATTTGTTGTGTGTGTTCACCCTTAAACTAATACTTTGTTGAAGCACCTTTTGATGTAATTACAGCATTCAGTCTTCTTGGTTACACACCTGCCATCAATTAAAGAGACTCTGATTAACCCCAAATAAAGTTCAGCTGTCCTAGTAGGATTTTCTTGATATTTACTCAGCTGGCTGCTACAGCAAAAGCAATGGTTTGCAGAGAGCTTGCAAAGCATCAAAGGGATCTCATTGTTGAAAGGTATAAGTCAGCAGAAGGGTACAAAAAAATTTCCACAGCATTGGATATACCATTGAACACAGTGAAGACAGTCATCAAAAAGTGAAGAAAATATGGGACAGCAGTGACATTTCAAAGAACTGGACGTCCATCCAAAATTGATGTAAAGACAAGACAAAAATTGGTCAGGGAGGCTGCCAAGAGACCTACAACAACACTGAAGGAGCTGCAGGAATTTCTGGAAACTACTGGTTATGTACTACATGTGACAACAGTCTCCCCTATTCTCCATATGTCTGGAGTGGGTCTACTTTGTTTAGTTGAATCTCATTTCATTGCATTTCATTTCACCTCGACCACATTGCTGAAAACACAGATTATTGAAAACTCATTTCACTGAGCTGAACTTAGTATATATAGCACTGTGAAGAGTACTGTAAGGCAAGTAAAAGGTATATGCCCTTTTCCCCACTGTTATGCAATCCTGCAGTTACTATATATAGTTTGGGGGGGCACAGCCCCCCACTTTGTTTGATTTATATTGTATTTTACCAAAATCCTCAGAACAATACATTTTAAACAATAGACATGCATAGTTAAAATGCCAATGACAAACTCTCTCCAGAAGACAATATATACTCAAACTAAGGGGCTATCCCCCTACATCCACCCAATGTGAGGGACGGTGCTCCCCAGACCCCCTAACTATATATACACTAATTCCAGGATCGCACTATAGTGGCAAAAAGGGGATATATACCTTTTACTTGCCTTACAGTACTCTACACAGTGACATATATACTAACTGTAGTTCAGTGAAATAAGTTTCATTGAAATGAGTTTTCAGTAATCTGAGTTTTCAGCAAAGTGGTCAGGGTGAAATGAAATTCAGTGAAATGAGATTCAATATAACAAAGTAGACCCGTCCGGACTATGGGGTAGGGTTGCAAGACGGAAGGAAACATCCAGGCCTGGCTAAAATTTGCAAAACAATACATCAAGTGTCCCAAAAGCATGTGGGAAAATGTGTTATGGTCTGATGAGACAAAGGTCAAACTTTTTGGTCACAATTCCAAAAGGTACATTTAGTGAAAAAGCACTTTGCATCACCAAAAGAACACCATCCCCACAATGAAGCATGGTGGTGGCAGTACCATGCTTTGGGGTTGCTTTTCTGTGGCTTTTGTCAAGGTGGAGGGAATTATGAACAGTTCCAAATACCAGTCACTTTTGGCCCAAAACCTTCAGGCATCTGCTACAAAGCTGAAGATGAAGAGGAATTTCACCTTTCAACATGACAATGCCCCAAGCATACATCCAAATCAACAAAAGACTGGCTTCACCAGAAGAAAATTAAAGGTTTGGAATGGCCCAGTCAGAGCTCAGACCTAAATCCAATAGAAAATCTATGGGGTGACCTGAAGAGAGCTGTGCACAAGAGATGTTCTCGCAATCTGACAGATTTGGAGCACTTTTGCAAGGAAGAGTGGACAAATATTGCCATGTCAAGATGTGCAATGCTGATAGACTCCTACCCAAGAAGACTGAATGCTGTAATTAAATCAAAGGGTGCTTCAACAAAGTATTAGTTTAAGGGTGTGCACACACAACATAGAATTAGTTTAAGGGTGTGCACACTTATCCACCCAGCGTATTGTGTGTTTTTTATTTTTTTATATTTTTTCCCCTAAGAGATTTGTTTGCTTTTCAATTGAATTGTACAGGTTATATGTCACATTAAAGGTGGGAAAAGTTGAGCAATGGTTTATTGAGGTCTCTTTTTTTATATCACAAAACTTGGCATTTTAACAAGGATGTATATATTTAGTATTGTCTTGTTCTCTTATTATTTATTATTAAATCTACTTAAACCTTTCATTGTGGTTGATCTGTGTAGAGACACATTTAAGCTCTGAGAGTACTTGCATATTTATTTGGTGACACTGTATGGTCCACTCCTAATAGACTTGCTCTTGGTCAAACAACTATTTGTATTGATAATAACATTACACAGAAAGATTGGACACCCTTTGTTAAGGGTCTTAAAGTAGCTGATAAAGAGTAGGCAGTAATAGTCTGGGCAGAAGGGAGCATAGCTAGTAAACCTGTGCCAGCCTTTCCCAGGTGTGTGTCGTATGTAAAACAAATCTCCAGAGTGTGTGTGTGTGTGTGTGTCAGCTACTTGAGCAGGGATATGCAGCACTGGTTGGACAGAGAGTGTTGGAGGTCTTGGCTTGGCCATTCAGCTGAGATCTAAAGCTATGCCGGGGGGGAGTCTTATTGGGGATCTGAAGAAAGAGGGAAAAAACATCCCAGACTGACTGTGGTCTCTGTGTGCTGTTAAGGGAAATTGCACTTGATGCAATGAACTGTATCTGGAAATATTGTGTGGGTACCTGTCATCCTCCCAATGTATGTCCTCCATTGGTGCTAGTGGTGAGGATTGAGGCTCCTTGATTACAGGGCAGTGGTGGGGCATTACACACACACACACACACACACACACACACATCTATATATATATATATATATATATATATATATATATATATATATATATGTGTATATAAATCCTTTGTTAACTTCCATTAGTCCCAGTGGCCTAGTTGCATCTTTTCATGGGAGAACTAAGGTGGTACTGATATTAATATGGTAAATGTGACTGAGGGCATCAGGGAACTTCACCTACTTGTTTGGAGAGTGCTTGTTCTGATCATAGCACAGGGGCAGCTGAGAAAACAGCTGTCAAGGAGATCCAACATGGTGTATAGCACAGAGATGAATGCTGGTACATTGAAGCTCTACAGGATTTGGCAGAGCTGTTTCAGGAAAATGTGTTTGCTTTATTGGAAGCAAATGTTCAAAACAATGATGGATGTTTTATTACAAACCTGTAATCAAGGGTCAGAGGAGTTGCAGAATGGTATATTGGATGAACTGTTGTTGCAGAGTGAGCCAGAGAGTGGAAAACTGTCTCATGAGGTAAAATTGTGGACAAACTCCAATCAAAGGAATCGGAAGCCCTTTTAAAACAAGATTTCAAGAAAAAGAACTTACAGGTGAAGACTGGTAAGAATCTGCAGAGAAGGTGATAATAGATGAACAGATAAAAGGAAATGGCCACAGTCAAAGGAAATTCATGGTAAGAATTCAGAATAACGAAGAAAAAGAAATGAACAGTTATGACATTTGGGATAATTTAATTGACCCATTAGAGATGAAGTCTCATCAGCTAAGAAATGTTATTCTTAATAATAAAGTCACTTTTTGTGACATCATTTTTGTGACTGGTTTTGTTCTGCAAAGGTTTTTGGGGTGGTATGAACAATAAAAAAGAACTGCTATCCATGTAACTCGTATGTGGTTAAAGCATTTCACATATAAACAAGAAAGGAAATACATGTACAATTTCAAACTGCAATTGTAAAAGAGACTTTACAAAATCTGCTTAAACATCTCTTTAAAGAAGATATGGACATTAGCAAAGTGAAAACAGAGAAAGGAAAATTTGTGTACAATGAATGTAGAAGGTAACAGGGGTGTTGTGTAATATCAGCACAGCCTAAAACATGTTTTTTTACTGTGGAAAAGATGGTCATATGGTAAGTAACTGTGATAAGAGGAAATGTTATATTTGTGCAGAAATATATCATGATGCAAAAAAAGTGTGAATTTAAGTGTTATAACTGTAACAGAACTGGGCATTCAAGGGTGGACTGTAATCTAGAGAAAGGGAATGAAGAAGAAAACGATGGTGTGGAGAGTATACAGAGAGAAGAAACAATCCCAATTAAAGATAAGGAGGAAGTAGGGATGCAAGTTCAGGGTAAATAGAAAACATTTCTGAAATAAGTGTTAAGGAAGATATAAACTGGAAATAGTGAAAGGCAAAAAAGAAGTTAATTGGCCAAAGAGCAAGAGACAGAAAAAGAAAGTTTAAAGGGATGCATGTAAAAGAGAAAAAAGAAAGGAAATGGATAAAACAAATGCGATACTACTTCAAATGTTATGTGACTTCTGGTAAGCTACAATATAGACATAATGACATTTTAGAATTCATACAGTAAATGTAATTTCTATTAAAAATATAAGTAGAAGAATAGGCATCCGTAATTGGTGTAGTAAGAGTGATGTTGACATGATAATATTGGAAACATACAATTTTTAATGCAAGAAAAGAGATTGCAAACAAAGAAACTATGTGGAAGAGCTGCAATTTGGAACTAGGAAAATAACTAAGTTCTGGCATAGCTGGTCTTTGTTGGAAGTCAGTGAAAGTATTAACTATAACATTGGTAATGATGAGATGATAGACTATTGTTGGCTTCAGATGGCATAATTGGGTATACAGAATTATAGCATTGTTTGCCTATGTTGCAAGTAAAGAAAGGGAAAAATATTTCATGACATTCTGGATCATGTAGTAATTAATATAAATATAATAAAATATAATATTAAGGGGAGACTTTAATTATGATTTGAGAGTAAAAATGAAGATGAAAGGAAATGATGTTAAGAAAATTTTTGAAGTTGTAAAATGTGGCAGTTTAAATATTTGAAAAGTGGAAAAAACAAATTATAAAACAGTGTGGACAGATTCTTTGAAGGATTTGAAAAGAAAAAGCAGAGACTATTATATGATAAAACAGAGAATTTATAAAAAGAATCAACAGAAAATCAAAGAATTATTATTTAAGAAAATATATTACTTACAAGGTAAAAGAGAAGAGATATCAGCTTATTTGAGTTGTATAGTTAAAGAAAATGCTAGAATAATGAGAGAAATAAGAGATGATGGAGGAGAGGTAAGAGGATCTCAAGGAATAAATTATGAATGTCATGATAAACCATGTAAAGAAAATCAATAATCCAAGAGCTCCAAGAACCATACAATTAGAGACTCCACAGCCACAGCAAAAACAATTTATTGCAGAAAAATAATTAAAATCCAGTGGTATCCACATACACGAAAAAGGTACAATGGTTAAGTGATTTCACTCGGAACACTCCCAGGCTTCATCACTACAGATTAAAACTAAAAAAAAAAAAAAAAATCAGCCTTTTATGTAACCAGAAGCTTCATATCATCCAATAAACAGCAATTGCTGGTCTGACCCCCTCCCATATTAGGGGGATTTGATGGAATACAGAGAAGGGAGAGCTTACCCACCACTGAAAAGAACATATAATCAGGTTGTGAGGGAAGTTGAAGGTAGGAATGATGATGAACTTAATAATGAGAATTTTGTAAATGAAAACATCCATGCCCACCCTTTAGAAGATCCCCCCTAAGGAGAAGCAAATGAATAGCTCAGCAACATGAGCATTCCAACAGTTACAACAATTGCAGTCAACATCGGGGGAGAGAGGAAAGGGTTGGGAAGGGATTGGGGCAATGTTATGAATCAAACATGGAACAACAGTTGCACATGAGGAGCAAGATTGGGAACACTGAATGCGTTGAATGATATACAGAAGGATATCTCTGTAAGCTGTGGGGCTAGAAAGTACACATATGGTAATTTTAGCATCTTTAATTACACAGATATAAAGATTGATAAGGAGTATTTTACATTGTTCACTAAAGGTTTTCAATTTCCCACATGTCCAGTAAGTTTAGTCAAGACATTAGTGGGTGTTAAGTTGTTTTTAAGAAAACTCAAATTTGTTTTTTAAAGGGCAGAAATTTGTGAAACCTGATTTAAGTAGAAAAAGTTTGTTTATCCCCCCCCCCCCAACTTAACCCTTCTTTAAGGATTTTTGAATAACTCATTGAGAGGGACATTAGGAATCTGAATATGAAGCAGAATATTGTGTGTAATTTTTCGGAATCTGATAAGGAAATTATACAGATTCATCAAAGTAACAAATGGTGGTGGGGTGGTTCTCATGTATTTTATAGATTATGAAACATTCATGTTTGACATTTTTGAGTGATGATGTTAAATACAGTATTGTTCCAAGGAACAAAATTAACATTGCATTTTCCATGATTGATTATCATTTATATGAACATTTGTTACAAGGAATGTTTGATAAGGGACTATACAACTTTTTACATGTAGAAAAAACATGTATTCCAATATTGTTTGGAATACCTAAAACACATAAAAGTATTGAAACTCCTACTTTTAGACCTGTTGTGGCTGGGGCAGGGTCCATTACGAAGCCTTTGCCCATTTTTGCGGACCATCTTTTGAAGAAACTGGTTGGTCCTCTGACACATATCTCTAGGGATTCTTGGGATTTTTTGAAAAACATCACAAATTATAAATTCAGTGAGGTTATGCATTTTGTCACTATTGACATGGTGGGATTGTTTCCTAGTATTCCACATGTAACAGGGTTGGAGTGGTTCTATGAAGTGCTGTTTGAAGTGAAATATTTGAAAGCTGATTATGTAAATCTGATTTTGGAATTCATGGATATCATTCTAAGGAATACATTTATGTACTTTAATGGAGTGTATTGTAGACGGGACGAGGGTGTTGCTATGGGGGCCGCATGTGCCCCCTTGTATGACAACTGTGTATTATATTACTGGGAAAGAAAATTTATTTTTAACACAGAGTGGTTTACATATATTACCTTCTACACCCGATACCTGGATGATATTTGCCTTTTTTTGGCAGGGTCCAGGTAACAAACCTATGGAATTCTTGAGTTATATTAATAACACCACTGATTTTTTTAAGATTTACTCATGCTTCATCTTTAAGAACCATTGACTATTTAGATGTGACCTTGTACAAGAATTTTACGAATAATTGTTTTCAGTCTAGAATATTTCAAAAACACACATTTTCAAATTCCTATTTGCACTACAACAGTGGCCACCCCTTTTCTCAGAAGAAGGGGTAGTGAAGGGGCAATTAATTAGAGCCTCACAAATGTGTAGTGACACATTAGTGTTTCTTAAGGTAGTGGAATTTATCAGAGAACTTTTTACTCAGAGAAACTACGCAAGTCCACTTATTGATGGTTTGGTTAATGAGGTGCTTAAGGACCATGATGTCAAGTATAGCCCACTGTTGGGTTTATGGAAGGTAGTAGTGGTTAACCAAGATAAAACTGAGAAAAATGATGACACTGCATTTATACATCCTTACTCAGCAGCCTCAACAGAGGTAGAGAGTATTTTTAAGAAATACTGGGGAATACTGATAGTTAATGAAGAAACAAAAAGTTTCATTCCAGGGATACCCAAATTTATAAGAAGAAGTGACATGAATTTAAAAGAATTGTTTGAAAGAGGGGATAAGGGCATTAATTTGGCAAATAATAGAAGGCTAGGCACATTCAAGTGTGGGTCATGTAACCAATGTAGGTATATGATAGACAAGCAAGAAATGTATTTACCAGCTAGGAATTATGTTGTAAGAGCCTCTGGACACTACAACTGTAATACATTTGGTGTGGTATATTTGGTGGTGTGTGAAACATGCTGGAGTTTTTACATTGGGAAGAATGAAAGGTGTAAGAAAAGGAGAGTGTATGAATATATGCATGGCATTGTTAAGGAAAAGGAAACGAGTGCACTTTATAAACATTCTAAGATGTATAGGAACATTAAACTAAATTTTTTTGTGGTGGAGCAAGTAGTAAATGATCCCCGGGGGGGGGGGGTTGGTTGTCAAGCCAGGTTAGAGTACAGAGAGTTATTCTGGCTGATTAAATTAGATGCAGGAAATCCCCAGGGATCAAATGATCACATTAGTATTAATAGTGTTCTTAGAGTTTAGTTTAATTGTGTAAGATAGTAGTTTTGTGCTAAATTGTATGATTCATTTTATGCATTTAGGGATTTTATGGAAGGCTAGCTTTAAATATGGGAGGGTGTCAGACCAGAAATTGCTGTTTATTGGATGATATGAAGCTGCTGGTTACATAAAAGGATGATTTTTTAAGTTTAAACTGTTCTGATGAAGCCTGGGAGTGTTCCGGGTGAAAGCGCTTAACCAATGTACCTTTTTCGTGTATGTGGATACCATTGGATTTTAATTGTTTTTCTGCAATAAATTGTTTCTGCCATGGCTGTGGAGTCTCTAATTTTACAGTTCTTGGAGCTCTTGGATTATTGATTTCCTTTACATAGTTTATCATGACATTCATAATTTGTTTCTGAGATCTTCTTACCTCTCATCCATCATCTCTTATTTCTCTCATTATTCTAGCATTTTCTTTACATATACAACTCAAATAAGCTGATATCTCTTCTCTTTTACCTTGTAAGTAATATCATTTCTTAAATAATAATTCTTTAATTTTCTCTTGATTCTTTTCATAAATTCTCTGTTTTATCACATAACAGTCTATGTTTCTTCTTTCCAAATCCTTTAAAGAATCTGTCCACACTGTTTTATAATTTGTTTTTTTTTCTACTTTTCTTACATGTGACTGCCATATTAAATTTTTTTTATATATTTTTCTTTAAAAAGAATTCCACCACTTGCTCCACTGTTTATAACACACTCTAAGGTAAATGTGATATTTCCCTGATTGCATACTTATTTCCTTTCCATCTTCATTCTATAATTTCTCATTTATTCTTTTTATTCATTTCCCCAATCTATCTCTATCCATATAGTTAAGTGATCTGAAAAGCCTGGTACAAGTGTGAAGGACCTTTTCGTGTATGTGGATACCATTGGATTTTAATTGTTTTTCTGCAATAATTTGTTTCTGCCATGGCTGTGGAGTCTCTAATTTTATGTAAAGAAAATGTTTCAGGACAGAAAGAAAATTCAAAAACTAGCATGTTAAAAATTAATGGAACAAGAAAATAAAGAAATGGAAAGATTTCTTTGCATGAATTAGATAATACACTTGGAAAAGTCAATTTACAGCTGGTTTCAAGACCAGTTGGAATAGGATAACAATTTAATTTGAATTTTATTGATTGACAGAAAAAGTACTTCTTAAACATTATGAATGAGTGGCTAAATGAAGGTTTTATGTATAAATAATTATGCAGTGCTATTCTTAAATTTGTATGGAAAAAGGAGGCTATAAATAAAATTGAACAATACAGATTATACAATTTTTTTATATATATGTGTGCAGTTTAAAGGGAATAGGATGGCAGGAATTATTATTAAGGGAAACTGTGGATGATATTAGAAACTGGACTGATGAAACCAAGATTATGATAGGAGATTTAAATGAAGCATTTAATACAGAAAAGCATGAACTTTTGTGGACAGTTATGGAAGAATATAACACCAGTAAGAAAATTAAGAATGCACATTGTTCTATATCTAACAAAAATAAAGTAAGAATTTTAGTGAATGGATGCTTAAACAAAGAAATAGATATAAATAATGATGTCAGCAATGAACCATCAGACATTCCCCCCTTACAAAATAAAAGTTTATATAACTCTCCTTTGCATAATACTCTCAATGTTTTCCGCCGAGTGTGTGAAAGGATCTCAGATCGCTCTTGGGTAACGAGTAATGAGAAATGGTTTAACTTGTCTCAAGAGGAATTTGCTGTCTTCAAAGAACTTAGCTTGGATAAGTCTCTATGTATTATAAAGGCTGATAAAGGTACTGATACTGTTGTCATAGAACCAGTTAGATAAATTTCTAAGACTAGCAAATGTCTTGATGACAGCACTTTTTATAATGTGTTTCTTTAGTTGAAGTTAATGAACATTTTGTGGCTATTGATAAGTTTCGTAGTGACTGCCTTACTGACAGGATTACTCCAAAGGAATTTAATTTCATGTATGTCAAAAGTCCATGTCTGGGGAAATGTTTCAGAATTACTAAAATTCACAAGGGTCATGTTAGCCCTCCTTTCCATTTGATAGTCTATAGAAGAACTAAGACTGAAGAAACGTCTGAATTTCTGGAGGTGGTTCTCAACCTGATTGTACAAGGGACTATGTTTTATCTAAAAGACTCTTGGACTTTTTTGGATGAATTGTGGAGGCTTCCTATTCAAAATGGTGACTTCTTTCTAGTGACCCTGGATGGCCTCTTTATTCAAATATTCCTGACTTTGAAGGTCTCCAACTTATCAAGAAATTCTTGCTGGAATACTCAGGGCTATGCTACAATAAAACTGATATAATATCTGAGCTGATTTCAGTTGTTCTGCATAATAATTTCTTCCATTTAAACAATTGCATCTTTCATCAATGGAGATGGGTAGCTATGGGGCTAAAATGGTCTTAAGTGCTTGAGAGATGTATGCTCGCTCCCTTTTTCCAGGTTTTCTGGGCATACTTTTTTACCACTGTGACAGTAAACTCTCAGTTAACCGGCATCCATGGAGATTGGTAGATGCTGGATAACTGTAATTTCTGTTTTTTTAAGAGTTACTATTAAAAATAGGCCTGATAAATACTGTACCCTATACTATTTGTTTGGTTTGACTTGTCCCCTAGTTGGGAAGAGAGGGAATTTATTCCTGTCTTCCTTTTTAAAACTTTAAACATTAAAAACATACGGTATGTTTCTGCAGGGGGAAAACAGAAAGTGCAACACATGAAAATTGTACTGTATTTCTTCATTTTTTTTCTGGTTTCTTGAGAGTGCTGGTTGCTTGAGTTCTGGTAAACTGAGAGTTTACTGTATATTGATGATTTATTTTTTGCTTGGAGCAGCACTTTGTCTCACCTTGACTCTTTTCTGACTGATTTTTCTGGCAGCATCAGTTTCTTATCCTTTACATTTTCTCGTATGGGCCACAGAGTTCAATTTCTCGATGTAGATATTTGGCTTGATCCGATTACCAAGTCTTTCATCTCTAACATATTTCGCAAAAAGACCTACTGTAATAACTATTTGGACTACACTAGCTAGCATCCAAATTTTATGAAAGGTAATGTGGTCAGAGGACAGTTCGTCAGGCCTTCTAGCTTAATCAGTGAGTACTCCATATTCTTGGATGAATGTGCTTTTTGGACAGGGCTTTTTTAAGGATAGAAACTATCCTCTAGACTTGTTAAATCACATTAGCAAAGAGGTTTGCCTGAGTAGGTCTAGCAAATTCCCCACAGTACTTAAGTCTGGTCTGCAGGTCTGCACCTACAATTCCACTGGTATTTGATTTCATTTTTTTAAAGTGAGATTTTCATTTTTTAAAGTTTATTTTTTTTTTAAAGTGTGATTCACTTTTTTACTGTATTTATTGGAGTGTGCTCATTCCTAGAGGAATATTTTCACCTGGATTTAATGACATTATCTGTTCCTTGAGGTGGTGTAGGTGAACCAGTCCCTCTCCATAAGGCTGCTAAGCTCTTTCATTCCCCTAAGTTCCACTCCCTCCTGACCAGATAAGGCCTTTAAATTTTTATTAGCTTTGTGAAAATAAATAAGGTTTTCTTATTGAGTTGCATTCCTTGCTGGGCATTTGATTTCATGTTTTAAGTGTGATTGACAGTTTTTACTGTATTCATTGAAGTGTACTTTTCAATTTTCACATTTCTGATGAAGTTCTTACAATTAAAGAATGAAAATGTTCAAATACACTTGTTCTGCGTCTTTCTTTTGCCTAGCTAATTTGTTATGACATTTGTTTTGTAAAAGTTCTTTAGTTACATCTGTGTGGCATTTTTGTTGTTAGATATAAAGAAAACTATACATTAGAGATGTCCTATAAGTAGCATATTATTTGCATTAGTTATGAATGTATTAGTCAGAGATGTAAAATTGCATGGAAAGGTGTTATTTATATTACTAATGAAGTGATAAAAACAAACTCCATTCCTGTTTATTTATGCAGATTATATTATACTGATTACAAGAAACAAAGTCTGGATGATGGAAGTTATACATTATGTGCATTAATGTTTAAACATAATAGGCCTGACTTGAAATAAAGGAAAAAAGTAAAGCACTGGGTGGTATAGTAAATATAGGAGGAGTATCTTGAAATAAATCCCTGTGCTAGGAATAAGACTTAGAGGTAAAATTGTAAGTGAGGAATAATGGAAAAGGATAAAAGATGAAATGAAGGAGCTTTTTTGCTTCTGGAAAACGTGCAAGCTATTGTTTAACAAAAAGTTTTATTTGTTTAATTCAATTCTACTGAGAAAGTTTGCATGTTTAACTAGAGTCTACATGTTGCCAATAATCTATGAAAAATAAATACTACAACTATTTTTTTATATGGGGTTCAAGATTGAATCTAGTGAAGAGAAGAGTCCTATATATGGATAACAAATGTGGAAGTTTAGGGTTAATGAACCCAATTGTTTATGCTTCTTTGAATTCATATAAGGCTTGTTTTGGATAAATGATAAAAATGAAAAGTTAACAGTAAGCAGCACTGGGATATGTTAAAAATTTCAAAAGATGAAAAGAATGTTTAAATGAAGAAATGAGATGTTACCAAGAAAAGAATAATTTTATGGAAAATAAAATGAATGAAATAGAAAACAAGAGGAACATGTGATATAAACATGATACAGTGTTATTTTGTTAATCCTTTGGCTGAGCCAGTGAATGAAAAAGTTAAAGCTATAAAAGCATGAAAAGGATGGTGTAATAAACAAGTAGGATGTCAAGATTTTTTTATGCAGATTAGTGATTAATAAATTACTAGTAAAATGAAGTATGCCATATAAAAATCGGTGAAAGAATTTTTATATATTGTGGTAAAGAAGAAACTACGGAACATGCTTTTATACAAATTGTGGAAAAAAATTAAGTGAAGAGCAGTGCTTTGAAAATAGAAGAAGTTAAATTAAATACATTTGACTATGATTACATATGGATATTATGGCCATAAAAATAAGCAATATGTTAGTAAAGTAGATAAAAGATTATTTTAAGAAATACAATAAAAACGGCACCAGCGAACTTGGGCAAAAGGCTTTATTTTTGAATACAGCATACCTCACACCTGAGCACTTCAGCAGAGTGTGAGGAACATAAAACTATAATATATTAATGCACTCTAAAACAATTTACTAGTCATTAAGGACTATGAATTATCAACCATGGTAGCTCCAAATCACTTAATGTTCTATGGGAGGGTGGCTTAATGGTTAAGGTGTTTGCCTTACAAACACAAGGTGCAGGGTTTGATTCTCACAAGGGATAACTGGCTAGGCTTAAAATGGTTCACAAGGGCAGTTAGCTTAGTACTAAACTATGAACTATGAACTATAATCTTTTGGGGTTGGGAGGGTGGCCTAATGGTTAAGGTGTTTGCCTTACAAACACAAGGTGCAGGGTTTGAGTCTTACAAGGGATAATTGGCTAGGCTTAATATGGCTCGCAAGGGCAATTAGCTTAGTACTAATCTATGAACCTATGAACCTATGAAAGAATAAATAAATGAAAATAAATACCAAAAAATGACCTAAAAGGAGGTGCAAATGTAGTAAATAGCAAACCCTATTCATACCAATAATAAATAATTAAATAACAATTATAAATAACAATAAAGACAAGAATAAATACAGGCTGAAAGAGTAAAAATCAAAAAGACTAAAAATCTATAATAATACGGTTCCCATTCAGAAGCCTGAAACATCATAAGCCTGAAAATCAAAATCCTGAAACCAAAAGCCTGAAAATTCAGAATCCTGAAAACTCAAAATCCTGAAAGACCAAAATCCTGAAAGACCAAAATCCTGAAACTCAAAATCCTGAAAACACAAAATAGACATACTGATGTCATTGTGGCTTTGCTATTGTTTGCCCTGTGGTGTTAGGTCATGCGTTGGGGTCAGGTAAGTGTGCGGTTGGTTTTATTTTAGGGTTAGGGGTGGTTTAAGTGAGTTAGGGTTAGGGTGCAGGTTAGGCATGTATGCAATAGTGACAAATATTGGGATTAGGGGCGGTTTAAGTGAGTTAGGTTTGTCAGGTGAGTGGGACCTTAGGGTTAGGGTTAGGGTCAGGGTCAGTTGGTAGATATTAGTGTCTTTATAGTGACATATTAGCATTATTTGTGTTTTCAGGATTTTGAGTTTCAGGATTTTGGTCTTTCAGGATTTTGGGCTTTCAGGATTTTGAGTTTTCAGGATTCTGAATTTTCAGGCTTTTGGTTTCAGGATTTTGATTTTCAGGCTTATGAAGTTTCAGGCTTCTGAATGGGAACCAATAATACATATAAATATTTATAATGTTCAACTGGCTAGAACATCAAAAAATAAAAAAAAATAACTGGGAAATGTGAAAATATCTATGCAATAGTAAAATTTTTTGTGAAATATAGTAACAAGTAGTAGAAAATGAGTAAGATGCCTAAATAACTAAACCTTAGCGGCTCTTATTTTTAATATGCCAGAAATGGAGACGTTGTCATTCGTGCTAGGCAAAAGAGTAGCAATAAGTCTCAGTTGCCAGCATAATTCTTTATAATACATGATAACATCAAAATCCCCACTAAAATGTGTCATATGAGATCTATGAATGGCAAAAAAGGTGAATTTTCTAAAATTAGAACATACCTGAGAATGACGAAACATAGGTCTTTCTTTTTCTTACTAATGTCATAAACATGCTCACTAATTCTGTCCCTTAACCTTCTATTCATTATGCCAACATAAAAAGCCCCACATGACAAGCATAAAGCTAAATAAATGGAATGCGCAGTATTGCAGTTCACCTTACCTGGACAAGGAATGGAATGGCTAAACTGATGAACAACTTCATATGGACCTGTATGTGAGGGTGTCTTTAAATGAGATCAATATGGCTTTTGGTAGATCGGATGTTACATTGTTGGATATGTTTATGCAAGGTTAACTGACCCATAATGAATGGGAATTTTTGAATGTAGATAGCCCAAAATTAGCATATACCTTTGGTATTCCAAAGATACATAAGGGTGCTGACTACCCGCCCCTAAGACCTATAGTTTCTGCAAAGGACTCTAAGACAGAGCCCCTAGCAAAATATCTAGATTTTAAATGTAAATCCATTTTGGAAGCAGAAAAGTACATTTTAAAGGACTGGAGAATTTGAGTTCTTTGGAGTTTTTTGTTGATTTGGTAGATCTTTTCATGGTGATTCCCCATGATATTGGTGGACTGTTTTTTGACATATTTATACTGCTTTTCCACACTGCCCTCTGAGGAAATATGCTCCCTTACAGTTGTGTTGGAGTTAGTCTTGACCAACAACTTTCTCCAGTTTGATGGAGAATATTTTCTCCAGGTTAGGGTGCAGCCATGGGGCAACATATGCTTCTTTGTATGCTAATATTGTGCTTGCAATGTGGGAGAAGACCACCATTTTTACTTCTGATTTTTTGACTCTTATGCATGGCTACTATAGATTCCTGGATGATGTGTTGATTTTATGGAAAGGCAGTAAGAACAATGGGAGTATTTTTATAATTTACAGGAAGCTCTACAGGTGGAAGAGAACCTGTAGAGATGGAGATATGCTCTAGAGAGAAGAGGAATGAAGGTCAGCAGGACTAAGACAGAATATATGTGTGTGAATGAGAGGGAGGATAGAAGAATGGTGAGGATGCAAGGAGTAGAGGTGGCGAAGGTGGATGAGTTTAAACACTTTGGGTCAATAGTTCAGAGTAACGGAGTGTGGAAGAGAGGTGAAGAAGAGAGGCAGGATGGAGTGGGTGGAGAAGAGTGTCAGGAGTGATTTGTGACAGACGAGTACCTGTAAGAGTGAAAGGGAAGGTCTACAAGAGGGTAGTGAGATCAGCTATGTTATATAGGTTAGAGACAGTGGCATTGACAAAAAGGCAGGAGTTTGAGCTGGATGTGGCAGAGTTAAAGGTGTTAAGATTTGCACTGGGTGTGACAAGGGTGGACAGGATTAGGAATAAGTATATTAGAGTGTCAGCCCAGGTTGGAAGGTTTGGAGACAAAACCAGAAAGGCAAGATTACGTTGGTTTGGACATGTGCTGAGGAGGGATGCTGAGTATACTGGGAAAAAGATGCTAAGGATGAAGCTACCAGGTAACAGGAAAAGAGGAAGGCCTAAAATAAGGTTTATGGATGTGGTGAGAGAGGAAATGCAGGTGGTTGGTGTGACAGAGCAAGATGCAGAGTACAGGAATAAATGGAAACAGGTGATCCGCTGTGGCGACCCCTAACGGGAACAGCCGAAAGAAGATGATGACAGGGAAGCTCTACAAATTTCTGTGCTCCTAGAATCTTCTATATTTTTTTTTGGTATTTACCCTGCATTTGAGCTGGTTTGGGCTTGTTTGACCCAAGCTCTGCTGAGGTGCATCATATCTGTGATGTTTTACAAAATTCCTGAGGTTCCAAGACCAATCTATGTGCTTTTTCATGTATTTTCTCTTATTTTGTTGCATTTGCACTGTCTATCATTTTTATCTGTGCCTTATAGCTAAAGTATCATATTTGCACTGTGATTAACTACATTTAATTACTGTTTAACTCCATTTCATTGCTAGTTACTGTAATTCATTACTGTTTAACTGCATTTTACTGCATTTCATTACTGTTTAACTATATTTTTTCATACTGCAAGCTCTGTTTTTGTCTGTAAGTGGTTAATCTATTCTTTTCTGTGAGTTTTACTGTGTTCTTAACCCTTAAATTGAATAGCATAGTCTGGATACAGGCTTGCTGCATCCAGAGCTGTTTGTTTATGCCTTCTGTGTTTCTGGCAGCCATCTTTTTTTTTACCTTCTGGGTTTCTGGCAGCCATCTTGTGTTGGTAGGGGTCTATCTTCTCTGCTAGTGGAAGTAGCAGGGCTGCCTGGATCCTTTCTGGCACAAGCTGATTGTTAAAGAGAGCAGGGTCTAGCAGGATTGGCTAGATTTCTGTGTTACTAGAATCTTCTGTTCTTTGTGGTATTTAAACCCTGAATTTGAGCTGGTTTTGGCTTGTTTTTCCCACCACAGCTGCACTGTTTTTAACCCATTGCAAGGTATTCCAGCTACAAATTTTCCCTTAGTAGCACTTGTGTGATCACCTAGTAGTACTCATCTTAGACCTTCTACACTTTACCCCTTAGCTCTCTCTGACCTTTCTCCCTCTGATTCTGACAAATATGAATGGAAAATTTCCTACAGTTTCTCCTGCCAGTTTGGTTGATATAGGCATCCCGAGACAGTGTCACAACTGCCTCATGTACACAGACAACCCTCTACTACTACCACCTAGGAACACAATTTGTGAAAGATGCAGTTACATTAAGAAACTAGAGTTTCTCCCTCACAAGCAAGTATATCTGGCACTGAGAAGGTTGTCAACACAGACACCACAACTGAAACACCACCCACACCTACACAGCACACACCCAAATATGCAGAGGTCCTCAACAAAAACATACCTAAACAAAAGGACCTGTGAGGCAAAAACATACATGAACTCCACAGCCTACCACACCACACACAACACATAGTCCACACACCTGTGTCTCACAGCCTCTAAGGCCTAACCATAAAACCAACATATTAGTCATAGGAGACTCCATTGTGAGACACACAGATGTGCCCCTCACCAGGCTGGATAAAGAGAAAGTCACAACTAATTGCATATCACACATGCACTCAAGTCTCTCAACAACAGGTACTGTTATGACTGTCATAATCCATGTTAGTGTGAATGACTTGAGAAGTACCTCCCTGGACTATATGAAGAGAGACATGATCAAGCTCACTGAATATGTGTCCTAGGTAGGTATGACCCTAGCCTTAAGCAACATTCTACTGTCACCCAGAACGATGCCTCAATATAAGCAAAAAATTATTGACTTTAACAATTGGCTTAGTTTCTGGTGTCATTCCAAGGGGATCCAGTACCTGACAGCCTGGGAAGACATGATCAACAGACCATAATGCTTTGCCAGAGATGGCCTGAATCTGTCTCCCTTGGGCTTCAGGCTTCTGACAAAGGCTCTTGCCTCCCCATAGTTTCTTTTTAAGCAATGCTATGAGGTCAAAACTACCAACATGAACATTTCATCAAAATGCAAATTAAAGGTCATGCTGCTAAACGATAGGAGTCTAAACATGAAACTACACTCACTGCAAGAATTCTTAAACCTGGAAGATGATAACATTTGTGCAGTCACAGAAGCCTGGTTCAAAGCTGCAGAGAGCACCACAGCCATAGCAGGTTACTCTTCCTATCAAACATTCAGACACCAAACCGTTGGCAGCAAAGCAAAAGGAGGTAGAGTTTCAATATATACTAAAGACATACACAGTTCCAAGCTGGCCAAACAGTATGATGCTCAGAAGACACTCTAGGTGCAGTTAACCATTGACAAGACCCCTATTCAAATCATAGCTACAGGCCCCCAATTTAGACTCAAGATACCCACTCCACCTATCTTGACCACTAAGAATCTATCAAGAATCAACCCTTTCCCATGATCCTGGATGACTTTAGTTATCCGACCATAGATTAGAAAAACTATGTATGCCAAAATACAAATGCCCAGAGATTCATTGACTTCATCAATACAGATGCCTTGGACCAGCTGGTAGACACCCCCACAAGAGGTGATAATATCTTGGACTTGGTATTAACCAACATGAGTAACCACTGCAGTATCCCTACAGTGTCATCCTCCCTGGTAGGATCCAACCACAAAGCAGTCACTTTCAAATTCACCCCCCAGCTGGGGTCAAGCATAAAGACATCTTCAAAGCTGATTACAACCTCCTGAGGGAAGGTATAAACAGCTTCACAGCCTCCACCCCTCCATAGGAACTGGCACAAATGTCCAAACTTACATCAAAATACTATATAAGCATTTATACAGCTACATGGAATCAGGAATACCCACCAAAACAAAATCATCCTCCTCAAGGAAGAGTAAACCTGGGTGGTGGACATCTGCAATAAATAAACTGTATAATAAAAGGAGAAAATGATGTCCAGGACCAAGAAGAAGCAGGTGCCTAATTGGAAGCAATCTCTCCTTAGCCTCAACAAGCAAATAAGAGCACTAGTGAAATCCTCCAAAGCTAACTTCGAGTCCAAACTGGTCACATCTACTAAAGACAGTCATAAGGCATTCTTCATATATGTCTGCAATCTAAAAGAAAGTACCCAGATCTCCTCAGAACTGGTGGTCAAGGACACCACATACACAAATGCCATAGATATAGCCAACCTGCTGGCAGACAGATTCAGGGAAATCTTCACACTTCTGCCCCCCATCAGTAAATCAGGACATCTCCATCACCTGTCCCCCCTCTCCTTATCTCTAGGGAGGAAGTCATCACTAGCCTCTCAAAGGCAAAAAATTCAGCCTCCGTGGGACCCAAGAACATCCCAGGCTGCATCCTACATGAACTCAGACAGAAACTTGCGGCACCATTGGGCATCCTACTAAGCCAAACCTTAGAACCGGCTTTGTCCCAGCTGAGTGGAAGACAGCCACTGTACTTCCCTTTACATAAAGATGGGCTGTCCACTGATCCAGGAAATTCTAAACCTATCAGCCAAACCAGCCTGATCTGCAAAGCCATGGAATGAATTATCATGGACCTCATTAACAAGGACATTGGCAACCTCCAAACACCCAATTTGGTTTAATCAAGGGGAAGTCATGCCTGTTAAATTTGGTCGACTTCTTTAAAACAGTCACCAAAGCCATGGACAAGGGGAAGATGGTGCAAACTGCCTACCTTGACCTGGTCAAAGTCTTTGATACTATTCCCCACTCGGGTATAATAGATAAATTGTCTCAACTAGGCATCAATCCATATGTTACCAGATGGGTAGCAAACTGGCTCACTGATAGAACCCACCTTCCTCAAAATAGGGCAAGCCACCTCAAGCAGTAGACCCGCAACGAGCAGTGTACCCAAGGGATCAGACTTGGGGCCTCTGTTGTTTGGGATATACTTTTCTGAGGTGCAGGCCAAAACCAGAGGGCTGTGGCTGAATCAGTTTGCAGATGACTGCAACTGGGTGCTGTCATCAATTTCCCTAGTGATTAGGACATCCTTCAAGAGGGTCTCACCCAAACAAATGACTGGTGCCAGAAACATGGCCTCAAACTGAATGCCAAAAAATGCATCATCATCCCTTTTGAGGAGAGTGATGTCCCTACAAATGATCACATTAATAACAAGGTCCTAATCACACAATCAGTCATCAGGGACTTGGGCGCCTAGGTTGATTGCAAACTGATGTTTGACCACCATATTGCCTCAATTGTATGGAAGGCTTTCTAAACGGCCCACCTTATTAGGAAGGGTATCTCATCTAGGGACAAGGAGGTCACAACATGTCTGTATTCTTACCTTATAAGACCCATTATTGAGTACAATGCTCCTTTTGGCATGTATCTCACAGAGCACATGCAGCAGCTGGAGAGATCTCATAGGTTCCTCGCCTGGAGAATCCAGGGCCTCAAGCATCTGCCCTACACAGACAGGCTAAAAGCCATATCCCTCTGCTAAGTCTATATGACTAACTGACCTCTGTCTGGCATACAAAGGAATCTCAGGCCCGACCTTGATGGGACTGCTGCACATCCTCAAGTCAAACTCCACTTGCATAACCTCAACCTGGTCTGTGACATCAATAGGATTTGTTGGTGGGACAGATTTGTGTCCCAGAGACTCCCCCTTCTGTGGAATAGACTCCCTCGCCATGTGAAGCAGAGCACCTCATTAACCCTTTTTAATTGCAAACTGGATAACTGGATGGGAAACAGAAAATGCACCCCTGGGATTCCACCTATGTCCCTGCTGGACAGGGGTATCAGGTGCAGACTTGGAACATGGGCTAAATTCTTGGCTAGGCTTGTAAGGGCCTCAGGGCCAATAGCCTAGTAACTCATTATGATCCTATGATCCTATGAAAACTGTACACTGTGTAAATTGTAAATATGTAAGTTTGTAAATACTGTTTTGAATACAAAACTCCTACTCATTTAAATAGGTGCAGTAGGATCTTTTACATACACCAGTGCTACCACCAATTTAAGCAGACAGGAACTTTCATAATGTGACATATGAAACTATGTAGATATAAATATATGGTTTCAGTAGTTGGCATGGGAACAGTCAGGACTTTATCTTCATTTTAAAGATGCTGGACTTCCACAGCTGCCTAATATTTCTTCTTATGCTGAACTAATATATTCCATTTTCACTCATGTCACTCACATGCCTACATCTATTTGCAGTCCATACATCACCTAATCTTATTTCTGCTATAACTAGACTTACTGCAAATGTAAAACTCATTTGAAAGAGAAGTTGTTTCCTGTCAATAGTCCAAAACCTGTATGAGGCCAAAGTGTGTTCACATGCTTGATAGCACACAGCAAACGCCACCATAAAGCAGTATTCTAAGACAGAATAAAATCAGATTAGGACTAGAGCATCTGTTCAAATGATTGTTTTTCTTGCTGCAGTTCTATGTAGTGTTACTCAGGGAAATGACATTCAAGTATTTGTGGTACCAGCATGTAGAAGGCCAGAGTACCCTCTACTTGATAAAAAGAGAAGGAGCTGGTTATTTAACCATCATAGGTTCATAGGTTCATAGGTAAGTACTAGGCTATCTGCCCAAGGGCATTTATAAGCCTAGCCAGAATGTGTTGGCTTTCTCCACCCCCTTAGATTAGTTCCCTGTGCCTCTGTCCAGCAGAGCCATTAGTTCCCTGCGCCACTGTCCAGCAAAGCCACCGCAGTGATCTCTGCGGTAAATTTTCTGTTTCCCATCCACCCGTCAAGGTTTCTCTTGAAGAGTGTTAGTGAGGGGGTCTGCCTGATGTATACTGGAATCCTTTTTCAAAGCATGGGGAGTCTCTGCGATAGGAATCTATCCCTCCAGCATGTCCTATTTATCATTGTGGTGAGGTTTATATCTCTAGAGCATGTGGCTCTCCGGGATTTGTTTTTTTTTAGGTGTAGCATGTCCATCAATTCTGGGTTGGACATGGCCTTGTATGTCAGGCAGATCACCTTTGAGTAAGCGGTATGCAACCGAGTACAGCTGGAATTTCTTGAGTCGGGCTGCATAGGGCATCTGTTTGAGGCCGGTAATCCTCTTGGTGAGGTACTTTTGTGGTCTTTCCAGCTGTTGCAGGTGTCTTGTAAGGTACATCCCAAATGGGGCATTGTATTCTATGATGGATCAGGAAAATGACAACAAATATCTGATCTTAACATTTAAATGGACATAAAAATGAATGTGTACCTCAGTTTAATATTTGTGCTAACCCTTGGCTGTGACTGAAATAGGTTCAATGGGATCAGTGCTCTATCCCAGTTAACATATTCAACATAATTAAGTGAATAAATAAACTAGCAAGAATAGGAAATTATCAGTTTGTTGTCCCTTGACAACCTTTCATACAACTTATGAGGTTATTTACAATACATAAATAATAAAAGTAATATTTATGTTTTGCAAGACTTCATTAGATTCTTATTATACAGTGAGTCTAAGGTTTTATCTATATATCTGTTTCTATGTATGTATCTATCTATATATACTGTGCATATATATATATATATATATATATATATATATATATATATATATGTGTGTGTGTGTGTGTGTGTGTATGCACATACTGTTCTGAGCTAATCTGTTATCCTATATTGCCACTTTGATACTGTGCAGTCTTTTCCAGATTTTCTTTGTTAAAGAATTTCAGACTGCTAAAGTTAGCTTCTAAAAGGCCTTTTCACCTACAGCTTCAATGAAGCTTCTACAATTTAACAAAGAGAATGTGAGGCTTCCTCATGTTTTAGATTACTTGTTAAAGGTGGTCAGTAAGATTAGTTTAATAATTTGAATATTAAACAGTTCAGAAGATGGTTATTCATTGTAGTAATAGGAAGACCGGTATCTTTTCTTACGGTAGTACTATGCTGTAGTCTGTGCTATGGTCATGTAAAGTGTTGAAGAAAAAGGAATCAGGAGGTAGGCTGAGCAAAGAGGGATGCTGGTAGAGCACTCACACTAATACTGGTAACTTTCTCAGTTGCTAATACAGCGAAGGTGCAAGTAGCAGTCAAGGAATAGATGACAGAGAGAAAAAAATCTCTCATTGAAGGAAGCACAGTTGCTTGAGTTGCACTTGCCTGTAATAGAAGTTGTTTAATTTCTTCACTGGCCAGCTTCTGAAAGCTTTCATTCTCTCCCACACTGTCACCCTTGCTGCTTATAGGCTAACTCCTTTTGAGAGGGAGCTATCTAAACAGCCAGAATGACTATAAATCTTCAGTACTTTCTTGCTGCCTCATGCAGATGCAGCTTGGAGACTTCCCAAGACAGCAGTTGGCTGAAGGCTTCCAGTTAGACAGAGAATACCCCCTTGGGGAACCTTCCATACTTTTATTTTTATTATTTATGAATTCATTTATATATATTTACCTATTTTCTGTTAGAATTTTGGTATTTCATTTTAAAAATATTGAGATAGGGAATAATAGATCTGATGGCAAAGGAGGCAACTAAGTACATTCTTCTAGAAATTCACTCCTAAAATTGATGAAAGAAATCACCAACTTTCTGACTACATCTTCAGGAACTACTGTTACCCAACCCTTTCTACTGCAGAACATCAGAAATAGATTCCAGAAGTGAAGCTTTGTAAAATGGTTTAGAGAAACAAAAAGGACAGATTTAATATTCAGGCTAAACAACAAGGTTTTGTTCCAATCTCTCCCAGTAATCACAGAATTTAAGATATCTGCATCCATATATAGCGACCCTGTACTAGCTATTCAAAGTTGAAAGCACTGTACCAGATAGGGAGCTAAAGAATGGTTGTAGATAAAATCTCTCCATCATGTTAATCCTGGATAAAGAAACATTCTAGCTCAAACTGACTTTTTGAAGATATTGTCATCACTAAGCACTAAAAGCTGCATCTAACTGAAGAATTACTACAGTCCTTACATGAAAGGGCAACAGTGACTGCTATTCCATAGAGCATAATTGCAAGGTATTTAATGACAGAAGCTAGAAGCCTTTGCTCGGGTCTATATTGTAAGAATGAAAGTGCATATGTGCGGCTACATAAAAGTCGACACATAATGCATGAAACCTAAAAATAGCGAACGGCCACGTAAGCAAATTTTTCCCTAGGGAAAAAACGTATGCGGCCGTTAGCTGCAAAAAAATGATTTAACATCATAAACAGGTGGGGGGCTGTGCCCCCACACCCCCCTAACTAAATATACCAACTCCGAGATTGCACTATAGGAAAGGAAAGGGCAACTCCGTGAAGTTGGCCAACCATCTCCTTGCCCTATGACATATTCATCAAATCACTTAAATGCGATTGGATGAATATGTGTTGCTGTTTCTGTATTCGCTTAGAAGCATTTTTGTGCTTCTAATATAGACCCCTTTGCTCATATCCACATGGATTCTACACTTTCCTGTGTTCCAGGAGAATTAAGTTAACTTCCAGAAGACAGACAATATTCCCCTCATGAAAGATCCAAATAGGATGAGAGTTTCATGAACAGAATGTACTACACTCATCACTTTAGCATACCTGGACATAACCCCCAAATTTAAAAGACAGTAGCAACTTTTTTCTGGAAAGACAAAAGGAATGATTTTCCAAAACATAATCATCAATAATGGATTGTAGTTTTGACACTATTCTATTACTCCCATCCCAGAACAGGAACATTTCTGAACTTGAACAGATATTTAATCAATAAGAACATCCAAGCTTTTGCTATTTTTGATAGCTGAGGCAGTTTTAAAGGTTTCCATTTCCGAGTTTTTATTCTAAAATGTCTGATTATTGGGCAGACTTTGTCTTTTACTAGTTTCTTGAAGGAGAATCTAACATCGATACCTAGGTAAGTATGGCTTGTTAGTTTATAGATCATTAGAGAAGGACTTTAAGGTTACACAGCTGGCGTTAAAGATGGGAAGTCTTTTTCTGTTTACTTTCAGATTAGAATAATCCCCCATCATAAATAATTTTGCAGTCTGAAGGATTCTAATCTCAGAAAAAAAGGCAATTGTGACAGAAGGCACCCTTAGTGAGTGCTACATCCCAAATGAAAGGGGTTTAACCTAATTTCATGATAACCTGTACAAGGGGATGCATATACAAGAGTTAGCAAAGTACTCCATACCCAGACCAAACTGACTCAGAGCAACCCACACAGAGTCCCATTTAAGAATATATTTTGGGAACAACATCTACCTACTTAACTGAATAAACTGCTGGAAACTTCAACAAGGTGTCCTTATTCCTCCAATAGGGAGGGTATCGGAAAGATAGTCTCCTAGATCTGCTAGCTAAAGTGATTTTATCTGGACTCTAATCCTTTGTATTCTGTTGTTGTTAGTCCTGTCAACCTCTGGTCACAAGTGGGATACCAGGCTTCACTCAAGCCCTCTGGATTATCTCTGTTTTTAATTTGGTCATGCCTACTTAACCTGGTAGACTTCTTTGAGAGGATCACCACGGCAATGGACAAGTGTAAAACAGTGCATTCTGACTATCCTGACCTGGCTATGCTAGTCAATATAACACCTGATTCTGGCATTTTTGACAAGCTCTTTGCATTAGGCATACATCTCTACAAAGCTTACTGGATTACTGGCTTGCTCACAGACAGTGTCCAAGAAGTCAGGATCGGTGAAACCACCTCCACCAAGAGACCAGTAACAGTAACTAGTGGAGTACCCTAGGGCTCCATGCTGGGCCCGTTACTGTTCAAATTTTACTTTTCAGAAGTCAAGGCTAATGTTCAAGGTGTCTGGCTCACCAGATTCATAGATGATTGTAAATTCAGAGCTATTATAGGTTCCCCAAGATAGTAACACCTTGCAAGAGAATTTAACAAAGGGAAATGACCAGTTCCAATCCACGGCCTCAAACTCAATGCTAAAATGCATTATAATGTCCTCTGGGAAACTGTCACCCAAAGTTAATTACTCCATTGCTAAAACTTCCCTAAGAGTCAACCCAGTAGTAAGGGCAATCTGGGTTTTGACCAGCATGCAGCTAAGATAGTAAGAGAATCTATGTTACACAGTTGATAGTTAAGGGTATGGCATCCAGGTCCAAATAAGTTATGGTATATAGTACTACTCTGCTCAGCCCTTATCAGACCCATCATTGAGTATAATGAACCCTTTGGCATTTATCTAACCAGAAACTTGCAGCAGTTGAAACATCTACAAAGGTTTCTCACCAGCAGAATTCAGGGCATGAATGTCCTGCCCTTCATTCATCACCTAAGGGCTTTGTCTCTGTATTCAGTCTCCTACAAGCTGATGGGAAGGGATGTTTGCCTGGCATACATGGTTTACTCATACCCAGCCCTGACTGATCTGTTGCACATGCACAAACAAACTACACCAGAAATATTAGATCCAGGGATCTGAACTTCACTTTTGATACAAACAGATTGCACTGAAGAGATAGATATGTGTCCCAAAGGATCCCCTGACCCTATTTAAATGAAACCTTGATAAGTGGATAGGAAATTGTAAATTTTCTTCCAGTGTGGCCCCCGTGTCCTTTATGGACAGAGGCCATCGATATGAAAAGTATTATCCTGACTAACACCTCTATACCATAAATTCCTTGGTTACATCCCTACTAACACCCACCATACTCATGATCCAAATGGGTTAGGGGTGTGTGGCTAGGTTTGTAAGGGACCTAGTGGTCATTAGCCTGGTAACAACCTGTGAACCTATTAAATTAATACAGGGAGTTTTCAAGACTTTTCAGACTTCTTCTTATAAATCTACTAAAACTGTTACTGAACTACTGTTATGTTATGGAGCTTTTCTCCCTGGGCCTCCGCTGTAAATGGACCTTGTTCCAGTCAAACTTTCCTGGTAAACAAATGTAAAATAAAATAAAAATAAAAAATAAAAAAACTCTTTTCCTTCTAAAAACCAAAGCAAGCAATCCCTACCTTATGAAGCTGAACAGAATATCAAAAAGAGTTGGCAGTAGAAGAATAACAAGACACCAGGATTGTTTCATAAAAGGGACAGTCTAATACTTCAGAATGGCTATATAGGCAATATTCACCCCCTTCTCCACCCATCATGCCCCTAGCTCTAAAAATCTGTTACAGGAAATGGCTATGAACATTTCCCTTTGGTAACAGGTTGTTCCTGACTATTGGATGTTAAAAGTAATTCACGAGCGATACAGCTGGCACTCTTCTACTTTTAAGGAAGTGCCTACTCACCCTCTGAACCTTCCTCAAGTTCTTCAGGACTTACTTACCATAGGAGTCATAGAACTAGTGCTATTAAATTGGAGGGCAAAGGCTTCTATTCCAGATTGTTTCTGGTATCAAACACTCTTCTTGGAGTCCAGTTCTTTCTTTTCTAAATCTGTATATGAAAGTACCAAAATTCAAGATGGTGACCCATCAGAATCTGTTACCTCTCATTTCCCAAGGACATGTCTTGATAACCTTAGATATAAAAGATGCATATTATCACATTCGTATTGCCACAGGCTTCAGGAAATTTCTCAGATTTTTTCTGGCTAGGTCACATTATCAACTCTCTGCATTACCTTCTGGATTCTGAACATCTCCAAAGGTATTAATAAAGCATCTAGCTCCAGTCACATCTCATTGCATACTGAATGGCTTTATCATTTTCCTTATCTAGACAACTTATTAATCTTTGCAGATTCTTTTCCCAGATGTTTGGTTTGAGAAAGCAGGGATTGTTAGTCCTGTTTTTTATAAAAGAAAACTTGGGAGATAGGTAGGAAGAGGCCTGAAAAATCTTGGTAACTCTCTGTCTTATTTTCTCTCTCTTGTTTTGGATCTGTATAGCAGATGGGACAAATAAAACTCCTTATCTAAAGAGACAATACAATGTTTTTTTTTCTCTTCTCTTTTAACCAATCTGGGATTCAGATAAATATTCAGAAGTCATCCTTGTCCCCATCATCCAGGATTATATTTCTTGGCTGTCTTCCAGACACCTGTCAGCAAAAGGTTTTTTTGACTCAAGCAAAGGTGGATTTTTAAGTGGAAATCTACTCTGCTTCTACAATCAGTCTTTAACTTCAGCCAGAGAGTATCTCAGGATTCTGAGTTTCATGACTTCTATGATTCTCCTGATTCCTCTTGCCAGATTATACATGAAAAAGATTCATTGGTTTCTAAAAAACAGATGGACATAACATTTGCATCCACTGGAATTTCATATTCCATTTTTGGGCTTTGTCAAAAAGGAAGAGACTACAGATAGAACCAAATCCGAGTCTTCCCTTTTCTCCTCTACCTCCATGCCAAGATGTATCTACAGATGTCTCATATTTCACTTGAGCAGCTTCTGTGTGATAAATGTGTAAGACTGTATACATACCAAAGTACACATATTAAAGAGATGTTGGTGGTGATCCATGCCCTAAAACTTTGTCATCTATGATCTCAATAAATAAGTAGGGAGGTACAAGGTTATGCCCTCTGTGCAGACTGGCTATGATGGCTTGGGAAATAACTTTTCAGCATTCCTTAATCCTCCAAACATCTGACATTCTATCAGAGCAAAACATAGTGCGAGACAAGCTGAGAAGGATCAGGACAGACCCTCACAAATGGAAACTGCATCGGTGTGTCTTCCAGGTTGTAGGGAACACCTCATATAGATCTGTTTGCCTCTTTTCAAAACAGACAATTGAACAAATTCTGCTGCAGAACTCCTTGCAAATAACCCTGGAAAACAAATGCAGTTTCTTCATTTCTGTGCACCATTACATCATGAGTAACTCAATAAAGGTCAACAACCCCAACACACCCACTTGGTGATGGTTGGTATCCTGTGTTGGTACACTCACTTTTTTGTCAATATATTGAATGTCTGCAGCTAAGCTCCTGGGTGCACTAAGTAGCACTCAATTACTCTTTAAATAAAAGTTGTTTTAAAAACTGACTGAGCACTGAGTATTTGTTCAGCGGAGACTGTGCAGATTGATACACTGAGAAGCCTGGGTAGCCTAACTCCTCTAACTTCCCAAATCACTTCAGCTTGACACACAAACTGGCACCATGGACCTTAAATTACCCAGCTAGATAATTTGCTAATTGGCTTGCTTTTTGGCTTGTGGGGGTTTCAACATTCCACATCTGTAATTCTGCCCTCCACTGGAGACCTATCATTGCATTATAAAACTAATCCAAGTGAGTAATTGCACAGGTTTTCATTTCTGTGGTCAGGAATGTTCCTTTATGCCTTCCCACAGTTTCCACTATTGTACAGAGTAATTCCGAGGATTTAGAAGGACTCCTCAAAGATAATTGTCGTGACCTCCTTCTTTCCCAGGCAACATTAGTATTCCCTTCTTATGGAATTGGCCAGGAGTAATTACCACAAGCTTTCTAACAAAATTAACCTACTCATAAAAGACAAGAGGAGTTTCTTGCACCCTAATATCAAGCATCTTCAACTAGTTGCCTGGATGATTTCATTCTGATCCTTTTTAGGCACCTCTTTCAAGAACATGTGCAGCAGTTATTAAAGGAAGTAACAAAACCTGCTAGTAGGAAATCTTATATTGGCAAGTGGCAAAATGTTCTAGTTGGTCCTAGCCAATATCCAGTGCCCCATCCAGGATTATGTACCAGCGGTGCTTAAATATTAGTGTGCATTACTATCATCTGGTTTCTTTTATTCCTCTGTCAAGGTATATCTTATAGCCATTTCAGCATGTCTGCCCGTGAATACACCACATATTGTCTATGTTTTAGTGAAACAGTTTCTGAAGGGAGTTTTATACCCGAGACCTCATCCTAAGAAGGTTGCTTCTTCCTGTGATCTTAACTTTGACTGCAAAATGTTAACCATGTCCCCATTTGAACTTGCTTAATAGCAGAGTAAAGTTCATCACATGGAGAACTGTTCTCATTGCTCTGACATCTGAAAGACGATTATTTGAATTGTAAGCTTTCATGATGGGTAAACCCAACCTGGTCTTCGACAGGGATATGGTTACATTAAGAACAGATCCTTCATTCATGTCCAAAGTTGTTTCACTTTACTTTGAATCTAGCTATCAATCTCCCAGTGCTCTATCCAGATGTGCTGAACCAGGGAGAAAGGACTAAACATACTCTGGACATTCTTACCCATCTCAGGTACTGTCTTGACAGAATGAAGTCTTTTAGAAAAGTGGATCGGCTATGAGTTTTTTTATATTGGGACAAAGAAAGGACAACCCATGTTAAAACAGACTATTTCAGATGGTTGTCCTCATTTACTGTCTTTTGTTATTCCCACCATGGAAAACCAATTCTAAGCACTATAAAGTCTCATTCTTCTAGAGCTTTGACTTCTTTAATGGCATATTGGAAAAGTGTGGACAGTATAAGTATTCTAGAAGTGGCTACATGGTCCTATGTACATAGGTTCACAAGGTATTACAAAATTGATTACTTTTCTAGATCTGGGATGGACAATACTAGGACCATTATCCACAGATTTTTGCATCCATATTCTTCCCCTCCTAGTTTTAAAAGACTTTGCTAATCAACCTCTGTAGTAACAGTGTGGATGATGAACATAGTACAATTGTATAAGCTGTACTTGCCAATAACAATAGATGTTCAAATTCCTCACTGCTGTAGTAGCAGCATCCACCCACCAGCTCCCTACTTTTGTATATAATTAATTGTTGGGATATAAAGTTATTTGCAATGATTTATTACAGGGTTAGAATAACTGTACTCTTTTATCTTTTATTTTTTTTTTTACTTTTAGGGAGAAAATTCCTGAAGAAAGCTTTACTCTGACTGCTGATTTCCTACCACAGGGCTGTCCACTCAGCAGTAAGAGTGAATGAGTGGTAGGGAACCAGACCTTTTGGAAGCTTGCAAGTTGTGTCCACAGCAAGACAAAACCCATATAGCCTAAAGGCCACTGCAGCAGTGAGGAATTCTGATGTCTGCTGTTATGGGCAAGTGCTAGTTATTCAATTGTACTTTACTTCTGCCTCTCTTTTTATTTGGAAAGCAAACCATAAATATGAATGCTTTCCATTTGGCCCTTTGTGTAGCTATTGCCTTACACTGCTCCTTTCAAAGCTTAGTGATCTAAACTTTTAAAAAGTCCTCCTCCTCCTTCTGCTTCTTCAAAAACGGTATGAAAATTCAAGCCTGCCCTTTCCAATTATAATTAGGGATGTTTCTATTAAAAGACTACCATGCCAGCATCTAGACAAAATACAAATGGTAAGTACCATAACAATTAAGCAGTACTTGAGACACACTGCGAGAATTGCACTCCAGACAGGTATCCCCTAATTATCTTTAAATAGAATACAACACATGGTAAAACATGAACTTCTGCCAGAATCACTACAAGAGTACTAGAGTAGGTGGGGACATAGTAGCATTAACTTAATGTAAGACAAAATCCCTGGCTGAAAGAGAGAAAATGCAAACTTTAAAGTATAACTGTACACAGTATTTATTACAATTCCTGCCTTCCTGTGATGCAATCAAGCAAATAAAAAACACACACACACACACACACACACACACACACACACACACACACACACACACACACACACACATGCACACACATGCACACACACGCACACACATACATGCACACAGGCACACACAAACACACACGCACACACAGGCAAACACGCACACACGCACACACACGCACACACACACACACACACACACACACACACACACACACACACACACACACACACACACACACACACACACACACATATATATATATATATATATATATATATATATATATATATATGTGTGTGTGTGTGTGTGTGTACAGGGGAATCAAATACGCTGAAATGTGTTTAGGGTTGATGTGTTTAGTCAACAGAATTTGATCAACTAAACAATGATTGACAAGTATGCAAGATCAGGAATACTGGTTGGCTAACAAAGGGGCTCATAAAGGAGCCGCAGTAGTAAAGAACAGGGCACTCTACCCGCTTCTGAAAGTAGCTGGGTCAAAGACGCTATATCAGTTTGCAAGGCAAAAACAGAAAGATAAAGAAGATAGACACCCTTCATATCGGTTGCCTGCAACAACCTGCTCACCAGTCCACAGGACATCAGAGGCAGATGGAAGGAGTATGCCCAGTAGTTCTGAAATGAGGAAAACCCCACAGAAGCTGTACTGCCCCAGACATAACCTACAATGAGAGAAGAAGAGGAGAAGTCAGGGCAAGCAGCAGGCTCAGATGAGGTTACAGCAGACATGAAAAAGATGCTGGATGAGATAGGGGAGAAATGGCTCCTTAGGGTACTCATAGTAGAGTGGAGTGAAAGACGTATGCCAGATGACTAGAGAATAAGCATACCCATCTCAGCATACAAGAACAAAGGAGACATCCACAGTTGTGGGCAGTACAGAGGTATCAAACTCATGTCACATTGCATGAAACTTCTAGAGATGGTGACTGATATATAGATGTACAGAACAGTAGAAAATAAGATGGAAAATGAGCAGTTTGGGTTGTGATCAGGATGCAGAATAATTGACCCAATGTTTGCATTGAGACAGATAGTTGATAAGAAGCTAGGGATGAGGAAAGAGTCCAATTGGGCATGCCTAGACTTGGAGAAAGCATATGATAAGGCCCTAAGAAATCTGATTTGGGCAGTCCTCTGGTGGTTCAAAGTCCCAGAAACATTGGTAGGATTAGTGCAAGCTATCAACAAAGATCCAGTGGGTTAAGTATTGGTCTCACAAAGGAGTTCCCAGTGGAAGTGTGCGTGCATCAAGGTTCAGCTCTGAGTCGACTGCTGTTCATGCTGTCAATGGATTAAATTAGCAAACAGGTTGGAGGTGACAAATCATCAAAGCTGCAGTATGCAGATGAGGTGACATTACAGGTAGACTCTGAGCAAGAACATCAGCAAAGGAGAGGGAAAAGGAATCAAAATTTGAAGGCATGTGGGATGACACTAAGTACAGATAAGACAGTGGTAATGGCAGCAAATTGGGAAAAATCAGAAGACGCTAAGAACTGAGATCAAAGAGAAGATGGTGGAACTGGTTAACAGCTTCACGTATCTAGGAGGAGTGGTTGAGGAAAAGGGAAGTCAGAATGAAGAGGTCAAAGCTAGAATCAGTGGGGCTGCAGCCAAATGGCACAGAGTGTTAGTGGTAATGCATGACAGAAGACGGCCAAAGAAACTGAAAAGTCAGGTGTACAAATCAGTGGTGCGACCAATGCTACTGTATGATACAGAAACCTGGGTAGTGAAGGTACAGCAGTTGAAGAAGCTAGAGGTGATGTAAATGAAGTTCCTGAGATGGGTGGTCGGATGCACACTGTCGGATAGATGAAGAAATGAGGACATAAGAGCAGAAGCCAAAGCAGCTGTAAGATGGTTGACCTCTTACCAGAAGTTTTTGGGTGATTTTATTAGTGAGGTTTTTTATGATTTCATCAGGTGACTTTTATGATGGTGCATATATTGCTTGGTACGTTGCATAGCTGAGTGTAGTGCTGTTTGTTTGTAGCAGAAGAAGTGCTTTCCAAGAATACCACACTTTGTCACTCAGTTGTAGAAGAACTTTAAGGTTATATGTTAACCAGTTGTTAGTTTTAGACTTATATAGTCTTTAAATTAATGAGAAGCAGGAGTTTTGCAGGCCAGTCAATATAGAGCTGAGTAGTTCACTAGCACTGTTAGGGCCAGATGAATTCAGAATTGGTGACTAGTCCATTAAGGAGAGGATAAATTAAGGTTAATATTATGCAATTTATTACAGAAAGATACAAGCTTTGTGGCTATGTTTACAGATGGGTGATGGATATGAAAACTTATAAGACAGTGGATACTGAATGGTGGTGGATGGATGGTGATGCCTGAGTCAAGAAAAGGTTTATTAGTTAATATGAGATTTAGGACTGAGTGGCAAGATGATCTAAGTTGGATCTAGTAGGTTGAGATGTGGTCTAGGTGAGGTTGAATTGCATCAGAAGAGTATTCAGGTAATTGGAAACGGAACTAAGATTAAAGTCTACAAGTATTTCGAGATACATGATATCATTTGTAGAGGAAATTAAGTCTTTTAGTATGTTATTTAGTTTGCGGAGTGAAGAGGAAGGTGGTAGATCTGCTGCAGAGATAGGTAGCATAGTATTCTTGTGGGAAGGAATATATTCAAGTAGCCAGTTAGACTAATTATTTGCATTAGTATTTCCTTGGGCAAGTAGACAAATGCCTAAGTGTAACTTGAACAGAAGGAGAGTTCAACCTCCTTTCCTTGTGCCTGGTCTGTGGTCAAAAAAGTAGTTGTAACTGGGGAAAAACTGAGCAAAGAAGGATTGTTAGTATTGACTCATGCTTCTGTGATTGTAACTAAATCAGGCTCATGTAAGGAAATAAAGATATTAATCTGGTCAGTTTTTGTTTCTTACACTTTGTGTGTTAATGAGGATACAGGAGAGTGGAGATGGACCTGGATGAGTTTTGACATTACCTTGAAGCTGCAGTAGGACTAAGACTGATGAATGTTTGTAGAGATGTTAGGACAGGTGCCGAAGCAGATTATTAAATGATAAATGACTCTTTCTGTCTCTATATAGGAGGTGTTAGTAACTGAAGCAGATGGAGTGATAAATGTGATAGGCTATGATAATGGAGTGAATGAGGATTATATGTATGGGCTGCTTTAGTTTTGAATGAAGAGAAAAGAGCATGGCGGTATTAAGTAGTCTTGGGTGAAGTATAGCTGGGAAGTAGTTGACAGAGTGAATAATATGGTAGACATATTTTGAGGGCTAGTAATGGGTTCGAGCAGGAGGAACAATAGTATGTAGTTAGTTACAAAAAACGGACAGCATTTTGTGGTAAGGAGAAAGATACATAGTGTTGTATGATAATATTGGAAAGGAGACAAAGCTAGTTAGGTGAAATGTTTATAGCTGTTTGAATGAAACAGTCGAAAATGGAATGTGTGTCTTTAAGTGAGTGATGTTATGTTGGATGTTTTAATTTAGTTATTTACTTTTTATATTTATACATAAGGTTCTGATATGACTGGTGTTTCAGAAGCTTTGCTTACACTTCACAATCCTAAAAATTTTCAGATATTAAGGATTTTTAAATATTAGGGATTCATAAATACTAGGAATTTTTAATTCACTCATGTTTTTATTTATTTACAATTTACTATAAACTTATGATTTATTCTTTTACTATTATTCTCATTTCATTTTTATTCATGCTTGTTTTTAAGAGCTTGGTCTGAGATACACTTGGAGACTATACTAATTATAAATACACATTGATTATTCCTAATGAATAGCAAGTGGTGTTTGAATCACTCTTGCCATGTGACCCGAATATAAGTTCATTCAAGTGTTTTTAATTTTATTCTGATGAAGTCCTCTAAAGCTTAGGACAAAAGTGATCAATTTTAATTTTTTGGTGTCAATAAATCTATATTTTATGACGTTTATATCTTCATTTGGATTCCCTTCATCAGCATTGAAAGAGGGTGTTGTAGAAGCAGAGACTTTGCTTTTTTATGTTGAAAGTGCTTGATGTAGAACTAAATGTAGGGAAATGGGCTGGCCAGGGAATTAGGGGTGGGAGAGGTACAAAAGAGAGCCAGAAACCACACTTTGTTTGAGTCAATCAGCCTGTACCCCTCAGTGAGTAAGACCATTCACTTGTAAGCTGATATATAAGTAAGATTTATGTTCCACAAGAAATAACAAAGAGAGATGTTTTTAAGAATGAAAAATTATAAGAATAATACTAATCAAAGTTAACTGATTAAATCTGACTGGAGGAGGCCATTGCTGAGCTTACATAGTAGTTAAAAATAGTTTGATTCACATACAGAAATTTGTCAAGCACTTGTCAGGAGTGTAAAATGTCATTTGTAGTTTTGTAAGCCTTCTCACTTAAGATTCCACTTAAGCATTCATTGATCTGGCTTGGCAGGCTTAATGTGTGGTTGCATAAATCAAACTGAAATACATTACTGTGAGAGTTATTATTATTATTATTATTATTATTATTATTATTATTATTATTATTATTACTACTACTGTTATTATTATTATATATAGACATCTGATGTGCATTTAATGTATAAAGTGGACAGAATGAATTGTTGTGAGTATGGAGTGGGGAAATGATTTGGACTCTAGCAAAAATACTTAAACTTTCTGTAGGCACCCCTCCCCCAAGATAAACTGGAACACGATAAGAGGTGCATACTGTTGGTTTAAATAGTGCAGAAACAAAACAAGCACATGCTGGGACTGTCCCTTTAAATGACACAGGCATTACTCACTCTACCTGCCATATGTGTATACACAGCCTGGGCCAGTGATGCTGGTCCGCTTGGGGTGATTTAGTTATTATTTATCTCTTTTTCAGTCAATAAAATATCATTTACATAAATAAATAAATGATCCATAAAAATGCAATTTATATCAGCTACAGCTTTCTGCTTGATGCCTTGCTATGATTCACTTGGAAAGTAACAAGCAGAAATCCCACAAATATTAAACAGTATTAAATCATATAGTGATTAGTTGCAGAGTCCCATTTGAAAGAGCAGCGCCAGGTCACAGTAGCATGTGGAAAGTTATTTTTCCCTTAAATTAACTATACTGGTACATCTGTGACATGTACATAATAAGCAAATTGACTATAATTTCTGACCAAGTTATGGGATAGGGCTTTTCTGTGGTAGAAGCATGGCTAACTCCTATCATTTGCTCAATTATGTTGTGGTAGGTCTTTGGTCAGAAAGCTATTGTAAACATATTCTGAAATCATTCCTGCTTGTATCATTCCACTAACTTGTCACAGAGTTTTTTTATTAAGGCCTTTAAGTCTAATTTGATATATAATTGAAGCATCAGAAGTTCAGCCCCCCAAAAATAAAAATAAGTATTGATTCATGTAAGCCATACCTCTCATCTGCCCCAGACTTTGCAGGATGCTCCTAATTTTTGCCTCACATTTTTGTCCTGTCCTCGTAACAAGTTTTTTTTTTATTCTTTGATACATCACTGAAGGTTACAGCCAGTCTATAATGCCAGACGTTAGAGTTTCAAACTTCTCTTTATTCAGAAAATGCATGCATAGGCAAAACCTGTTATTCTGTTAGCTAACCAGTTTAGAGTAATATTTAATACTGCCCCTAATTTTGAGCTTTTTTCCTCTCATTATTTTGTTTTTGTCCAGAAATTTTGAGGAAATAAGTAGGGAGATATAGTAGTACCTCTGAACTGTACAGATTTTTGCAGAATGTCCAGATTTTTGGCTCATATTTTTGGCCTGTTCCTCTTTTTCCCTGGCAAATCACTGGAATGATCTCAGGACTGAAGTCTCTAAATAGTGACATACATTTGAGTTTCAGACTTCAAATCCTTCAGAAAATGTATATTAAAACAAATTCTGTTGCTCTAGCAACTTTCTAAATTTATAAGAGCAATATTTAAAATATGTCCCTATTTGTACCCCCATTTTGTCAAGCTTTGTCCAGATTTTTTTATTAACAGGTTGAGAGGAAGTACTACTAGATCGTCTGGAATACTTTGCTTCCTACATCTGTAATTATTCATTGTCAGGCTGCATTCTTGCTGAATCTTTGTTTAGTTAAGTATGCAGTGATGTCTAGACTGGTAGGTACTACAGTGTCCAAAACCTGCATAAAGGTTTACACTCTGTATTTGAAGGGATATTTTTTTAACTATCTTGCATCACATTTGAAAATGTTATTTAGTAAAAGTAATTCAGTTCTAGAAAACTTATACTGCCACAGTACTGAAAATGATACTTTACATCATGTGTATTCCAATTACATTAACAATAATATCTCTAAGTAAATATGTGATTGACTATTTGTGCCTAATGATATAAGATACGGGATAATACTCTGAAGAAATCCTGCATGGGTAAGCACAAATAACATGCATTAAATAGGACAGGACTAATTCTTATGGGACTCATATTAAATAATTCATTTTACTAGCATAAAGCTTTTGTCTCTGCAGGGAAATATCCTTTACTGGCTTATACGATAATTAATAGGAAAGCTCAGATGTTTCCCTAACATATTGTTGATGATGAAGGTAACACCCCTGGGTGCAAGCCAAGTGCATCAGAACAGTATTTGACTTGTGCATTACAATAACACATAAAAGGAAAGCCCTATAATATTACCAACAATCTTCACTTGCTACAATTACAGGAGCCAGACACTGTGTTCTTATCAATACCTGTTTCACAATGAGAATTCATGTCTTTTATTTTCCTCAGTATAATTATGAATGGAGTGGATAATCTCCCTTTGTTTTTTGCAATATCTTTAAAATACAAATGCTACCTATTATGCAGATCATCTTTTATTTAGTTTAGCAAATCACAATCCAGTATTTGAGTTTTTATTGCCACATGGTAATACTTCACTGTATGCAAACTTAGACCAGCTTTACTTTTAAAATAACAGTTGTTTTGTTTAAACAAGATATTTAGGATTTTTATTTAAAAAGACCATCATTTTTATCTTGATTATTATCTGAGTATTTCACTACTCACCTGTTGACAGAGTGTATACTACTTTTATATTTTCCTGTCTTTCTGTGTATGTCAATCTAAATTATTATTTTACTTGTGGATTAGGTTTTTACAAGCACGTTTATGAGGCTGTAATATCTGTATATATAGCTAGAGTTGATTCATCAGGAGTAGAACCTAAGCAGTGGCATTAAGTGTTTGATTGTGCAAAACCATACTGAATCTCATTGATCAAAAGTATTCTGCAGCTACCAAATTACGCAGATATACAATCCTAAAAGATATCATTTCTGACCAAAGACCTACACAACATAATTTCTGTACATAAGCATTTTTTTCCACACATTATAGGACATAAGATATTTCACGGACTGTTAAAGCAAATTAAGGACACATTTCTTATAACAAAATGCAACTATTAATATTATGGTAGAAGAACTACAGACAATTTTATATTTATGGGAGTACACATGCATACCTCAAAATGGCCAAAGCTTTTGCCCCAATCCCCCACTCAAGCATTGCAGAAAAGCTAAATAAACTGGAAATAAACCTTTCTGTCACTTGCTTGATTGCCAAGTGGCTCACATATAGGATGAAGGAAATCAAATAGGAGAAGCTACCACAACAGAGAGGCCAGTTACAAATGGAGTCCCCCTGAGTTCAATGTTGGGACCTTTCTTATTTGGCATCTACTTTTCTAAAACAAAGGCCCATACCAAAGGGCTCTGACTGATGACATTTGCAGATGACTGCAAGTTAGGAGTAGTCATTGACTCCCCAAATTATTAGCCAACCTATAGGAAACTTTGTCCCAAACAATTAACTGGTGATAAAATAATGGTCTGAAATTAACTGCCAAAAATGTATTATTGTATCATTTGGGAAGTCATCTTCCTTGGGGGAGTACTACTGTAGCAATATGCCCCTAATGTTTGACCCAGTTGTCTGGGATTTGTGAACTTATGTGGAGAGTGACCCACCTTTTGACTACCACATGTCCCCTGTCATAAGAGAGTCCTTCTATATTGCACAGTTTATAAACAAAGGGATTGTGTCTATATTTAGAGATGTCAGTGCCCCCTTTACTCAGCCCTCATTAGAGGAATCTTTGAGTATAATGCCTCTTTCTGTTCAGACATAAACAACAACTGGAACGCCCCTAAGAGGTACATTATTAAAAGGATACAAGGCCTAAACAATATGTCCTACATGGATTGACTCAAAACCCTGTTACTATACTCAGTATCCTACAGAGTGCTAAGAGGTAACCTGTGTCTGGTACACAAAGCATCCTTCAGCCCAATACTGATGGACCTACTGCACATCAGCAAGTCAAGTGGCATCAGAAATACTCAGTTTATGGATCAGCAACATCAACAGAATGGTTTGGAGGGGCAGGTGTATCTCACAGAGGATACCACTGTGCTAGAAAAGACTACAACTTTCAGCTTGCTGCTTTCCCATGACACATTGGGAAAGCAACAAGCAGAAATCCTAAATGGTATTAAATCACACAATGACCAGTTGCAGATTCCCAATTTGAAAGATCAGCAGCAGGACACAGTAGCACATGGAAAGCTTTTTTTTTTTTTTTTTGTTAATTAACAACAGTTATATATCAAAGATGTGCACATATTAACAAAAGAACTATAACAAGCTCAACCTTGCCTATATTCAAATGCAACTTGGAACTATGGATGGGTAATAGAAAACTTACCTCAGGACTTCCCTCAGTGCTACTAATGGACACCAGTATTTCCTAAATGCTTTATCCCATGCATGGGTTCCCTCAAATTATCTATAGTATTATCCCATGTATTCTCACTAGGGGTAATATATAATTATTGACCAAGATATGGATAAGGCCAATCTAGTACCAACTGGATAGGTTAATTCAAGCACCAAAAGGAAATTGGCTAAGTCAAATACTTAACTATGAACCTTTAAGGACCATTTGGTACAGGCCAAGTGCTGAGCAAAAAGTGGAAAGCCTTGGATACAGTCCATACCTCTCAACCTCTTAGAGCAAGAAATCTGGACAAAGCCATGTATAAAAGTGCGACAAAGGCCCAAAAATAGGGACAATTTTTAAATATTGCTCTTACAAACTTAGAAAGTTGATAGAATGACAGGGTTGACATTAGCATACATTTTCTGAAGGGCATGAAGTTTGAAACTCAAATGTCCGTCAATATTTTCTAACCTTAATCTTTAATGAGATGCCAGTAATTTGCCAGACAACCACAATTTTATGAAAAGCCTACCAAATATATGAGCCAAAATATCTGGACATTCTGCAAAAACTTATACAGTTGAGAGGTATGCCAGTCCTGTGTAATTAATAGAAGAAAGTTGTATATCTTAAAATATTTAATTGATTTTAAAACAACACACTGCAATTAGTAATAAACACAGTCCACTCAGGGAAAAGCTGAAACAGTGGTGACTATAGGAAATGGTCCAGTTGTTTCTTTTACTATTTTCATAATCTTAGTAATTTGTTTTATTTAACTTGTTTTGCTGTATGTAATTATTTAGAATGTGCTTATTTTTTTGTCCCAGTAATAAATATACAGTTGAATTTTATAAGTGGCATCACCAAAGACCTGAAAGGAAACATGCTTTTAGGCTGATGGTGCAAAGATATGCAACAGTTCAGTCAAATGAAGACAGACAAAATGATGAGGGATTATCAGAATTAGTGAAGTAAAATAATATGATCAGCATGGGATGTAAACTCCCAGGTAAGGCAACCACAGCTGTAGTAAAGGGAATGCCAACACCAACACTGGAAAAACACCTCAGATAGTTGTTAAATCTATGTGATCAGGCAGTGTAAAACAGCAACAGTGCCGGAAGATGAATAGTGTGATGCATAAGAAGAGGGATCACTAATAGAAAACTGAAGGTTCTTATCCATTTTGATAGGCAGTCAACAAATTTTAATCAAAATAGTGTGTACACTTCTGTAGATGTCATATTTCCACAAACAAATATAGTATGGAGAAAGCTTACAAGAAGGCACAAGAATGGTGCCTGATCTGCATTAGAAGCCATAAAAGCCATAAAAAGACATGAGAAGAGAGGCACAGTCCTAAGAAACAAAATGATGAATGGGGGACATAATAGAAGGTTCTAAGTGCATCATGGTAAATCCACTCAATCTATGCAAATGTCATTTTTACAAAGAAATAGGTTCACAATTTTAAGGTTCAAGATAGCTTAATCGGGTAGGGGGAGACATGATAAAGTTTTCCTTCATATAAATCATGGTGCTCAACTAAAATAGCGTTTATTAAAACTTCTCAGGATTCCTCATGCCTCTGTTGCACGGAGGGCTATAAATCATAGGAAAGTGCAGGCAACCGAGTCTTGTGAACATTTGACCCTTACTTTCACCAAGCCTTAGACTTATAGCCTTCCTTGAAGAGGGCTAGGCTTCTGGGTTAATTTATTCATATCCATCCAATCATCTAGGCCTGTTTTGAAGGAAGATAGTTTTTCACAGTGCTTTACCTTTAGGGAAGAGTCTTTTGTATAATAAACCTTTAGGGAGAGTCGTTTGTGTGATAAACCTATTTCTCAATTGTCTTTTATTTATCTTTGGTGAAGATTTAGGTCTCTGGTTCTGGTGTTACTGGAACTAACTTATTTCTGGAGAAACAAGAGCTCCAAGAACACTTGGTTCCTATGGCTCAAAAGGTAAGGCAAGATATAGGTCTCCCCTCAGGAGATATGTTGATTCAAGTGAAAGTGTTTCCATTCTGTCTTATTAGCCTAGGAATTTTAGGCTAGTGGTATTTCTAGTTAGGAATCTCTGGGGTCTCTGAAGCTGTTTGGTCTGCCTATTGATTTACATCCCGTGAAAGACATTTTACTCAATAATTTGCCTACTCAATGCCGAATAAAAGGGAACAATAATATTTTTAGTTCCAGATGATATTCCTCTATCAATTAGCTGATACAAGTTGAAGGATTTCTTGACTACAGTTGTTGCATGATGGTGAAAGGCAAGGGAATTATCAATCCATGTTCCATGGTCTCTGACAAAATTTTCATTTTGAAGTGGGCTGTTTATGTTATATGCAGGGATGAGGGGTTATCTACCAAATGTGATAATAATGCTCTTTTTTTGTATTTAATCTGAGTCCATTTGCCCAATTGCAAGTATAAGTTATTGCTGAATGGTTTAGGTATTAGAGGTGACTTAACAGTGACTCCCAGTTTGCATTCATCTGCAAAATTAGTTAGCCACAGATCTTGGTTCATGGTCTGTAGATCAGAAAAAGAAATGCCTAACAGAAGAGATTTCAGCACTGATCCCTGTGACACACCACTGGTTACCTCAATACTTTCTGTTAAATTACATGACGCCCACACTGTGCAGGTTCTGTCTATTTTTAAAGTGCTAAGCTGACATGGAGGATGGTGTCAAATGCCATGTGGAAAGCATGACTGCTGAGTATAACCTGTGTTACCCTGTCAAAGAAGTTAGCCAAGTTCATTATACAGAGTCTGCTCTTGACAAAGCCAGCCTTATGTGGGTCTATTCTAAAGAGATGTTTTAAATAGTTTATCAGGCCAGTTATAATAGGTTCCATGGCTTTCCACATGAGACTCATCAGGATGACAGTCCTATAATTCCAGGTGTCAGAGGTAGGGCCACCCTTATGGAATTATATAAGTACTGCTGTGTGTCAAACATTAGAAGTAAGGCCTGTGCTAAACTTAGGTTAAACAATTTGAGGAGTGGCCCTGTCATGGCTTGTTTAGTATTGTTTATTAAACAGACAGGCATATTATTAAGTCCTATGGACAAAGTATTTTTGGACTTGGAAAACAGCTGCAGTACATGTTTTTAATGATGATGGAGGGTTAGCAATTCAGGGATATGTGGACTTTGGATGAAAAATCTCTGTGGTAAAAGTTGTACTGAATATGTTTGCTAGTGTGCCGGAAATTCTAGTGGGTCAGAATAGCTGGTACCATTTTGAATAATGTCAGAAGAATCTCGTGTATTATTTTTCAGTTTCCTAATGGGGTGGATCCCTTACCGTCAGCAAGTAACCAGAGATTGATAAGGAGCACCAGCACTGGAAGAGCAAAGCAAAGAGTGCCAGTAGTGAATGGGTGCACCCCACTCATCTTTCCTGGGTGGGGGGAGTAGAGAGGGACCAGTGCTGTCTGTTTTCATCTGATTTAACCTTTGCATTGTTGGAACTGACCTTGTCACCTTTTTTCAAAGCTTCAAATTCATGAAGTATAAGAATATCTTGTACAGAATGCAGAAACCGATTGTAGGTTAGGCAGAATCTGGAGATCATCTAAAGAATATAAAACAGGCAGACTACTTCAGCTAAGTACTCACTATTTGCTGTTATAGTCTGTTATTTTATGTAGTGCAACCTTTTATTTTGTTTATTTGCTACATCCTTTACTATATAAGTTAGAAATATTACTGTGTTCATAGAAATATTACTATGTTAATTATTTGATCACTGCTGCAGCAGTCTTAGTTATATGGTTTATATCCTCCACAGGATATAACAGCTGGTTACTCAACTTCCAGAGCTTAAGCTCACTCACCATGCATCCAGACTATTGGCAGCTGAAGTACAATGGAAGAAAATCAATTGTTTGGGTGCCAAGCACCTCAGAGCTTTCCTGCTGCCAAAGACTGCACCTCCTGCAGGCTTTTGAGGATGGATGATAGGTTAATGGCTCTCCATTGCTGGGCAAATAAGTTCTTTTCATGGACAAAATCCTTCCAAATTAATACTTTTTTTCTGTGAAATTAATTAAATTAACAAGAAAAAGACAGTTTTTTATGGACAGACACATGACTTTCAATCACTTTCTTCTATGAAGGGCTACATTTTGCTTTTGTATAAATACGTTGTTAAAACTTATTTTTTCTTTGTTTTTGTTCTAATTAAAACTTGTGATCTGATGTTGTCAATTTTTATTCATTCCTCAACATGTGCATTCAGATCCGATCCTCAGATTTGGCTCAGGCGCTTTTTACAGCTCATGGATACTGTAAATTCTCGAGCTCCTCTCTTACCCATAATGCTCTAGCCCCCTCCATACCTCAGATTTCATTTGCTGCCTTTTCATATAGACATGGTCACTGTCTGCTGTCAAGCACTTGTGTTTTTATAACAGATAAGTGGAATAATTTTTCATCCTTTTTGGCTATCTTTAAACTTCTTTCTATCTAAACTAATTTTACCTACATTATCCTATTCTCCTTTAGAGTAACTTAGTTACCTTTGTTGGTGTTTTTCCACTTTCTTTCTCTTCTACCTTTACGGTAACATTTATATAACAATTGTTTGTAATTTTTCAGATTTTTCGTTTTTCTATATAAAAAAAATTGTTTATGCCCTTTTTCTATAGTACTTACTATTCAAAATGGCTGAGTAACCTTCGGGTTTCAATAAATGCAGTGAGTGTGGACATAAGATCACTCAGTCTGATGTCCACGACTTCTGTGTGCATTGTTTAGGCCCTGTGCATTTAAAGGTATACTGTGACATCAGCAAAGCCTTTAACCCCGGGGCATTGACTGATCATAAAAAACAAATTGATATTGAAAGGACTCCTTCTACATCCTTTTTTGAGTCACTGGCTAGAGCACAACCTTCCAAGGCAGATAAAAAAGACTCCAGAAAGCAGCAACTGGAACATTATGGATCCTCCAGTCATTCTTCCAACCCAACCTCAGAGCCAGCCCAGAAAATCTTGAAATGGTTGGATCTGAAGAACAAATCCACGGATCAGACTATTTGAGATACAAGGTCTGCCTCATTGGATCTGGTTCACTCAGAGTCGAAACAGCTCCCCGGACCTGGTATGCACCTTCTCTGGACCCTGTCCCCTCAATGATACCATCCCCTTTTTTGGAGAGAAACCATCACTCTACGACCCCTTCAGTAGCCTCTTCTACCAGTTCCTACAGAAGTCTTACAGAAGCAGATGTGGATAAAATGATGAGGAAGTTTCTCTCAGCATACATTCAGATGGGAGTTCTTCCAGCTCCTACCCCTTTGGGTCTGGATATCTTTACCAGTATTACTCCACCCATCTTGGTTCCCTCTTTAATCCATCCTTTAGCTTCAGAGCCCTTGGATCTGAGTTTTCTGGGACTGTCTGTATTGGATCCGAAGACTGCCATATTTTAAGCTCCAATACCTTCTCTGAGCGATCCAGCTCCAAGCGTATTGGTGCCATGTCTCTTGATCCAAAGTGTCGTTGTCTGATCCAAGGTGTTAGAGTCAACTCCAAAGCTGTCAGAGACATCTCTGTCAATTGGAGCCTCAGAATCAGACAACTCAGCTCCCAATTCTGCCTCAGGTGCACTGGCTTCAGATCAGAGGGAGCCAGCATTCCGGAAGCATGTCTGCTTACTCTATCAGCATCCTTCTCCCTGATACATTATGCTTTTGAGGTACTAGAGAGAGATTTCCCTTTTAGAGGACAGATGATCACCCCCCTCTTGGATCTTCCTTCTGGATTACATATGTCTTTGTGCCTTGAATGTCAGCACTCCATTGCACAGTGTCAGCCAACCAAAAGTCTCCATGCTATCCAGCAAAGTATACTTATATCTTCCAATACTTCTCTGGACCATCCTGCAGAAGAAGTTCTTAGGAAAAGAAAGTTCAAGAGGAGGCACTTAGACTTCCCTCAGGTGTTGTTCACAGAAGATACCAATTTCGATGAATGGGAAAGGTCCCCAAGATTGCCACCTGATGACATCGCCTTTGGAGACGTTTTAGAGATCCTTAAGCACACGGGTTGTTGGTCTACTGATAACCCTTGCCAAGAGAAATCTGCATGCCTGGAGGCATTTGGGTGCGGCCCATTTACCTCATGGGTGACTCCTCCCACCAATGAGCTCATTAATTTGATCTGTCAGAGGTGGTGGAAGGAACCCAATTGTGCTGAGCTGATCCCTAAGAAACCAGATAGGATCCTGGCACCACTGAAAGGAAGAAAGTTCTGGAGCAAAGGAGTACCAGTAGGTGCCATGGTTGTAGCAGCATCCACAAAGAAAAACTCATAGAGCAAAACTCTTCTACTCACATCCCCTAACAGGGAGTCTAGGGCATTAGACAGATTCGAGAAATGTGTTTATGCTTCAGTGACTTTCACACTTAGGTTGCTGAATTATTTGGTGCACTTCACCAGACTTCAGAGAGATTTGATTATAGAAACTCGAAATCCCTTTCCGAGACAATAACTGCCAAGGCACAGGCTTCCATTGCAACACAGTTGGCTACCCTATAGTCCGTCTCAAATTCATCCATGAATTTCACATGCAGCTGAAGGTATCTCAAGGGCCGTGGGTTCAGGCATTTCCATTAGGACCCATGCCTGGATGCATTTGTGTGTTTTCACAGAACCCTTCAAGTCTTCCTTCATCAATGCTCTTTTTGATGAAGTTCATTGCTTGACTCCAAAGTGAAGGACACACTATCCCTGTGTGGACAAGATGGTAAGACCCTGTCTGCAGTGGGTGCATATTTTTTGTCCTCTCAAAGAACCTTCTCTAGGAATTAATGAAGGGGTCAGAAAATGTGGTTCAAAAATCCCAGGGTCCTTTCTGTGATACACATAGAGATGGTTCCCCCAGGGACAGAGGGGGGACCTCAAATGGAAGACACTGCCCCATGGCAGAGGAGACCTGCAGAATCAAGGATTGAGGGATTTGTTCCTGCACCAGAAAGCCTAGCTAGACATCACAATAGATACTTGGGTACAGAGGATTATTTCCAGAGGTTACATGATAGCTCCCTCCCCCCTGTCATTAAGATTAAACAAGATTCCCAATGTTCCACCCAGTCAGAGAAAAGAAGCAGCACAAGAAATAAAAAAGCTGCTAAGAAAAAAACATCCACGAGGTCCTCCAGAACAGCGAGAGTTTGGTACCTACACAATATTCTTTTTAGTGCCAAAGAAAATAGCAAACTGGAGACCAGTTTTGGATCTCAGCATTTTGGACAAACTGGTTTAATACATGAAGTTTCGGATGGTCATGATTTAGCCCATTTTGTCATTTCTGCATCAGGATAACTGGATGTGCTCAATAAATCTTCAGTCTGCATACTATCACATAAAAATGAAAAGGTGATCCAGATGATATCAACACTTCTGGCTAGGAGCCAGTTATTACTAGTTCAGAGCTCTGCCCTTTGGCCTCACCACAGCAAATGCATAGCAGTAGCAGCGGCTCACTTGAGACTGCACAGATTCCGAGTGTTTCCTTACCTGGCGACTGGCTCATAGCCACTCTGACCAGGCATCTATTGATCAAAGCAGGAGATTATGTACTCCAATAGACCTCTCACCTAGGCATTACCATCAATCTCAACAAATCTCACCTATTACCATTTCAAGTGCTAGAATTCATAGGAACCTTGTTCAATACTGTGTCAGTGACAGCCTCCATTCCCCTGCCAAGGGTACATATTATTCTATTTCAAGTCAAAAAGATAATTAAGAATTCCACACTATCAGCCCAACTGATACTACAGGCTTTAGGTCAATATCTGCAGCCATAATTCTGGTTCCATTGGCAAGATACCATATGAGATTTCTTCAATGGATACTGATGAATCAGTGGTCCATCCTGTACTAACCTTTGTCCACCCAGATCAAATTAACTCAGGCATGCAAGAAGTACCTTAGGATGTTGATTTTCTCAGAACAGATTTTACAAGGTCACCCTTCCATACTTCCTCAGCCCAAGGCCATAGTGACCATAGATGCATCCCACTTTGGGTGTGAGAGGCACTTCTTGGGAAAGCAGTCTAAGGAACCTGGTCCCAAAGAAGCCAACACACATATCAATGTCCTAAAGATGAGAGCAGTTCCCTAGCTTGGCATGCCTTCCAAGACTCTCCCTTCAGGGACTATTGCAATTCAGACAGATAATAGTAGTCTGGTACATCAACATACAAGGAGGAACCAGATCTTACCCCTTATTTGAGAAGCTCAGAGAGTGTGGCAATGGGTGAACTCATCCAATCAATTTCTGATACCAATGCACATTCCTGGGAAATACAACATGATAGCAAAGCAGACAAGTTGAGCAGGTATCATCTTATTGCTTCAAGAGTAGTCTCTTAACAAGAAAATTGCGGAGAAGATATTCCACCAAAGGGGCCAGCTGTGCTGTGACCTCTTTGCATCTCCCCTCAACAACAAGCGCAAGAGGTATTTTGCCCTGATACCCCCACTGATGGAGTGAATGAGAGACGCTGTTCTACATGATTGGTGCCCTGGCCTTCTGTATGCTTACCCCTCCAGTTCTTCTAATCCCCAAGTTTCTTCAGAACACATCTCGATTAAAGTGCACAGTTATCCTCATTTCCCCTTATTTGCCTCATCAGACATGGTTCCTCTTCCTTTGGCCTCATCTAGTTTATCCTCCTGGGATCCTGGATCTAATTCCAGTCCTTCTGTCTCACCCAACAGACATGATTCACCCAGACATTTTGGGCCTAAAGTTGACCGCATGGTTTCTTCAATTCCATTGATAGCTAGACAAACCAAGTTCTCTTCCCCATCTGTCACATTCTATTTGTTTTCCAACAAAGCTTCCACTAGGAGTATTTACAAAAGTAAATGGAAAATATTTGTTTTTTGGGCACAACAGAAAGACATCTTCCCATTTTCAGTGGTAGTACCCAAAGTTCTTGAATGTTTGGCTTCTATTTTTAATGAAGGGGTAGTGCCTCAATGATTAAAGTACAACTACAGTGGATATAAAAGGTTTACACACCCCTGTTAAAATGCCAGGTTTTTGTGATATAAAAAATGAGACCACAATAAATCATTGCAAAACTTTTCCCACCTTTAATGTGACCTATAACCTGCACAATTTAATTGAAAAACAAACAAATCTGTTAGGGGGAAATATAAAAGATAAAAAATGTACAATAAGCTGGTTGCATAAGTGTGCACACTCTTAATCTAATATTTGTTGAAGTACCTTTTGATTTAATTACAACATTCAGTCTTCTTGGTTAGGAGTCTATCAGCATGGCACATCTTGACTTTGCAACATTTGCCCACTCTTCCTTGCAAAAGCACTCCAAATCTGTCAGATTGTGAGAGCATCTCTTGTGCACAGCCCTCTGAAGGTCACCCCACAGATTTTTTATTGGATTTAGGTCTGAGCTCTGGCTGGGCCATTCCACAACTTTAATTTTCTTTTGGTGAAGCCATTCTTTTGTTGATTTGGGTGTATGCTTGGGGACATTGTCATGTTGAAAGGTGAAATTCATCTTCATCTTCAGCTTTCTAGCAGATGCCTGAAGGTTTTGGGCCAAAAGTGACTGGTATTTGGAACAATTCATAATTCCCCTCACCTTGACTAAAGCCCCAGTTCCAGCTGAAGAAAACCAACCCCAAAGCATGATACTGCCACCACCGTGCTTTACCGTGGGGATAGTGTTCTTTTGTTGATGCAAAGTGTTGTTTTTGCACAAAATGTACCTTTTAGAATTGTAGCCAAAAAGTTCAACCTTGGTCTCACCAGACCATAACACATTTTCCCACATGCTTTTGGGAGACAATGTATTGTTTTGCAATTTTTAGCCAGGCCTGGATGTTTTACTGTGTAAGAAAAGGCTTCTATCTTGCATCTCTACCCCATAGCCCAGACATATGGAGAATACGAGAGATCATTGTCACATGTAGTACACAACCAGTACTTGCCAGAAATTTGCAGCTCCTTCAGTGTTGCTGTAGGTGGGTCTCTTGGCAGCTTCCCTGACCAGTTTTGTCTTGTCTTTTCTTCAATTTTGGAGGGACATCCAGTTCTTTACAACATCACTTTTGTCCCATATTTTCTCCACTTTTTGGTGACTGACTTCAGTGTGTTCCATGGTATATCCAATGCTGTGGAAATTTTTTTGTACCCTTCTCCTGACTAATATGTTTCAACGAGAGCCCTTTGATGCTTTGTAAGCTCTCTGCGAACCATGCCTCTTGCTGTAGCAGGCAACTGAGTAAATGTCATGAAAATCCTGCTAGGAGAGCTGAACTTTATTTGGAGTTAATCAGAGTCTCTTTAATTGATGGCAGGTGTGCACCCAAGAAGACTGAATGATGTAATTAAATCAAAAGGTGCTTCAACAAAGTATTAGTTTAAGGGTGTGCATAATTATGCCACCAGCTTATTGTGTTTTTTATTTTTTTATATTTTTTCCCTCTAACAGATTTGTTTATTTTTCAATTGAATTGTACAGGTTATAGGTCACATTAAAGGTGGGAAAAGTTTTGAAATGATTTATTGTGGTCTCATTTTTTATATCACAAAAAATTGGCATTTTAACAGGAGTGTGTAAACTTTTTATATCCATTGTAGATGTCATTTCTAATATTCATATAGGAGTTGACAATTCCACCTTAGCTTCCTCACAACTTTACAAGGCATTTATAAAAGGAACCCTTTTACTGAGACCCCCCTTTAAAGATCCGACTCCACCATGGGATTTAAATTGACATTGAGACAGACATTTGAACTGGCTACAAGGTGTGAATTAAAGTTTTTAACTTGGAAAACTATATTTTTGGTAGCCATAACATCAGCAAGGAGAGTTCAAAACTTTAAGCCTTATCTTTTAAACCTCCTTATTTTTCATAAAGATAGGCTGTCCTTACAAATCAATCCATATTTTCTTCCTAAGGTAGTGTCAGGAGCCAACATTAATCAATCTATCAAGCTCCCAGTTTTCTTTACAAATTTCTCAAAGGGGAATACATTTTATACTTGTTGGATGCTCACAGACAATTACATTTCTCTCTGCACAGACCTGAAAAATTCAGAAAATCAGATCAATTATTGTCTTTTTTTTTAGAATCAAGATTGGGAAAGCCAGTTACCAAACTAACTTTAGCTAAGTGGTTAACTGACTGCATTTCCTTTGTCTACAACAAATTGGGTTTATCTTTGCCAAAAACCTTGACAGCTCATTCAACCAAGTCAATGCCAAACTCTTCAGTATTTCTGTCTAGATCATCCATTGACAATATTTGTGCTGCAGCTACTTGGGCTAATCCTTATACTTTTATTACTCATTATAAAGTTGATCTGGTCTCTAGGGGAAGAGCAGACTTCGGCTCAACAATACTCAGGAATATCCTTTCTTAGAGTCCACCCAGGATTCAGATAGCTCGAGATTCTTTCCCACATGTATCTATTACTTTAGACCAGAGTGAAACATTGGGCTTGGCTATGGCTCTTGACCCTTATGTTTCTTATGCTACTATTAAGAAAACAGTTAAGTGTTCATTTTCTGAAGATTACCAGCAGACTGAACAGAAAAAAAAACTATTTTTGAGGGGACATCTGCTTTTTTTACCTCAGGTGACTGATACTAATTTTGAGGAGAGTATTTGTTCTCATAGTACCTTAGAAGAATTTTCTTTTTCTGAAACAATATTCAGAATGAACAAAATGATTCACTGGGAACATAATGATACTCAACTGTTAGTAAAACACTATTATAGTTTATTACAACTGGAATTTCTTGAGCCGTCTAATTGCCTGTCAGTCAGCCTGTTGCCCATCTGAAAGCAGATAGACTGCATAAACTTCCTCAGTCATCCATTTTTTTTACTTTTTAATCCCAGATCTGAGCATGCAGTGATTTTGTTGATATTCACAAAGTGTCTAGCTCCAGTCATAATATGTTTCAGACTACAAAATATTCAAATTGTTCATTATTTATATGACTTACTTATATTTGCAGAGTCTTTTCAAAATGTTAGGAAGTACTCTCTTGTGAGAAAGATATCCTCAACAGACTGGTTCATAGGTTCATAGATTCATACTAGGCTATCTGCCCTAGGGCATTAATAAGCCTAGCCAGAATGTGTTTGGCTTTCGCCACCCATTTTAAATTTATTTTGCTATGTCCTTTTTCGAGGTTAGTATACTGTGCCTCTGTCTAACAGTGACACAGAAATGATACCCGGGGTAAACCTACGATCTCCCATCCACTCATCAAGATTCCTCTTGAAGACAGTCAATGAGGGACTCTGCCTAACCTGGACTGGGATTTTATTCCAGAGTGAAGGGAGCCTCTGGGTTATGAATCTGTCCCTCCAGCATGTCCTATTTATTTCAGTGCTGAGGTTCAAGTCTCGAGCACGTAGCTCGATGGGATTTGGATTTTCTGAGGTGCAGCATGTCCATTAATTCCGGGTTGGACATGGCTTTATACGTCAGGCACAGTTCGCCTCTGAACAGGCGGTATGCCACTGAGTAGAGCTGGAGTTTCTTTAACCGGGCAGCATATGGCATCTGTTTGAGCCCTTTGATCCTCTTGGTGAGGTACTTTTGGGGTCTTTCCAGTTGCTGCAGGTGTCTGGTAAGGTACATCCCAAAAGGGGCATTGTACTCAATTATGAGCCTGATGAGGGATGAGTAAAGAGGCACGATGACTTCCCTGATCTAGATGTGAATCCCTTCATGATTAGGTGGGCTATATAAAATGTTTTTCTAACCACTTTGGCTACGTGGTTGTCAAATGAGAGATTGCTATCAACTTGGGTCCCCAGGTCCCTAATTACTTCTTCTGTACTTAATGGATTACCACCTATGTGGTAATTTGTGGGCACTTTGTTTTTGCCAAAGGGGATGACTATACACTTTTTGGCATTTGGCTTGAGGCCATGGCTCTGGCACCAGTTGTCTGTTTCTATAAGGCCCTTTTGGAGGATGCTTGTGTCGGCTGGAGAGTCAATTATGGCGCCCAGTTTGCAGTCATCTGCGAACTTGGTCAGCCACAGTCCTTCCATGTTGGCCTGTACCTCTGAGAAATATATACCGAACAAGAGCGGTCCCAGGACTGAGCCTTGTGGGACACCACTTGTAACTGGTTTGGAGTCTGACATGGCTCCAGCAATTCTAACCATGTGGGTTCTGTCCTTGAGCCAGTTTGCAATCCATCTAGTGACATAGGGGTTTATATTTAAGCTGGTGAGCTTATCTATAATGCCCGAGTGGGGTATTGTATCGAAGGCTTTTGCAAGGTCCAGGTAGGCTGTGTGGACCACCTTCCCCTCATCAATGGCCTTGGTGACTATTTCAAAGAAATCAACCAGGTTTAAGAGGCAGGATCTGCCCTTAACAAAGCCGAACTGGGTAGGATCCAGTGTCTGTAGGTCCCCAATATCTTTATTTATGAGGTCCATGATGATCCTTTTCATAGCTTTGCAGACCAAGCTAGTCAGGCTTATGGGGCGATAGTTTCAAGGATCCGTTGAGGCACCACCTTTATGGAGAGGGACCACTGTTGCTGTACGCCACTCTTTGGGCACATATCCTGTAGTAAGGCTGAGATTGAACAGTAGTTTTATGTTTGGGTTTAGCTCTTCTTGGAGTTCATGTAGGACGCCGCCCGGGACACCGTCTGGTCCCATTGATGCTGTGTTTTTTGCTTTGAAGAGGGCAGCTCTTACCTGAGCATCTGACATGTCAGGGGGGCAGCACTCTGCTGGGATAGATATTTGCCCTTTTGGTGGGAAGGGGGGGTTTGCACTGAACCTGTCAGCTAGGATGTTGGCAATGTCTGTGGGTTCAGTGTATTTTTTGTCATTTTGGACTAATTCTCAGCATATCTGGGAATTACCACCCAGGTTCCTAACATAACTAAAGAAAGCCTTGTGATTATCCTTAGTGTCCTGTGCAATTTTTCTCTCGAAGCTGGCCTTAGACAATTTTATGAGTGCCCATAGTTTTTTGCTAATACTGATCAGTGATGCCTTCCCTTTTTGAGATTTTGCTCTATCATTTAGTAGCTTCCTCCTTCTATTGTATAGTTTGTTTATGGCTGGGGTCCACCAGACAGGACGTCTGCCTTTGGAGGATTGGGTCTTGGTTTTATTTGGGATCGCATGATCCATGCATTCCTGAAGGTGTTCATAGAATGCATTTATAAAGGATTCTGCGGTCTGGGCTGTATTTCAACCTCTTAGTGCAAGAAATCTGGACAAAGCCATAAATAAAAGTGGGACAAAGACTTGGTGTTTCAAGACAGCATCATACCTCTCAACTGTACAGATTTTTGCAGAATGTCTAGATTTTTGCCTTATATTTTTGGTCCAATTTTCATAAAATTGTGGTTTACTGACAAATTATTGACAAATCATTAATGATTTAAGTTAGAAAATAATGACAGACATGTATAATGATCTCGTGTAACTGTTGGAAGCATTCATGTATATAATGTATATATATTGTAGTATTGTATTAACAATTGGAAAATAATAAAGATTTATTATTGAAAAAAAAAATAAGAAAATAATGACAGACATTTGAATTTCAGACTTCATACCTTTCAGAAACTTCATGCTAATGCACAACCTGTTATTCTATCAACTTTCTAAGTTTGTAAGAGCAATATTTAAAAATTGTCCCTATTTTTTGGTCTTTGACCCACTTTTATTTATGGCTTTGTCCAGATTTCTTGCACTAAGAGGTTGAGAGGTATGGACAGCATCCAAAAGTCTTGTTTGACTTTTTCTCACAGTGTCCACTCGATACCTCATTTCAAAGAGCTTTTCTTACACAAGAAAAGCAGATCTATATCGAAATATTCTCTTGAGTTTTTCAACTCAGCCCAAAGGTTTAGCAAATGAATTTCTCAGGATACTAGGCTTCATGACATCCAAGATTCCCATGATTCTTCTAGCCAGAATCCATAAGCAAAAGATTCCTGGTATCTAAAATTTGTATGGTCCCAGCATTAACAGTCCCTGGCATTCTGGATTCCTGTATTGGAATTTGTAATAAGGGAACAGCTTTGCTGGAGAGACCAGTTTTATCTGAATATGGGTCTCCCATTTTCCCTTCCATCCCCAACACATTCTGTGATTACAGACATCTCACACTTTGCTTGGGGAGCAGTGTCTATGGGTGTAAAAGTGCAGGATCCTTGCAACAAAATGGACACAAGAAAATAAATACCTGTAAGACAGAGGTTGGAAGTAATAAGTGCTACCAGCTCTCTTAATCATCCATGGTCCCCTGGTCCATTACAAATGATTACAGACAATGGCACAATGATGCCTTGGACCATTAAAAGTGATTATAGACAGCACCTCAGTGATGTGATACATAAACAATTGGAGGAGGACCAGATCTTACCATCTGTGCAGACTATCCATGGTTGTCTGTGGTATAGCTTTACAGCACAGTCTCAGTCTGCAAATATTTTGCATGACATCTGAGCAAACCTTTGTGGCAGCAAGCTTAGCAGAACCAAGACAGACCTTCAGAAATGGAAATCGAATTATGGAGTTCTCTGGGAATTGATTCAGCAGTGGGGAACACATGAGGTAGATCTATTTGCCTCCACTTATAACAAAATGGCAAAATTCTCCTCCAAGACTCTTTACAAGCAGAGATGTATGCTTTTCCAGCCTTTCCAATGGTTTCCAGGGCCATTCCAAAGATTCAGAAGAACACTTTGAAGATCATTTGTGGTGACTCCTTTCTGCTCTAGGTAACAGAGGTTCTCTTTTCTTTTGTAAATGGTCAAAGGCAGTTAACACAAACTTCTTCGTTCGTATGTACACATACACAGAAGTCAGGGATTATTTGATACGCCATCACCTGAAACAACTTCAACTAACTAGCTGCTTGGATCACATAGCTTTGATACTTTATAGGCACCTACTTACAGATGGCATGCAGAAGGTATTAATGGAGGCAAATATTCTTGCTACAGGAAATCATTTATAACTAAAAGAAAAGATTTTCTAGGTCCCAAAACAAGAACCAGGCCTTGGTAAGGCTGTTATCTCTCTAGTTCTAGAATATCTGAGTGAGCTATTATCTTCTGGCTTTTCTTACTCCTCTATCAAGGTATGTGTCAGCCACTTCAGCATAAATGCCCATGGATCCTTCTCTTTCAATGCAGTATCATGTAATTTTTTTTTTTAAAGGGTGCTGCATACCAGGCTACCTAGAAAATAGATGGCTCTATTTTGGGATCTCAACTTAGTTTTGGAATATTAGCTCTTGTTCCTCTTGAATCAGCCCATCAGACTTTGATTTGAGGTCCTTAACATGGAAAACCATTTTGCTGATTGCTCTGACTTCTGCAAGAAGAGTGGCTGAGTTACAAGCTCTCGTGGTTGATCAGCCTTATCTTATTTTCAACAAACATAGGATTTTGTTCAGATCTAACCATTTTATGCATAAAGTGGTATCCTTGTTTACTTCATGCTTCTGTTTTCAACCCTGCATGGCTTCTGTCCTCATCACAGCATAACCACTGCTTTGCTGAATTTTGTTATACTGTCAACACTGGTAGAAATGCCAGAAGCCTAGTCTCCACAATTTTCCTAGTCTTATCAAAAGCGTTTGATACTGTCGCACCACCAAAAACTCTTACATACACTCTCATCTTTAGAGCTCACCAACTCTTCACTGGAGTAGTTCCACAGTTACCTCTCAAACAAAGCATAAGAAGTGAAATGGAAAAATGATTGCTATAGGTTCTTGCCAGTTACTATTGGAGTACCACAAGGATCAGTTCTAGGTCCCATATGTAACAACATATTCATCAATAACCTCTACACTCCTACAAAAATGCTACCCTAGTTCAATATGCTGATGATGAAGCTGCAATCTGCTTTGCCAAAAGCAGAGTAGTCCTTCTGATCGATTGAACATGGCGAAATAATTCACAACTTTCTTTAAACCCCCAAAAAACAAAATTACTGCTCTTTATCCCACACCACGTCTCTTCCAAGACAGTGGTATTCACTATCATCTCTGCCAACAATACCATGATCAAACCAATAAATCACACAAAATTACTGGGTTGTCATCATAAGATGAAGAGTTGAAATTTGACTATCATGTATCATACATGGTTACAAAAAATCATCAAAAGAATATACATTATACAGTATAAAAACCTTCATCACTGACATAGCCAGAAGATGTATATCCTCTGGCCATCTGTCCTTTATACTACCCCAGTCTTCATTGACTTTAAGTCTTACAGCTGTCCAAACTTGAACAGTGTAGAAATAAAACACCCACATTTGCAGTAAACTGTAACAATAGAATACGCTACACCAGAGCCTAGCACTCAGATAATTAAACCGGTTAGAATTATGACTTCACCTAGCTCTTTCTCAGATAACTGTATTACACAGACTTCTCTGTAAGCCAGAAAAATTGCAATGCCCTTAACAACTTAATACACTATTACTTCTCCAATATAATTTTATGTCTAGAGAAAACAGCTAATCACTAGAACCAAATATCTAATATTGCAGATGACTATATTAAAATAATGTAGCTAAACTGTGGAACCACATCTTACTACCACTAAAATTCATTTAGTATGTAAACTCATTTAAAAAAACACAACTAAAACTTCACCTTTCAAATCAGTGTATATGTTTACTTTTAACAATAGAATAAATGTCTTGTAATCTTCAGCTTGCCATATAGCCAAACCATTTCTCTTTACTCCAAATCAATCCTATGTCATGCAACCAGTCTTTACCAATACCTGAATAGTTTAATAGCATCCCTGAGCCATATGCATTGTTTTTGACACTACTTGCCACTTCACCTCTATGCATCTAATATAAACCTTATGATAGCCATATCTAATTATCTCTCAACCTGCTTAACACCCCACCACTTAACTACAATATTGTTTCCTTCTCTATCAAGTTCCTTCCCTCATTTTCATTTCTTTGAATTTCTAATCACTAATCACAAGTTCTATTAATCTGTTTGAAAAATCCATGAATACACCTTTTCAAATGCTCAGCATTCAACATCTATTAAATGCATTAGTATCTTTTATACTATCATAGTGCCTTTTCTTTCACATTAATGTAATATAATTAACAAATGTAGGTGCAATTATTAATGTATATTACTTAATCTCTGTTCATGTATATAACTGAATATCTGTTTAAAAATGTTTGTAATATGTTGAATCTTTTCTCCCTTAGCAAACACTGAAGAGGTGTTTTGATGAAACCCAGCTGGACAAACTTGATAAACAAATCCATATAAAAAATATAATAAAAATATTACCTTGACAAAACTAAAACCTTTGCGTTTGTCTGCAGCCCTATAAGAAGAGAGTACCGGATGCAAAACATGCAGTTTAACTTCAAAGTATCTTATATGACTGATAAGAGTGAGTTGGAAAATGATGTAAAGAAATAGTCACGGGATTTGACTAGTTGATCAATAAAGTATGGTATAATAATAATGATAAAAAGTAATGCAATTTAGAAAGCAAAACTAGCATGCACTGTAAGTTGACAAGCAGAAGCGGGGATGTGTCAATATTAAGGAAGTGAATGAGTATGGGGATTTGAGATCAGAGATTAATCATAAAATGCAATTTGTAATTTATTACAGTGCGACTTAAGCCAAGGTAGATATATGTATATTAGCATCAAGGGGAAATGTGCATAACTGTTATTATGGACTAAAAGAATCAGGGAGATAATAAAAATTGCAATTAAGAGTCACAAAAACAAAAATGGAAATCAAAATTAAATATTGAGAAATTTACTGTATCATACTCATTGTCCCAGTGAAATATAGATGGAAATATAGAGAAACTGGGAAGTATTTGGAGAAGAAAGAATAACTGGTTATTAAAGTTATTCAAGGAACTTGAATTTACTTCTGATTCTTAGAATACTTCATGTGAAGAGTTAAAAACTGATAGCTACTCAATGATTTCTCAGAGAAGAAATAGTTTGTTTCCTATGATGATAAGAGCACTATATCACACAAGCAGCACACCTCTAACACCACCCACACCTATACAGTACATTCCTACATATTTGGAGGTTTTCAACAAAAACATATCTAAACAAAAGAGACCTCAGAGGCAAAAGCACACACACACATCACAACTTACCGCACCAAGCACCACACATAGTACACATGCCTGTGTCTCACAGCCTCTAGGGCCCAGCCACAATCCTAACATACTAGTCATAGGAGACTCTATCAAGAAAAACACAGATGTGCCCCTAACCAGGCTAGATAATGGGAAATCGAAATCCTGCTTTGGATGTAGATAATGGGAAAGTCACGGTAAGTTGCTTGTCAGGTGCCAAAATCTGCCATGTCACTCACACACTCAAGTCTGTCAACAACAGGTACTGTTATGACTCTGTCATGGTCCATGTTGGTGTGAATGACTTGAGAGGTACCTCTCTGGTCTATATGAAGAGAGACATGATAGAGCTCACTGAATATGTGTCCCAGGCAGGTGTGTCCCTAGCCTTAAGCAGCATCCTACCGTCACCCAGAATGATGCCTCAGTACAAACAGAAAACGATTGACTTTAGCAATTGGCTTAGTTTCTGGTGTCATTCCAAGGGGATCCCGTACCTGACAGCCTGAGAGGACATGACTGACAGACCATGATGCTTTTCCAGAAATGGCCTTCATCTGTCTCCCCTGGGCTTCAGACTTCTGGCAAAGGGCCTTGCCTCTGCCAAAGTGCCTTTTTTAGGCAAAGTCATGAGGACAAAATTACCAACATAAAAATTCTTCTGAAAGAAATTTAAAGATCATGCTGCTAAACGCGAGGAGTCTTCACATGAAACTGCACTCATTGCAAGCATTCTTCACCCTGGAAAATGCTGACATTTGTACAGTCACTGAAACCTGGTTCAAAGCTGCAGAGAGCACCCCAGCCTTACCAGGTTATTTGTCCTACCAAACTTTCAGACCCCAAAAAGAGGGCTACAAAGCCAACAGATGTGGAGTTTCAATAGTTATCAGACATACACACCTCCAGACTGGTCAAACAGTATGACACACAGGAGACACTCCCGGTGCAGTTAACTACTGACAAAACACCTATTCAAATCATAGCTAGCTACAGACCCTCAACTATGACTCAGGAGGCCCACTCCACCTATCTGGACTTACTTGAATCCATTAAGATTCAACTATCTGCCCTGATCTTGGGCAACTTTAACTACCCAACCATAGAGTGGAAGACCTATTCCAGCTCAAACACGAATGCCCAGAGATTCCTTGACTTTGTCAATGCCAAGGCATTGGATCAGCTGGTTGACACCTCCACAAGAGGTGAAAATATCCTGGACCTGGTACTAACCAACATGAGTAGCCACTGTAGCACCCCTACAGTGTCATCCTCCTTGATAAGATCCAACCATAAAGCAATTACTTTCACAGTCACCATCTCCCCTGACCCTCCTCCCACTCTTTGCCAGGATCGAACAAAAAAACTTTTCCAAAGCTGACTACAACCTCCTGAGAGCAGATATAAGCAGCTTCACAGCCACCATCCCTTCAGTTGAATCAAGCACTAATGTCCAAGCCTACACCAAAAAACTATATGGGAAGCCACCTCTAGTAGTAGACCCGTCACAAGTGGCGTACCCCAAGGATCGGTCTTCGGGCCTCTACTATTTGGAATATACTTTTCTGAGGTGCAAGGCAAAACAAGTGGTCTGTGGCTAACCAAGTTTGCAGATGACTGCAAGCTGGGCACTGTCATAAATTCCCCTAGGGATGTGAATATCCTCCACGAGGGCCTTAATCAAACTAATGACTGGTGCCAGAAGCATGGCCTCAAGTGGAATGCCAAGAAATACATCATTATCCCCTTTGGGGAAAATGGCGCTCCACTAATTATCACATTAATAACAATGCACTAAGTACACATTCAGTTGTGAAGGACTTGGGCAGCCAGGTTGATAGCAATCTGACTTTTCACCACCATGTTGCCTCCATTGTATGAAAGGCTTTCTACATGGCCCACCTCATAAGTAAGGGTATTTCATCCAGGAACAAGGAGGTCATAACATCTCTCTACTCCTCTCTTATTAGACCCATTATCGAGTACAGCTGCATGGACTCAGCAATACCTGACAGGACTAAGCCATCTTCCTCAAGGAAAAGTAAACCATTCTGGTGCACAGCAGCAATAAAAAGACTCTATAATAAAAGTAAAAAATTGCTGTCCAGGACCAAGAAGGAGCAGCTGCCAAGTTGGAAGCAATCTCTCCTTTGTCTGAACAAGCAAAGAAGGTCACTGGTGAAATCCTCTAAGACTAACTTCAAGTCCAAATTGGCCACATCCACTAAGAACAATTTCAAGTTCGGCCACATCCACTAAGGACAATTACAACTTCTACTTTACATACGTCCACAATCTGAAAGGTAACTCTCAAATCTGCTCTGAAATGGTGGTCAAGAATACTACATACTCAAATGCCATAGATATAGCCAACCTGCTGGCTGACAAGATCAGTGAAAACTTCACCCTTCTGTCCCCCCATCAGTAAACCAGGATATCCCAAGCATCTGCCCTCCCTCCCCTCATCACCAGGAAGCAGGTTATTCATGCCCTCTCAAAGGCAAAAATAAACCCTCCATGGGACCGATAACATCCCTGGTTGTGTCCTACGTGAACTCAGGCAAGAGTTCTCAGCACCATTAGGCACCCTATTCAACAAAAGCCTGTGCACCAGCTTCATCCCACCAGAATTGAGGACAGCCACTGTCATCCCACTGCACAAAGGTGGAGCATCCACTGACTCAGGCAAGTATAGGCTAATCAGCCTAACTAGCCTGATCTGCAAGGCCACAGAATACATTATTATGGACCATATAAACAAGGACATTGGCAACCACCAAATGCTTGAACCCACCCAGTTTGGTTTTCTGAAAGGGAGATCATGACTGTTAAACTTGGTCGCCTTCTTCGAAATAGTCGTGAAAGCCATGGATGTGGGCAAGACAGTGCACATCACCTACCTTGATCTAGCCAAAGCCTTCGACACTATTCCCCACTTGGGCATAACAGATAAACTCTCCCAGCTTGGCATCAACCCATATGTTACGAGATGGGTAGATAACTGGCTCACTGATAGAACCCACTCAGTCAAAATAGGGGAAACCACCTCTAGTAGTAGACCCGTAACAAGCAGCGTACCCCAAGGATCGGTCTTGGGGACTCTACTGTTTGGGATATACGTTTCTGAGGTGCAAGCCAAAACCATTGGTCTGTGGCTAACCAAGTTTGCAGATGACTACAAGTTGGGCACTGTCATAAATTCTCCTTGTGATGTGAATATCCTCCAAGAGGGCCTTTACCAAACTAATGACTGGTGCCAAAAGTATGGCCTCAAACTGAATGCCAAGAAATGCATCATTATCCCCTTTTGGGAAAATGGTGCCCCACTAATTATCACATTAATAACAATGTACTAAGTACACAATCAGTCATGAGTGATGTGGGCACACAGGTTGAAAGCTACATGACTTTTCACCACCATGTTGTCTCCGTTGTATGGAAGGCTTTCTACATGGTCCACCTCATAAGTAAGGGTATTTCATCCAGGAACAAGAAGGTCATAGCATCCCTGTACTCCTCCCTTATCAGACCCATTATCAAGTACAGTACCAACTTTGACATGTACCTTGTCAAGCACATGCAGCAGTTTGAGAGACCACAGAGGTCCCTGACCAGGACAATCCAGGGTCTCAAACACCTATCCTATACAGATAGGCTAAAAGCCCTGTCCCTCTGCTCAGTCTCGTACAGACTGCTCAGAGGTGACCTGTGTCTGGCATACAAGGCCTTCTCAGACTCAACTTGATGGGGTTGTTACATATCCATAAGTCAGACTCCACACACGCAACCCAAATGCAAGGTCTCAAGCTAGTCTGTGACATTAATAGAACTTGTTGGTGGGATAAATTTGTGTCCCAATAACTTCCCCATCTGTGGAATAGGATTCCTCCCCATGTCAAGCAGAATACCTCACTAGCCCTCTTTAAGAGGACTGGATGGGAAACAGAAAATATACCTCTGGGATCCCACCTGTGTCCCTGCTGGACAGGGAAAACAAGTGCTGACTTTGTGGGAACATGGGTGAAATTCTTGGCTAGGCTTATAAGGGCCTCCGGGCCAATAGCCTAGTATTGTCCTATGAACCTATGAACCAATAATGGGACAGTCAGTGTCAAAACGCAGAATTTCTGATTGTCCCATATTATTATTTTTTGTTATTTTCATCATAATAAAACTATTAAAAGCAAGGCAAGGACCCACTTTATCTGGTCTTTGGTTATTTGAGTGGCTCTTTGTTAAAGAGTGGACTCTAGAAACACATTAGATATAGCTTCTTGGTGAAGTGGGCACAGTTTACCAAATTATATGATCTAGATTCTTTATATATGTCTGAGCAGGCTTTGCTGGGACTAGTCTCCAAAATGTCTTGAATTCTCATCCTTTATATACCCCCCCCCTCCGACTTGCTAAGTTGTGGTATTCCATATAGCTTAGGCTACTGCAACAATGTGGTGAATAAACTACTGTTGTGCAAATAAACTTACATTAATAGTAGAAGTTCGAAAAGATCACCTGCCGTAACCACACCCTCCCTCCAGCCTCTTTTTTTTTTGCCTTCTGCCAGGTTTCAAATTTATGTCCATTTCTTTTTTTCCTAGTACATAAGCTCTGATGTTATAGCTACCTAGCCACTGATTTTATCTAGATTTCCTCAAGCACTACATTGGCTAAGTCATGTAGAAGGTCCCATAAAGTTTTGGAAGCTGGCCTCCATAACACAAACACAGTCCATTTTCCAGATAGTCACAAACCATAATTCAGACTATATGGAAAATCTAGAACAATTTATTTTAGAGGCAACTTCTTTATAGAGCTTACACTCTGATGCACTCCCTGTTTATCTGTCTGGATTTTGTACAGCTCATGAATCTGATTTCGAGCTCAATACAGCACACATTGATCTTTCTTTTAAGAGCAACTTAAATTTACTACTTTCTGTGTAGCTCAGCACCTCGTAGGCTACATTAAATATTTATCCAAGGCAATAATTCCTCATCAGGGCCTCAGGAACTTCTTTTATTCAGAAGTTCATTCTGAAGTTCCCTTTCCCAGTTACACAACAGGGATTCCTCTCAATTAAATTTCATAAACCAGATAGCACATAGCACTCAGTTGGATTTCTTCTCCTGCCTTAACCTCACACAACAAGCTGCACACAGTATTTCAGAAGAGCTTCTCTTCTTCTGGTTAAAACTCTTTATATCATGACTTTGGAATGAGCCTTCCTGAGATAAATCTCAAACTTAAACTCAAAAATGTATTTCCTGCACACCTAATTATAAACTTTTAGTGCAATGAGTATGCTTATCTCCACTGACGCTGCCTGCCTTAAAATGACACTCATCTTTTTAGGTACAGCTCCAGCTACATAACTGACCGACTTTCCAGGTACAGCAGTTTTAAGATTTAACCCTTTCATGACCATCTCCCTATGAGTTGCTGGCTTAATTCTCATCTACCTAATTATAATGCATGTTTAAATTAAATGTGAAATACTAGTAGCTGTATGTAGCACATGCATATTTTTTAGTATGCAAAAGATGGAAAAGGTCCATCTTTAATACATACTACTTGACCACAGCTAGTAAATCGTTTACTTCTTGCTGGTAATTGTGTTCATGGAGTGTCACACATTTGCTAAAATTGTTTAATTAAGGAGAGAAGGAACTACACTTGATTATTAGGTTTAGAGTATCTCTTTCTTCTCAGTTGTATGATCTTAAACATTAGTCTGTACAAGTATATGTGGAGTTCAGAGATGTGTGCTCCCAAGTAAGGGTGGAGGGTAATTTTTTTACCCTGCTGAACATTTAACTTGATGTGTTTCATTGTCTGCTGGTTGGTGAGATTATAGGAAATTTACAATACATGTATTGCATTTTGCCAATGATAATGACCATTTTGACTGGCAAGTCCTGGCCTACTATTAGTGGACTATCTAGCTGTTCCTATGATGATTGCAGCCATAGAACTTTTTACAATGAGTGTACCACATCATGTGCCAGCTTTATTGTCTCAATATGCAGCTATGTATTATTAGTCTTTGATTATTTATTGTCAAGCATCTTGTAGTTGTTGTATTTGTAAGCCTAACCTTGCTCATCTTGAGAAAGGATCTATGCTGAGCATGTTTATTATAACTATGTATATTTATCATATACTGATCACAGCTGCAGTAACCTTAGCTATATGGGTTATAGCCTGCTAAGGATATATCAGCTGGTCATCTTCCAAAGCTTTAGGACACCTTCCACATAATCATTCAGGCAGGTCAAGCTGAGCTAGCTGAAAGACAAGTCAGGGCTCCAAGCCCTTCAGAACTTTATTGGTGTTGAAGAATACATTCCTCTGAGGCTTTTGAGGATCGATGGTCGGCTTCTGCTGTTCCTTTGCTGGGCAGATAAGTTCATTTTGGGGTAAAAAAAACTTCCATTTAATAATTATATGTATTACTTTCCTTTTCATGGATGTTGTTTTAAGGTTAGGAGTTTGTGTTTTAATGGACTGTCACAAGACTGTACTGTACTTTTAAACAGAAGAGCTATTTCTTCCTGTCAGTTTGAAAGCTGTTTAAAGTAACTGAAAACCATTTTTGCTGTAAAAAAATTGTTTATTTTACTTTGTGGGGCTGATAATGTATTTAAAGTGACTTTTTGTGTCTTTTTTAATGTGAAAAAAGGTGATCTACTGTTGTTGGTCCTGGTAGAGGAAACAGGGAAGGCTTGTGTGTTTTGTCAGAATGTTGCGCATATCCCTGGGAAGCTGCTGTTGCCATGAATAAAATTTTGGTCCCATTTTTCTGTCAAAAAGAAACTCTTCCTCTTATCACCTCAGACAGGAGTAGTTTACTGAGTCTGGCTCAGGATATATTTCAGGCTATTTATCCTTCTTGTAAAGCAGTTTATGGTAAAAGTAAGTGGAATACCTTCTTTCCTGAAGAGATTCAAGATTCTGACCCTGGAGAGGAGGATGAAAGGACAAATACAGGGCTTTCTCCTCAAATTTATGAATCAGACTTAAAGGAGAGCTCAATTTCTCACTCTCACTGTTGGGGGTTCTCTTTGTCTGAGACTATTTCTAGAAAGTGCCAGTGTTTGGCAGAACAATGAAGTTTTTCAGTTCTTAAGAAAAATACTGTGAGGTGTTACAGAAGAAATTTCCAGAACCTGCCCACATTCCTCTAGTTCTGTCAGCTTTGGAGAATGTGTGTGTTACTGCCTGTAATTTTCCTGAAAGTCAACCTGCCTTCCCCTAAAAGGCAGATAGGATACATAAAGTTCCTCAGTCTTTTTAAGTTTTTATACATTGCTCCCAAACCTGATCCAGCAGCTGTAGCTTTAGTTAATCCTTCTTCTTCTAAACAGTTAGTTAATTCCAATCCTACTATTTCTAATAAGGATGTGAAGATTATTGCCTAGTATGGGAAAAAAATTGTATGCAACGTTGAGTTTCAGAATTTTGAATTGCCAGGTTCGTATGTTAAAGTTTATCCTAACTAATTATTAAAGTATGAAGAATGTTTTGTTTGCAGCATCTTCTTGTGATGAAAAGTCTTCTTTAAATAATTTAATTTATTGTGTTGATCAAGTCACTTACTTACATTATGTATGACTCTGATACTACTACCTCAAGGGCGATGGCCACTGGTACTGTTTTCAGGAGCTATACATGGCTGTGTTCTCAAAATTTCACAGATGACGTTAAAAAATGAGATTTTAACTTCCCTTTGGATAGAGATATAGGCTTTGGCCTCTCAACTGCAGAGGTGATCCAAATGTTTGATGAAAGGAATAAGCTGATTCAAACAATATCTAAAATTTTTCAGCCTTTCTTTTACAAATTTTCCAGGGGATTTTATAACTCCTCATCCACTTTTGATAAGAAACAAGATAGACAACCTCCACAAAATGCAGGTAAACTTATCTTTAAGAAGAAATAGCAAAGGGTTTCCAAACAGAATTCAGGAAATTTCAAAACCTAGTACAGTCCAGTAGGTTAGAATGATTATTGAAGAGACTTTGCCCCCCCACCCCCAGCAGCCTGTTTGTTTATTCTTCCAGAAAATCTGCAGCTCCACTTTTTTATTGGCAAAAGATAGTTTCAGGCATATGGTTATTCAGATCATTCATCAAGGATACAGATGGCAATGGGAGGAAATTTCTCCTTTTCTGGGGGTAATTCTTCATCCTGAAGACCAGACCAGACTCTTTTGTTTCCATCTGTCATTCATCACACGCTTGCCCAGGGAGTGATAAAACCAGTCCCCCCATCCCTGGTGGGAAAGTGGTTTTATTCAAGGATGTTTTAGTACAAAAGAAAGACAATACTTGGAGAACAGTTCTGGACCTTTCTTTCCTAAACCTGTTCATGATAGTGCCCAAATTCAAAATGGTGACACTTCACAACCTGCTACTTATTCTTCCTGATTCAAGTTTCCTGGTAACAGTAAATTTAAAAGATGTTTGAAATCACATTTCTATTCAACCAGACCTTAAACATTTCTTAAGGTTTTGTGTGTCTGGATCACATTATCAGTTCTCTGCCATACCCTTTGGACTATTCACTGCACAAAGAGTGCTCAGAAGGTGTCTAGCTCCAGTTATAGCTCATTGCATACTATGGGGTATCCACATGTTTCCATATTTAGACTACTTGCTTATCTTTGCTGAGTGTTTTTAAAATTTTCACAAATCTCTCTCTTGGGTGACAGATCTTTTGCACAAGTGCTGGAATTCCAAGAGAACTTTCAAAAGTCTTTCTTTACTCCTTCTAACAGGATTGTGTTTCTGGGATGTCAATTACATACCACAGTTCAAAGTTCTTTTCCCAAACAGGAAACAATAGCTATATCTAAATATATTTCTAGGATTTTCCACTCAGACTTCGGTCACTGTGAGGGAACACCACCAGATGTTGTGTCTCATGGCTTCTATGATTCTCATGATACCTCTGGTAAGACTCCACATAAGAAAGATACAATGGTATCTGACATCTCTTTGGTCCCAGCACTAGCACACCTTGTCTTTTCAGATCCCAGTGCTGAGGTTTGTTAGAAGAGAAATCACTTAGGGGAGACATCAGTTATACCTAAATTCAGGTCTCTCCTTCTCGATCCCTGTTCCAAAGCAGTCAATTAACACAGATGCCTCAGACTTTGCTTGGGAGCAGTTTCAGGAGGGATAAAAGTGCAAGATGCATGAGATATAAAGGGCAGATACAAGCACATAAATATAAAAGAGATGCTTGCCCTGATCAAGGTCCTCAACTCTCTGAATCATCTTTCGTCCCCAGGACCTCTTCAGGTTGTTATAGACGGGTGTATATTGGAAGCACAAATGTTTACGTTGTCAAATATGGCATGATCAACACATATTAAGTGAATACACTACACATTGAATGCCTCAAAGGTCGTAATAGCATATGGCGAGATGTTTTATTTGGCCAAACAATGTACAGGGTGACTGACGTGACTACGTCAGTGCAAAACAACGTAATCTGAATAGTAGTCATAGAGTAATAGAATTTAAGTGTACTGTTAAGTTGAATCAGTCATTCAAATTATTAAAGGGTTTTCAATTAAAAGTCATACTGAATCTTTGAATAATTTACATATTAATAAGTGTTATTATCGTCATGTAGTGCATGTATAAATAACAGGTTTTGTACATATCATTTGTGATGCACTGGAGATTCCCTTATCCTGTATAGCTCACTAACATAAATGTGCAATAGATACTGATCTTATTGTTAGAGTGCGGGTTAAGTAAGTGCATATATAGTAATACATTCAACCTACACCTTAGGGTTAGACATAGGGTGAAGTTAAGTGCATTTATAGTAATACAGCAATGCTGCTGAAAGTGTAGTGCAGACCATGTATATTTCACAAACAGGATGTAAATAGGGTGAGAGTTTGTCGATATACACTTTAAACACAGTCACTTTATAACATTATTTTCTTTCATAGTGTAGTGTATAATAAGTAATGTGATGTGTGTTTAAACACATTGCACTGTATAGTGTGACTGCACCATTAGTGATTTAGGTGGTGTTTTCTTTTCAGCACTGGGTGAAATGGTGTTGGCCAACCAAAACAATTCGACTATGTGATTTTCCACGTTCTGAGCTGTCAGTAAATTGAGCATTCGCTTAATATGTGTCGATTATGCAGTATTCAACAACATAAGCGTTCGCGCTTCCAATACAGACCCGTTACAGACAATACCACTGTCATGTGGTACATCAACAAGCAGGGGGAGTTCCAAGTCATATCCCATCTGCAGATTAGCCATGTTAGCTTGTGATATAGCTTCACAGTACAATGTCACTCTACAGGCATCCTATATTCTGTCAGAGCAAAACTGTGTGGCAGACAAGCTGAGCAGGACCAGGGCAGACCCTCACAAATGGACTAGACCATGGGATGTTACAAGATCTGATCCATCTGTGAGGAGGTCCTCAAGTAGATCTGTTTACTTCCTCTCTGAATAATTAGCTGGCAAAATTCTACTCCAAGACTCCATACTAGAAGGCCTGGAAGAAAGATGTATTTTCTTTTCCTTTGCAGGAATGTTCCTCTATGCTTTAATATCCTTTCCACTAATATCCAGGGTACTTCTGAAGATAAAGAAGGAATCTCCCAAGATCATTGTAGTGCTCCCTTCTGTCCCAAGTGGCAGTGGTTCTCCCTTCATGTTTCTTCACAAACTGGATCTACTCAGATGGGAACATGGGTGTTTGATACTCCCCGACACAAATCAACTTCAACTGACTACCTGCATGATGTGCAACAAGTACTAACAGAGGCAAAAAAGCCTAATGCTAGAAAGTCATACATTTGCAAATGGAAATGGTTTTATAGCTGGTGCCAACAACATAACCAGCACCCATCCAGGCTAGCTGTTCTCATATTTGTGTGAGTTACTACCCTATAGCCTGTCCCTTTTCTATCAAGGTTCATCTATCAGCCATTTCAGCATGTCTGCCCATGGATCCTCCTCTTTCAATGCATTCTCATGTCAAAATGTTTTTGAAAGGGGTTTTGCATAAGTGGCTTCCAATAAAACTAGTGGGATCTTAATTTTGTGTTAGAGAAGCAAGCACTTGCTCCATTTGAACCAGCTAATCTTACTGACTTGAGGTTCTTAGTATGGGGAACAGTTTTTCTGACCTCTGCAAGAAGGGTATCTGAATTACAAGATCTTATGGTGAGACAACCCTGTCTTAGTTTCCACAGAGACAGAGTTTCTTTGAGAACTAATCCTTCTTTTATGCCTAAAGTTGTATTCAAATTTGATTTAAGTCTAACTATCCATCTGTCTGTTTTCTTTCCTAAACCCAAATAATGATGGAAAAAGGATACTCCATACCTTGGATATCCACAGACAGCTCAGGTAGTATCTTGACAGAATTAAATCTTTCAGATATTCAAATCAATTGCTCATTTCTTGTGAAGGTAACCAGCAAGGACAACTTTATTTATTTATTTGACATTTGTTAACCGGGTTAGTCCAGCTGAGCCATATGTCCCATTTCAGTGCAGACACGAGGAGAAAAGCACCAGTTTAAAGAATAATTAATTATTTGCAAGAAAGTATATAAACAAAGAATACAAATGTTGACATGCAGTGTTGAAACATAAAGTGCATAGACTATACATCCAGTGGAAAACAACAAGAACTAATGGTTACAACTTTTAAAAATAAATTGCACAATGTGAGAAAGCAGAGTAAGTATACGCTTATCTTTTACATGGTGGCATAATAACAATATAGAATTTTCTACATACTGAATGAAATTGCTTTGTACAGAAGACAGATGTTCAAGGATGAGATAGTGCATTGTGCATATGCTAGAATGGAGAGAATATGAACAAAATATTCTGAAAAGGTAGAAGAGAGGTGGAAGAGAAATGGAGTGGAATAAAAATTAAGGAGGATTATGGCAAGGGCAGGATCTTGAGTTCAGGAAGTAGTTTTTGACTTCATATTTGAAGAATCTGGTACAATTTATGGTATGGATGTCAGGAGGAAGCCTATTCCAAGCTTGGGACACTGAATATTTGTAGAGGAGTTTGCCAATATTTTTGTTTGGTTTATATATGGCTAGAAAGTTCTGGTCAGAGTTACAAAGTGAATGAGCTGGGATATAAGGGGATACTATGGAAGAAAGAGAGGGCAGGCTAAGGGTTTATTTAGCAGTGAGTGTGTGAGCTGCAGCTGGGAAAGAACAGGAGCTGGGGGAATTCAAGCCACTGAAGTTTTTTCAGGGCAAGACAATGATGTGATTTCTATGGTTGGTCACAGGCAAATCTGGCTATATTGTTATAGATTTGTTTGAATCTGGTTAGTTAGGATGACTGGTGATGGGTAAGGATTGGAGAGGCATAGAGAAGACATGGAAGGAGGAAGACTTGAGCTACAGTGGGTTTGGAGTTGGGAGCTTGGAATTTTTTATTTTTGTAGAGAAGACCCCATTTCTGGTTGTTTTTTTTTAATACAGTGTTGTATATGGATGTCGAATTTTAGCTGGTCGCCAATTATACTACCAAGTAGCTTGGTGTGTGGTTCTGCTTTGATAAGGGTGTTATCAAGAGAAGAGATGGTAAAGGTAGATTTGTGGTGGGAGAGGGATTTGGGAAGGAATAGTAGGAGCTTAGTCTTTTTGTGGTTAAGTATGAGTTTGTGGTCAGTTAGCCATTTTTCCACATATGAAAAATAGTTTTGGGTGATGGAAAGAAGGTTAGAGATGTTATCAGAGAAAGAGATGAGAGTAGAGTTGTTGGTGTATTGTATGAGGGAAAGGTGGTGCAGGAGGAGTAAAGTTTATTAGTAAATATGTTGAAGAGGAGAGGACTAAGGAGTGAGCCCTGAGGGGCACCAGTCTGGATATGTAGGAAAGGGGAACAGGTGGATTGCCATTGCACAGACTGCTTCCTGTTTAAGAGATAACTTGATAACCACTGAATACCAGAAGGGGAGAGGTTAAGCTCAGTTAATTTAGCATTTAGCTTGGGATGAGAGACATTATTGAAAGCTTTAGAGAGGTTGAGCTAGAGGGAAGATATAAGAAGATCTTGTCCCTGGCTTCAGCAACAGTGTGGGTGAAAGATAGGAGGGCAGTGGCAGTGGTATGATTAGGTCTGAAGCCATATTGAGAAAGGGTCAGAAAGTTTTCATTCATTAACTATTTAAGTACCTGGTTATGAATACATTTTTCAAGGATTTTGGAGAGTGGACAGAGAATGGCAATGGGTCTGTGGAGTTACCTGCTTTGTGAAGTGGTAAGCTCCGCCTTCTTTTTTGGAGTGTTGTTTAAACCAGGGTGTGGTTATTTATTTATTTTTTTTGTTCTTCTAGCATTGTCCTTTCAGGGCTCATCTTACCTCTCTTTGTTGGCAGGACAGCTCTAAAGGGCTTGACAACCAATCTCAGATCCAGCTACCTGACAGTCTGGCACAAGGATTGTGCTCTAAAGCTTTGGAAGGTGGCCAGATGTTATATCCTTGGCAAAGGCTACTGCAGCAGTAATCATTCAAACATCTACTGTTATGGTAACTTAACTTATATGATTGTACTTTAGGCATTCTCAGCATAGTGTATATATTGCATCCTGAAGTCTACTAATTGTTCAAAGTCCAGGTGCTTTAATATATGTACCTTATAAAAAATTATATTTGCACAGTGATGTCACTTCATTTTGTGTTTGCAATTATTTGAAGTACAGTGACCTCACAGATGTTTGTATAGATTACTGAGCTACACAGAGCCAAATCCACACAAGGAATGAGGAAATAGGCTTGTTCCACATCTGCCAACAGAAAAAAATATGTACTTTGAAAACAGAAGTCTTTCTGTTTTCTTCTAATCATCTTGCAGACAGACTATCTAAAAAACACTACAGGAGCAGCAAAAGCTTTAGGTAGCATGTGAAAGCCTTGTCATGAGACATGTAAGCCATGCTTGGCAAAACAGGAAGTCTTTTCTATCATTTTATCCCAGGCTGACACATACTGGATCCACTTATAATAACACCAGCTACTTTGCCAAATGGTGCAGCCGAATATCAGGTCTTGGTATCTCGGTATGATTTTTGATGAAGACAGGATATTACTGAAGGCTAGTGTCTTTTCTGCCTTTCACACATGATTAGTAAATTCCATCATGTCTTTCATCTGTTTGGGTGGGGCACCTCACCTCAAGTCTTTCACTCCCAGTTAGTGACCAGAAGGTCATACTTAAACTTGTCTGGTTTTGGTCCTTTTGTGACATCAAAGATCCTGATTCCTGGCACTGGAGAAGCAGCTTACCATCATCCTGTTCATGCCCAGTCTAGTGATTAGGTCTTCTTTTCTTGTGGCTCTTGGATGATCTATGTCAAGCTGCAGTATGTGGGAGTAGAGAGGGGGTAGTTTTTGCCTGGTTTTTTGAAGGCTGAGATCTTATAGACTGAGGTCTAGGAGGCTTTGGTAATTTCTTCTTTACAGCTACAGCATAAGTTATAGTTTTAGTGGTGTGTTGTGACTGATGTAGTGTTGTAAATGCATGATATTTACTGATCATGGGCTGATGTGAGAGGATTGCCTCTGTGTTTCTTAAATATTTCTCTCTCTCTCACAGGTTGTACTATCAGTTGGTAGAAGCAATGAACAGTGTGTAGGCATAAGGCATTTGCTGCATTGCCTTAATACACTTATTGCAAAATGACTGGCCATAGGTGGGGTGAGAGCAGACTGGTGAGCCATTGCCAGAGAATGGAGGATAAAAGCTAGTCATAATACTCAATGATTGGAGGGAGACTATCTCAGAAGACCCTGAAGATCTATAGATGTATTTATAGTGGTACTCTGAAGTTAGGTTAGCTTGTGGCTAATCTAGCAGTATATAGTTAAAAGGCAGAATTAAGTTCATCAAGAGTAATAAATAACTGTGAATCACGTATTGGCTACAAACTAGCTACTACTAGTGCTGGTCTCATCACAGCTACTCAGCTAAAATAAAATGTCTCTTTTATCCTTTTCTCACTAGAAGGAAAACTGTAGCACTAATCTCAAGCTAATTCCTAAAATGAAGGCAACAGGCTCTTAGATGAGCCTCAGTGTCATCCAAAATGCTGTATGAGACTGTAGGCTTGTTGTAATCTTCTCCTGCTGATGCCCTGGACAGCACATCTAACATCTCAATGAAAAAAGCCAGACTGTTCAGTGGCCTAACCTGAACTCTTCTGTGTTTTAGAGTTGTCAAAGTCACTATCTGGTTCTTAACAAGGAATTTTTTTGGTAGTCATAGAGGAAAAAAGCTGTTTAGAACAGAATTATTTTTCAAAATTGAGAATGAGTTACATGGCCTGGCAAAAACTGAAGTCATAGCACTGCGTGGCCGTAGCACTTTGAAATGCTATCTGTTACTTGGTGAAGTACCAAGCCTGTCTAACGTAAGCTGAAAAAATAAAACTTGACTGCAAGCTTCATTGTGCAGGGCTAAAGAAGCATGCATACTGCCTATAAGCCCCAGTCTAGAACAGGCTGAGGGACTTCTTTGGGCAGATGGAAGAATTTCTCCCACCTATGGTGGATGTTGGTGTACCTCATCAAAGGAACAGGACTTTTGAGGGTAAAGAGTTTACTCTGCAGCAGAGCTCAACTTAAATATGGAAAAGGTGGCAGCAAGCCTACTTCCAGACTTCATTGCATTCAGTATCATCGCAATTAACACAAAATGAATCTTTGGGGTACATTCTTGAAATACACTGCATTAGCTTAGAATGTAGTGGGCTGTGTAAAGTAAAAGAAGTAATCCATTAGGATCTGAAGATAAGTTCATGCCAAATGAAATAATATGTGATATTCTATCTCCAATAGCAGCACTTGCTGATTACAAAGGTAGATTTAAGGGACCTGATGTATACAAGTCTTTGAGTGTTAAAAAAAGAAATATTTTGATTGGCTTCTAATTCAATTAGCGCCTCAGATCATGAAATGTAGACATTTTTTCAGAGCTTTCTTTTATTTAAATTTGCTTCAGTATGTGCAGTTTGTTGTTTTCTATGTTTAAGATGCAATAATTCACACACTGCTAGTTTAAGTAATATTTTACCCCCTATTTTTTACACACACATTGCATTATCCTTCTCAATACAGTCACAAGATCAATAGCTTAAGTAGAAAGCTGATTTCAGTACATGCACACTGTAAACTATTGTATTGTACAATTTATATATCCAATAAGCCTGTCAAATTAATTTTAACTGTTAATGATATACACTTTTTTATAAAGTGGTGCAGATTTCATGCCTTCATGGTGACAGGTCACAAGCAGACTTGCCAATGAGCTAAAATACCAGTTACTATTCTATTAGCACATGCTGATAACTATCCTTTAAAATGGTGGACAAAACAAACTAAATTAGAACTGGATTTCTATATAGCTAATATCAGGCACCTTAAGTGGTAATGCTCTATAGCTGTTTTAAATTTAATACAGCATTGGAAAAATGCATTCTTACCAGCCACACACAACAACAAAATTAAACATTTCCACAGCACAATAAATTCCATTCAACTGAAAAAACAACACAAGTATGTTTGTTACAGAATGTAATAAAAAAAATAAATAAAACGGGATTGCCTAGCAGTCTAGTTGCCCTGAGGTTGTTATTTTCTTCATTGTGAGTTTGGAGAGCTATACTATTAAGTGACATTCATTTAATTAAATAAAGTAACTTAACTTGCAAGCTCTACTATTCTGTTATGCCCTTTTGTATTAATGCAGTTTAGCTGAGTGCTGTCAAAGTTAGAAGACTATAGTTTATTTAGGCAGCACATAGTTTGGGAATTTGGGACTGAAGTGGTATTTTAAGATTCACTGTAATTAACAGTTTAAACACACCCTTCAGAGTGATATACCACCACAATGTCTCTATCTTTTATTAAAATCATTCAGAAAGCTGCTACCTCAATACTGCTAGCTTTCTTCATTAGAATTCCAGTGAAGTGATTGAAACACAAATTCTAATCAACAATGCCTCTGAATCACAGATACTATATGATGTGAACAGTTCAGGATGGCCACATGATGCTTAGAAATCATATTGAATCATTCAAGTTTATTTTTCTTATAGCCTTGTTTCAAGCCTTATTACATAAAGGTGATGTAGTCATTCTTCAATCCTGCTGTATGGAAATTTGCTAAACAGAAATTACAAGTCACACTTAGACATAAGCAAATGTAAAGAAAAGGCTTGCAATGTGCTGCAGCATCTAAGATGCTCAAGCAAATAGAACAAATGCCACATAAATGTGTAGTATACAACCTGTTCAGAGAGTAAAATAAAACAGCAGGATGGTACCAAATTGTATTCCATGTTTCCATAGGATGGAAGTGATGAGATGATTTGTTTTAACACAAACATCTACATTATCTCTTGTGAGTAAATTAATACTAGAACATCTAAAAGTTGTGGATGTACCTGATACTATAAGTCAAAATATTGTTACAATGTTGAAAATGGTCTTTGCCAAACATGAAAATGCTGATGAAGTGATAATGGTTCTTAGTAAGTGAGCCTGCAAATCTATAACATTTATACCACAGGGGTTCAACCATCTTCACCACAATGTATATGTTGAATAAATGGCTAAAACAGTGAACATCTCAAGAAAGAAGACAGTTTTGAATCCTCATATTATCATTGATTTGTTTTAGAATACAGTGGGTGCAACTCCAGCATGTTTAAAGATTGAGAAAACTGTAAATCTGTTCTTCTAATGAGATGTTAAAATCTTGATAAAATAGCAAATACATAATCTGTGTCAATATCCTTGTTGTTTTGCTTTACTTCAAATTACATAGCATGTAGGCTGACATTGTAGAAGTGAAACCCAGACTTTCAGAACAAAATTGTATTTACATCCATTTACCTTAAACCATAAACTACACAGTGTCATCTGTAAAACAAATCTAGTTTGCATTCATTTGCTGTAAGTCCTAGGAGTTAATACTATAGATGATATCATGGCTTTAAAATTAAACCATTTCTGAATGAAAATGTATGTGCTGACTAGCACTCTAACGTATTGTCAAGCATATTCAGAACCTGACCACACTGCCTTGATTCAATATTCATTGAAAAGTCTGTGTGTTTTGTTCTTCATATGACACCAGCCACACAATTTCTTGTGTCAAAATATAAAACATTTTTATAAACCTTTAAAAATTTTTTCTTTGTCATTTTTAAATGCTATATGGCTTTTTAACGGATGCATTCTTTGCTGACCTGCTTATGTGGGCGATTATAAATAATCTGTATTATTGTTGTGTAGAATAGACAGTAAAGCTGAATGTCCTGATATAAATACTTACAATTGTATACACACACACACACACACACACACACACACACACACACACACACACACACACACACACACACACACACAGATATATGATTCAAATTTTCAAAATTATTAGAGAAAAATAACACCATGAGGAAAAAAACACTGTGTGTGATTTGCATCAATAGTCCAATGCTTTTGTGAGCTTCAAAATGATTGCCAATGATTCTGAAATGTAATTTTTCCACAAGTGTGCTTTTACAATTAATCCCCTTTGGAGTGAGCATCTGCCTCTCGGTGTATTGTCACCATGCCACTCGACTGACAAAGCACATTTCCTTCCCTTTAAACAAGCACTTTCTCACTGCAGAACTGCTGCTGTAGAGGTTAATTCAGGAACTGCACACCAGAGGCAAACCTGAGGACATTTATTATTTAGGTATTTATTCGGAAATCAGCACAGTCCATGAGATCACCTCTCCACTGACTCAAATTCCAATAAGTAAATAGCCTGAGAGGTAAAAGAATCATAAAGGCCACCCACTTTCCAAAGTTATTAAAACAAGATGCAAATATTAGCTCAGTGATATTGCCACAGTAGCATCACCCCTCACACCTCCACACTGGTAAAACACTCCAAAAATTAATTAAATGGTAATTTAATTATGCATAAGATCAGCTGCCTCACAGGCCTGAGAAAAGTCAATTAATCATGGTTTATTTTTAATGCTGTATCTTTTTTTTTCAGCTACCCTCCAGTTGTAAGACTAAACCTTCTAAATATTCATTCTGAGCCATGTCCTTCTGTTTCAAAAAGAAAGCCTTAGTGACAATTTGGTCACAGCTCGTGGATAAACATGTTAATCCAGGGAAAATAGGTAATTTGCAATAGAGTTAATGTTGTTGAAGCTTAAACAGTATAATGATTGTGCTGCTCATATTTTGGATAGAATGCTACATAAGGTAAAAAAAAAATCTAGGACAAAGAAAATATTTTGCAAAGACTTCAGATGCTTTTGTGAGAGCTCATTAAGTTCAGTCTTGTAAGATATATAGTAGCATGACTATGACAGATATTTCCTATCTTAGCTATATTATAATGCTGTTGTTCTAGTATGTGACCTGGCAAGGTAATGAAGTTATAAGGAATATGCAAACCTAAAGAATAAACATAAATAGTAAACAGTATGATAACAGCTCGTGAGCCCAGATATAAAGCTTGTTTTTCTGTGGTAGAAATGGTGGGTCACACAGAATGGTACAGCCAGGCTGGAGCAGGAATACATCTGTGGGTCAGTTCACCTTCTCTAGTACTACCGACCACAAACCATTGTTTGCATTAACTCAGTAGTCCTACAGGACACCAATGAGACTAAAACTTAATCCTTTATCAAGACACAGATATAGAATATATAGCAAAAGATGATGTGCGGGGAGCAATTTTACAGAATGCTGTCATTAAAGTAACAAGCTCAAAGTGCTCCATCAAAAATGGTATAATCTCTTGTATCCATACATGCACAAGCAAATCATTAAGAAAACAGCAGCAGATGACAACATTATTTTAATCCATAAAACTTCAGCCATGCAAAGCAGTTTATAATCAGACTTATCTATGGTGTGGAATTAAAGCTTTAGGAACTATGAATAGAATATCATCTCATGATACAGAGCAAATGAGTTAAAGTTACTACTATTGCATAAATTGTCTGACACTGTTTTAAGCCAGTTTAAGCAGTTAAGGTTAGAATGAAGTAAAAATGTAATTTATTACCAGATAATATGAAAAACATTCATATAATAATTGCATTAAATAGTACTGAAGTTTGTTGGAAGGCTCCTGAAGACAGAGGTGTGCATGAAAGAATGCATGGAATAGTGCAGAGACTACAAAGCAGGTGCTTCTCGATAGGTAATGTACTAAAGGGGAGGGAAAAACAATTGCCAAGTGAAAGGGAAAAGGTCAAATGTGGTCCAGCTTGGTCTGGAAAAGATGGTATACTTCAAACATTTATACTAAAGTGCCTGTTAACTGTTCCATTGTGAAATAAGTAGGTTATATCCCACAGCTTCCATTTCAAGCCATTTATCTTTACATGGGGAAGCAGCATTAATGGAAGCCCTACACTAAGGTATTTATATCAATGACCAGTAGGGAAATAACAGCGATGGCCTATATGACAATGTGCAGTATACTATTTAATTTTCGGTGCAACACAACTATATTTTATTTTAATTTTTTTATTATTTACTATTTGTTCACCAGGAAAGTGGACTGGTCTATTGTCCCTTTTCATCCATGACCCAAGCTTAAAGAGTAGAAAATACATCATGGTCTTTCAATCAACAATATTATGTACAAAATGAGTATATAGCAAAATTCAGAACATAATGGGAAGAATGAATACATATATGGTAAGATTAAAATATTCAGTCAGACTACATTAAGGAAAAAAATCAAAGAGTAAAAAGGTCACATAGACAAACCAATTAGTAAAAACTACAAGAAAACCTAGTCAAACTGGAGTTTTCACTGTGTGATACCTTAAACCTCCTGTAATAGAGGCCCATGGGATATATGCAAATGAGCCCTTAAGGACATCAAGTGTTTCAGCTATATGGCTTCTGAATGTCCATGACTTTTTCCTTTTTCCTATTTAAGTCCTTATGGACACATTCAGACCAATAAATCCAAACCCCACTAGCTGTGGACATGCATGTTTTGGCCCTCTTATGACCTCATCAGCACAGTGTAAGTGGACTGTTATACTCTAGAAACACAGGGTCTTTATACCCACCTGATGTACAAGTCATATAGCTGAAACACATTTGCTATCAGGTCAAGATTGTCTCGACTCCAGTGCTATCGGGTCAAGATTAGTCCCAGAGCTGAAGATTCTGGATCAGATTGCTGATGGTGGAGTCAACACCAAAGTTCTTGGAGCTGTTCCTCCCCCCTCAGTGCTTCCGCTGAAGTCTGCAGTTCTCCTCAGAGCTGACCTCCATTGTACCCAGATAACTTCAAGAGCCAGTTGACAGGGGATGTATTTTCCTTTCTCCAATGGTAGAGTGGATGTTTGAGGCTGTGGAAAGGGCCTTGGCTGTCCAAGAAGACAGGTATGTACACTGAGTTCTGATCTGTTCTGATCTGTCCCAGTTCCCTAGGGATCCTGTGCCCCATTTCTCTCATTTGAGTCAACCGGAACAGTTAAAATCCGCAGCCTTCAAGAAAACTCGACATTTGATCTCCCCATCTATTTCTGACTTGTCTCTACCTGAGCCTCAGAAGCATATTCTGTGCAAACAGACATGCAAACAGAAGCACATAGACTCCTCACCTGAGTCAGTCACTGAAGACATGGATATGGATAAGGTAGATAGATCCCTTAGGTTCCCCCCTAGAAGATATCACATTTGGGGACATCCCAGAATTGAAGCAGAAGGGGGATGGTCCACTGAAACTCCTACGGATGAGTCTGTGTTCCTTGAAGACTTTGGGTTTGGATAATCTGTGTCCTGGTTGGTCCCCCGTCATGATGCTTTGATAAACCTCCTAACTCAGGGCTTGGAAGGACCCCAATGTTATACAGCCAACCACAAAGAGGCTATATAGACTCTAATAGCTCAAAAAGACAGGAAACACTGGTCTAAGGTCCTTGCAGTAGATGCCAAGGAGGTAGCAGTAGACACAAAGAAGGAACTATCTGAGGAAAGTGCATATGTCCATCCTCCTAACAGATTCCAGAGCATGAGACAGACTAGGTAAATGGACTTACTCAGTGACCTGTGACCTTTGCAACTTGAGTGCTGAATTAGCTTGTTCATTTGACTACTTTCCAAAGAGACTTGATCAAGGAGGTATCCAAGTCTCTTTTGGGTAACTTGTCATCGTATGTCCAGAGGAGGCTGTACCACCAAATGTTTACCCTACAATCTACCTCCTGTTGCTATGCAACTGCTATCAAGCACAGCAGATGGCACAATAAGAGCAACTAGAACAGGCATTACTATGCATCACCATGCCTGGATGCAGCTTCACAACTTCATGGGAAGCTTCAGGGCATCATTCATTAATGCTGCTGCTGATGGTTCCATGCTTACTTTTTCTGCCCAAAATAAAAGAAACACTTGCCAGGAGTGAGCAGAATGGTAAGACCCTGCCTGCCATAGGAATCTGTTTCTCTACTCCCCAACGATCCTAGTCTAGGAATCAAAGGGGAGGTAAGGGAATGTGGTTTAGAAAATCACAGGTTATCATCATGGCACATTTTTTTCTTTGGCAGCATATAGTTTCATACAGACGGGTTCTGAAATTCATTCATCAGGGTTACAGATGGCAGTGCAGGAAATTCCTCCTTTCCAGGGGGTCATTCCTCATCCTGCAGATCAGACTGTTTTGTTTCCTCCTGTTCTTCATCACATGATGTTTCAAGAAGTGATAGAACCAGTTCCGCCTTCTGAGGTGAGGAGGGGGTTTTATTCAAGGATGGTTCCTCGTCTCAAAGAAAGAAAACAATTTAAGACCATTTTTGGATCTTTCTTTTTTAAACCAGTTTGTGATAGTGCCTAAATTCAGAATGATGCCACTTCATAACCTGTTGCCTCTTTTTCTTCTTTCAAGTATAATGGTATCACTAGAATTAAAAGATGCTTATCATCACATTCCTATTCATCCAGACTTCAGATGTGTCTTAAGGTTTTGTGTGTCTGGATCACATTACCAGTTCTATGCCTTACCCTTTAGACTCTCCACTGTACCAAGCATGTTCACAAATTGTCTAGCTCCAGTTATAATTCATTGCAGGCTACAGGGTATCCACATTTTTTGTATTAGAAGACTTGCTTATCTTTTTCAAAATGTCATAAATCTCTCTCGTGGGTGAGACATCTCTTGCACAAGCTAGGATTCCAAGAGAACACTCAAAAATCTTTCTTGACTCCCGCACCCACCTCAGTTCAAAAATCTTTTCTTCAACTGGTGAAAAGATCCTTATTTAGATCTATTTCTAAGTTTTTCCATTTATATTTCAGTGAATGAGAGGGGAATACCTCAGGATTCTGGGTTTCATGGCATCTAGGATTCTCATAATACCTTTGGCAAGACTCACCATGAGAAAGATAAAGTGGGATTTGAAGTCTCTTTGGTTCCAGCATTAACACCATTTATCTTTTCGGATCCCAGTACTGGCATTTGTCAGAAGAGAAATTACTTTGTGGAGACAAGAGATATCCTTAAAATCAAGGTCTCCCCTTTTCCCTCCCAGCAGTCAGTCAATACAGAGGATTCAGACTTTGCCTGGGGAGCAGTTTCAAGAGAGATAAAAGTGCAGGGGATGTGGGACACCAAGGACAGACACAAGCACATAAATATCAAGGAGATGCTTGTCCTGATCAAGACACTCAATTCTTTGAACCATCTTTGGTCCCTGGCACCTCTTCAAGTGGTTACAGACAATACCACAGTGATGTGGTACAGCAACATGCAAGGTAGAACCAGGTCATACTCTCTCTTCTGATTAGCTATGTTAGCTTTGGATATAGCTTCACAGAATAATCTCACTCTACAGGCATCCTACATTCCGTCAGAGCAAAATGTTTTGGTAGACAAACTAACCAGGACCAGGGCAGACCCTCATGAATGGAAAATAGATCTGGGAGTTTTCCAAGATTTGATACATCTGTAGGGAGTTAATGAAATAGACCTCTGTGCCTCTTCTCTGAAAAATCAACTGGCAAAGTTCTGTTACAGGACACTATGCAAGACGGCCTGGAAGACAGATGTCTTTTTTTTCTTTTCTTTGGAAACAAATATTTTCCACTAATATCCAAGATACTTCTGAAGATTAAGAAGGAATCCCCCAAGATCATTGTAGTGACTCCCTTCTGGCCTAGGCAACTGGGGTTCTTCCTTCTTTTAGAAATGGCCAGGGTCAATTACAACATGCTTCCTAACAGAATGGAGCTACTCACACAACAACAGGAGTGTTTGATACACCCCAACACAAATCATATTCACTTGACTGCCTGGATGATAGGATCTTATTTCCTTTGAGGCATCTGTTTTCTGAAGACATGCAGCAGGTACTAATGGAGACAAGAAAACCTGCTACTAGAAAATCGTATATTGGCATATATATGGAAAAGGTTTTCTAGTCAGTGCCAACAACACAGCCAGCACCCATTCAGGGTTAGTTAGTTGTTCTTTGTTTTTTACAATATCTGTGTGCGTTACTATCCTATGGCCTTTCTTAGTCCTTTATCAAGGTTCATTTATATACCATTTCAGCATGTCTGCCCATGGATCCTCCTCTTTCAAGGCAGTTGCATGTCAAAATGTTCTTCAAGGAGGTTTTGCTAAGCGTCCTCCATGTAAACCAGTGGCCCCTACTTGGGATCTTAATTTTGTGTTAGACAAACTAATACTTGCGCCATTTGAATAAGCTAATCTGGCTGACTTGAGGTTCTTAACATGGAAAACAGTTTTAATGAATGCTATGATGCATGCAAGAAAGATATCTGAGTTGCAATCTCTTATGATGAGTCATCCCTACCTCATTTCCCAAGGACAGGGTCCCTTTGAGAACTAATCCTTCTGTGCCTAAATTGGTATCCAAGTTTATTTAAAGTCAAACTATCTATCTCCTCACTTCCTTTCCTGAACCTAAAAATGAGGGAGAAAAGGATTCTCCATACCTTGTGCATACACAGACAACTCAGGTACTAGCTTGATAGAAAGTAATCTTTCAGATCATTGGAAAAATTGTTAATTTTTTGTGAAGGTAAGAAGGGACAACCAATGTCAAAACAGACTATTTCCAAATGGTTATCCAAGGATATTACCTTTTGTTACAATGTCAAATCTATTACAGGAGGGTCAAGGCCCACTCTACAATGACCTTGACTTGTTCTTTGGATTATTGGAAAGGGTTAGATTCTAGAAGTATTCTAAAAGCTACTACTTGGTCGTCTGTACATACCTTTACAAAGCAATATAAGCCTGATTCCTTCTCTACCTCTAGAGCATGCTTTGCTAAGACCATTCTTCAGGGGTTCCTGGATCCTTCTTCTTCCACCTCCCAAGTATAATAAACTATAGTAATCTACCCATGTAGCTAAGGCTACTGAAATAGTGATCAATATGAAGAATATAGTACTGTTGTGTCACTTGAACTTATCGTAACACTAGATGTTCGAATGATCACTGCTGCAGTAGCCACTCTCTCCATCCATCCCCCTTGTTTTTTGGTGTGTTCTTTATGCCAGGGTGTGGACTTTTATTTTTTGTTACTCCTAGCCCTGTCCTTTCTGGGTTTAGCCTCCCTCTCCCTCTCTCTCTCTCTCTCTGCAGGCAGGGAAGCACTGAAGGGCTACCAGCCCAAACTTGTCTTTTATTCAGCTCAGATAGAGCTGCTTGACAGTTTGTGCATCATGACAAAGGTATCCTGAAGCTTTGGAAGCTAACCAGCTGTTATATCATTGGCAGGATATGACCCATATATATAAGGCTACTGCAGCAGTGATCATTTGAGCATCTACTTTTATGGTAAGATCAACTTACACAACTGTACTTTTCCATGGTCCTTTCAATGAGAAACCCTACCAGTGTCCCAGAAGATTTACCCAGCTGCTGCACTCTAGAGGCAGTTGAGGGACACCTAACCTTACACCCTCACGGCTGGCAAATCATCACTTCCAATTCCTGTGTGTTAAGGATAATTACCAGAACTATGCCATACCTTTTTCTTTTCCCAGCACAAAAGATTGAAGATTCCCAGTGCTCCACCTCTCAATCAGTAGAAATCCGCAGCAACAGAAGTGTCACAGTTGCTAGACAAAAGAGTCATCCAGCAGCAACCTCACCAACCAGTTAGAATCTAGAGTTTATTCCAGGATCTTTTTAATTCTGAGGATGACAGGGGACCTCAGGCCAATATTGGACCTCAGCCACCTCAATCAATTTGTCAAACAGATACAATTCTAGATGCAAATGTTACCATCCATATTATCTCTCTTGAGGAAGGATAATTGGATGTGCATTGTAGATCTCCAGGATGCCTACTACCACATCAAAATTTGGAGGCAATCCAGGAGATTTCTCTTTTTCTGGCTGAGAACCATTCACTACCAATTCAGAGCCCTATTTTTTATTCTCATAGCAGTGTCCTGGCTGTTGACCAAACTTATAGCAGTGGTGGCTGCTCACCTACACCTGCAAGGGATCCAAGTATTTTCATATCCAGATGATTAGTTCCTAACTGCTACCCCCAGGGATCTACTGTTACAGCACCAAACTTTGCTACTCCGTCTTGCAGATCAGTTATGGATAACAATCAATCATGCAAAGAGTAAAGTAACTCCTCAAAACACAGAGAGTTAATCAGCTGTCAGACTAAAACAATTTGACAAATTGCCAAACTCCCAACTGCAAGAGTTCTGTTATTAAAACTGGTGACATCTCAGGTAGCTCAGCATTCCTGCCCACAAGCAAGACTAATTCTTCATTTGTTAGGTATGATGGCCTCTGCCATTATATTAGTACCATTAGTAAAATACCACATGAGAGTATTACAGTTGACACTGTCAGTCCAATGTTCACAGAGTCTCCACCCTCTGAACAGCAAAATCTGTCTTACTCAAATATGCAGAAACCATATACAATGGTGAATAACTTATCTGTCAGTAATATAAGGGAGATATTTCTGTCCCCAGGTTCCTCTAGCCACAGTAACTATGGACGCTTTCATTCTTGGGGAGAGTGGGCATTTCAAATGTGAAGCAGTTCAAGGGACTTGGTCACCTGTGGAGGCAAAACCTCATATCAGTGTCTGGGAGATGACATCAGCCCACTTAGCTTTGCAGGCTTTTCAGGTCTTCCTACCAAAGATGCGATTTCTATCCAGACAGACAACATGTCAGTGGTATGGTACATCAACAAACAAGGAGGAACACATTCATATCCTCTTCACTGGAAGCACATGCCAGTTTGGTAATGGGTGATCCCTTCCCATCATTTTCTGCTAGCAATGCACATACCTGGAATGTTGAATATACTAGCAGACAGGTTGAGCAGGTTTATCCAATTATGTCATGAGTGGTGTCTCAAACAAAAAGAGGCAACAGAGATCTTCAGTCACTGGGACCAACCTTGCAGCATCCCCTTTGTCTCCTGCCTAAATGACAAATGCATCAGTTGCCTTGCCCTTATAACTCCACAGGGACATTTAGCAAGAGATGCTCTGCTTTTGGCCCCCAGGACTTTTCTATGCCTTCCCACCAATGCCTATCTTGATGAAATTCATACAAAAAGCCACAGGGTGCAAGACTAAGGTGATTCAAATTGCCCTGTTTTGGCCCAAGCAATTATGGTTCCCCTTTCTTTGGCCTCATTTGCTGTGCCAACCTTTGGTGCTGGATCCCATCTTGGATTGGCTAAGTCACCAGGCCAGAATGCCTCTACAAGATCTTTAGACCCTAAAACTAACCACATGGTTTCTCCAATTTTAGTAATAGTCAGAGATGACAGGCTGTCATCTCTATCGGTCCACATAATCTCCTCTTTTCATAAAAAAAAAAAAATCCAAAACAAAAATATACTTTATTGGTGTGCCCCCAAAAGGATTGGAGCCTTTTTCAGCCCGTCTTCCATCAATACTGGATTTTCTTTAAGAATTTCTTCAGTAGGGTTGCAGTTATTATACTATAAAATTTCTTCTCCTGGGATAGCTAAAGCTTTCCTTAAAGGAACTTTTTGTTGAGACCTCCCATTTGAACCCAATTTCCTCCATGGATATCACATCATTCCTTCAGTCATTGACTTAAAAACCTTTGAACCTGTGGCCTCAGTAGATTTAAATTTTTTTCTTTCTTTGAAGACCATCTTCCTGATTGCCATTCCTATACTAGATAAGCTTCAGAATTAAAAACACTCTCAGGTAAGCCATACTTTCTCATCTTCTACAAAAATAGAGTGTCATTGAGGACAAAGATGCCGTTTGAAGCAAATTTGAATCAACACATTGACTTATCTGGGTGAATCTATGGTTCATACATTAGATGTGCACAGGCAGCTTAGATTTTACTTACACCGTACCAAAGATATTAGAAAGTCAGACCAGCTATGTCTCTCTTCCAAAATGAAACTTGAACAACATGTATCAGAATTCACACTTTTAAAGTGTCTGGCAGACTACTTTCTTTCATATATAAGACTCGAGGATTGCCTTTGCATTTTGAACCTAAGGCTCACTCCACTAGACCAAAGGCTACCTCTACAGCATTCACAAAAAGAGTTCCTACTAGTGTCATCTGTGCAGTAGCAACTTGGTCAACAGTTCACCCTTCGTATCTCATTGTAATTTGGATGTGCAATCTAGAGCTAGCACATGCTTTGGCTCTGCCATTCTCAGTAATGTCCTTTCTTGATTACACCCAGGATCTTTTAGGTTGTTTGGGATTCTGTCCCAAATGTTGAATCAGAAGAAAATAGTCAACATCATATACAATAGTTATGTACTTACCATATCATTAGATCCATTTTGTCTCGTTTTCTTTCAGTTCAACATCCTTCCATTCTTCCCCCTTCCAAATTGCCATTTGCATCTTCTGGGGCTCAGCCAGACCCCAACTAAGACCCTGTCTGTTTGTTTACATCACCTTTCCGAAGACTATAAAGTTTTTATATTATTCTTCCATTCCATAATATTTGGTCTATATAATTAGAATAGTCAGCTCAATCTGCTGTAAATCAGACAGAAGGAGAGAATTGTGGGTAGGGGAGGAGTCAGAGTATTACTTCCAAAGCTCTGGTAGAAAGTGCCAAGGTCAGATCTGATCAGACCTGACAAACCAAATGCTGAACCAGATGAAAATGAGACAAAATGTCTCTAATTTTATGGTAATTGCATAACTATAACTTTTCTCGCCACAGATTTCTAATTCCGATTCTGAGGAGAGGGTTTTTTCTTTAAAGGATTTTCTTTTTCTGAAACCATATCCATAATGAATCAGTTGTTACATTGGGAACATAAAGATCTTCAATTGTCACTACAGAAATATGATTTATTGCAACTAGAATTTCCTGAACCTACTCCAATACCTTCCATTCTTCCAGCATTGGAGGTTGTATTTATTATACCCCATAACTTGCCTGATACCCAGCCTGCTGCCCTCAAATAAATATAGACTGTATTAAGTTCCTTGTCCTTATACACTTTTATTTTCTAATCCCAGATTAGACCCTGGAGTGATTTCTGTGATGAATCCAGTTGATGTTAAATATCTAGTAAATGTTAATTTGTCCCCCTCTGTCATGACTGGAAACCCTTTAAAAGATTTGCATAAAAAGTGTATTCTTTTGCAGTACTTGCTTTTTGAATTCTTAACTATCAAGCTCCCATGTTAAGGTTTATACTTGCCTCTTTTTAAAATATGATGGTTTATTTTCCCTGTCCTGAGGAAAAATTATCTTTATGTTATGTTAATGCTTCTGTATCTCAAACAAGTACACATTTTTGGATGAAATGCTTAAGACTTATCTGATGCCAGTTCCAGAGCTGCTCTACTGGAACTGTTATGATGAGGTTTTCTCGGTTGTGTACACAAGACCTTCCAAAGGATGTAAAAGTTGAAATTTTGAATTCTTCTTAGATGACCATACTGAATTTAAAAAATACCAAAGAGAGACCGCAAACCAATCCAGTAAATGCTCCGTTGCTAATGAAAGTAATAAAGTTTAAAATAAAGTTTTGTAGAAATGGAGCAACAGCAGGCAAAATGCTGATGTAATATTTCCTTAAAAGTTTAATAAGCACAAGTTCCAACAAAAGATAAGCGCTTTCGCTAATCAAGCTTCTTCAGATCTATATACTCTGTGCTTCATAACTCAAACCATTTAAATACAGATTCAAAAATCTAACAACCAATTATGTTCAAGTACTAATTAACGTTTTAAAAACATACACTTTATCTCATTTAAAACCGAGGTCAGTGCCTCCCTATGAGAATATATAAAAATATACATATGTATATAAAATACAAACAAATTAACTCTTCATAAGGAATCTATACATCTGTATGTGTATTCATAAAGACATGTCCATGATACAGGTGTATAATACATATAAACTCAAAATATATATACGTTTTATATATATATATATATATATATATATATATATATATATATATATATGACATGAAATAGCAAAACAAAAACATTACATTTAGGTAAACTATTTAATGTGTCTGTGCTTTCTTAGCTTGGGCTTAATGGAAGCCCTCTCATTGAGCCCATGCCCCCTATCAGCCCTTAACTGGATAATCCAATCATTCTCCCTGTCCTCAGTATGATTTCTAATGTCACCACCTCGCATGCTAGGTGTTATTGCCTCAAGGGCTCTGAACAAAAACTGATGACTATCATCCTGCTATGTGACATGTTTAGCCAGGGCATTATGCTCTGAGTGTTTCCTTATATGATATAAATGTTCGCGAATCCTCTCCTTAAAAGCTCTATTCATTTTTCCAACATAAAAGGAGGTGCAAACCTGGCAGACTGCTAAGTAGACTAGATGTATCGTCATACAATCAGCTCTGGCTGATAAACTGAATTCTCGTCTCAAATCAGGATGAAAGAAGCACCTATTAGTATCTATGTGTGAGCAAAAATTACATTGCCCACATGGTCTAGTATATTCATCATCGTGAACAACATGATGATCTCTAGGATAGCATAAAAATCTCTTCAAGTTCCTTTTATTTCTATACAAGAAGCATGGTTGTTCACCAACAGTCTTCTTAATATTACTGTCTACCTGTAAAATAGACCAATTCTTGCTCATAATATATCTAAGTTCCTGGTTATCACTGGTATAAAAATCTGGAATTTTAACAAAATTAGTGGTATGATGTCTCTCTAAATGATTATTAGGCAATCAGGGCCCAAAATAAGGTGCTGCAGTACCATCACGTAATTTGGTCACTGTCTCAAAATGTTTGTTTATTTCAGTCATTGAACCCCTTATATAGTGGTTTCACCGATGAACTTGATAGTTTGAGATCGAAGTTTCTAGATAGAGGATACAAAAGTTCTGAAATAAACAAACATTTTGAGACAGTGATCAAATTACGTGATGGTACTGCAGCACCTTATTTTGGGCCCTGATTGCCTAATAATCATTTAGAGAGACATCATACCACTAATTTTGTTAAAATTCCAGCTTTTTATACCAGAGATAGCCAGGAACTTAGATACATTATGAGCAAGAATTGGTCTATTTTACAGGTAGACGGTAATATTAGGAAGATTGTTGGTGAACAACCATGCTTCTTGTATAGAAATAAAAGGAACTTGAAGAGATTTTTATGCTATCCTAGAGATCATCATGTTGTTCACAATGATGAATATACTAGACCATGTGGGCAATGTAATTTTTGCTCACACATAGATACTAATAGGTGCTTCTTTCATCCTGATTTGAGATGAGAATTCAGTTTATCAGCCAGAGCTGATTGTATGACGATACATCTAGTCTACTTAGCAGTCTGCCAGGTTTGCACCTCCTTTTATATTGGAAAAACAAATAGAGCTTTTAAGGAGAGGATTTGCGAACATTTATATCATATAAGGAAACACTCAGAGCATAATGCCCTGGCTAAACATGTCACACAGCAGGACGATAGTCATCAGTTTTTGTTCAGAGCCCTTGAGGTAATAATACCTAGCATGCGAGGTGGTGACATTAGAAGTCATACTGAGGACAGGGAGAATGATTGGATTATCCGGTTAAGGGCTGATAGGGGGCATGGACTCAATGAGAGGGCTTCCATTAAGCCCAAGCTAAGAAAGCGCAGACACATTAAATAGTTTACCTAAATGTAATGTTTTCGTTTTGCTATTTCATGTCTTTTATATATATATATATATATATATATATATATATATATATATATATATATATATATATATATATATATATATATATATATAATATATATATTTTGAGTTTATATGTATTATACACCTGTATCATGGACATGTCTTTATGAATACACATACAGATGTATAGATTTCTTATGAAGAGTTAATTTGTTTGTATTTTATATACATATGTATATTTTTATATATTCTCATAGGGAGGCACTGAACTCGGTTTTAAATGAGATAAAGTATATGTTTTTAAAAAGTTAATTAGTACTTGAACATGATTGGTTGTTAGATTTTTGAATCTGTATTTAAATGGTTTGAGTTATGAAGCACAGAGTATATAGATCTGAAGAAGCTTGATTAGTGAAAGAGCTTATCTTTTGTTGGAACTTGTGCTTATTAAACTTTTAAGGAAATATTACATCAGCATTTTGCCTGCTGTTGCTTCGTTTCTACAAAACTTTCTTTTAAACCATATTGAATTTAAACCATCTGCTCTAGATGTCCTTAAATGTGTGGAGAGCGAGAGGTAAGCTGATTCACACAGTTTTTCGTTTTTTCAGCCTTCCTTTTCCAAATTTATCAAAGGTTTTACAGCAACCTCTACAAGATTTTACAAAAAAAAAACAGAATAAGCAGACACAACAAACCATTAGTAAGCAGACTTTTAAAAAAACAGTGGCAAAGATTTCCAAATTGAAGGTGAAGCAGCCCAGAAATAAGGACAGTCTAACAAGTCTGAATGAGTATCTACAGTACTCCACCTCCTTCCCACCATGGTGAGCCACTAATTTTTCACAAAAAAATGGCTCATCATTTATATCTGTTTGGCAGCAGATGAGTTCAGATAAATGTGTTTTGGGAATGATTCACCAGGGATACAGATGGCAGTGAGAATTTCTCGTTACTTCTCAGGATTCCTCCTCATCCACCAAATGAAAATTCTTTTTCCCTCCTGTCATTCAATATTTCCTAACATAGAGAGTGAGAGAAGCGGTCTGCTTATGTATTGTGCCTGACATCAGTCTTTAGGTGTGGTCTAATGCATTTATGGCACTGGCACCTTGTGTGTGTGTGCGTGTGTGTGTGTGTGTGTGTGTGTGTGTGTGTGTGAGTGTGCGTGTGTGCGTGTGTGTGTGTGTGTGTGTGTGTGTGTGTGTGTGTGCGTGTGTGCGTGTGTGTGTGTGTGTGTGTGTGTGTGTGTGTGTGTGTGTGTGTGTGTGTGTGTGTGTGTGTGTGTGTGTGTGTGTGTGTGTGTGTTTCTCTGGACACTAGGATTCATTACATCCATGATTCTCATGATTTCTCTAACAAAACTCTACATGAGAAAAATTGAGTGGCACATAACCTCAGTATGTTCTCAACAGCAACATTCCCTGACATTCCAGATTCCTGCTTTGGGATTTGTGAAAAGAGAGCTTGTTTGGTGGAGAGATCAGTTTTACTTGAATGCAGGTTTCCCATTTTCTTTTTAATCTCCAGCACAGTCTTTGCTTGGGGAGCAGTGTCTATCAGAGTAAAAGTGCAAGGTTTTGGAACAAAAGAGACATATTAAAATACATAAACATAAAACAGATGGCAATAATAAATGCTCTCATCTCTTTCACTTATCTAATGGTAGCATTACAAGTGGTTACAGAAAATGCCACAGAAGTGTGACACATGAACAGGTGGTAGCTAGATCTTACCCTCTGTGTAGACTTGTTGAGTAGCCTTGGCTATAGCCTTTCAGCACAGTCTCACTTTACAGACATCTTGCATCCCATCAGAGCAATATTTTGTGGCCGATATGCCAAGCAGGAACAGGGAAGTCCTCTCACAAACGAAAACCAAGTCAGAGGTCTTGTGGAAATTGATCCAGCTGTGGGGCGAACCTCAGATAGCTCTATTTGCTTCCATTCACAAGAATCAGTTAGCAAACATTTGCTCCAGGATTCCATGCAAGAAAACCTGGAAAACAGGTACATTCGCTTTTTTTCAGACAGGAATGTTCCTCTATGCTTTCCAAACTTCTCACTGATATCCAAGGTCATTCTGAAGATTCAGGAAAATAAGATCATTGTGGTGATTCCCTTTCTAGCCCAAGTAGGGCGATTACCACAAGCTTATACAAAATCTGGAACTACTCACACAGGACAGTGGGTATTTGATACATTGCAACTCAAAACATCTTCAGCTGACTGTATGAATTTAGTCTCTTAATACCTTTTAGACAACTATTTTCTGAGGCTGTGCAACAGGTATTGAAGGAGACAAGAAGACCTGCTACTAGGAAATCATATATTAGAAAACAGAAAAGATTTTCTAGTTGATGCCAAGACAAGAAGCAACAAATTCTTCACTGGCTTCTTCTAAGCTGTGCAAGGCTTTGGTGAAAGGTACTCTTTTGCTAAGACCCCCTTATAAAGACCCTTGCCTCCATGGGATTTTAAGTTGGTACTGCAAGCCTTAATTCATTCTCTGTTTGAACCTGCAGCTAAATGTGATCTAAAATGTTTGATGTGGAAAACTATTTTTCTAGTTCCAATTACATATGCCAGAAGAATTTCTGAAATTCAAGCATTATCTTCTAAGCCTTCATAGTTGAACAAAGAAGGCACAGGCCCTATGGCATATGTGATCAAGGATAATAAGTAAGTATCCTTTTTTAAGAGACATTGGAAAAGAGTCTTAGCGTATAAGCTAAATGAGAAACAACTGTAGTAACATCATATGATAATGGTATCCTCGGAAATGGGTACTGCTGTACTGTCATTGTTACTGAATCTTGATAGTCAGATATAATCGCTGAAATAAACTGGAAACTTTTGTCATGCCGCCATGTATCACCTGTAGCATGGAGTGAAGAGAATGGACCTTTGCCTATCAGTGTTTAGCATGTAACTGAATCGTGTTACTTGATTCTGTCCTTAAGGCACGCACTGGTAATAATGCTTAGCAAACAGTGTTACGAGATGCTCAAAACTCATTGTTCAGGATGCAAAAATATTAGGCCAATAATACCACATAAGGCATCATTAAAAAGAAGATTGAGCAGCACATTCTTGTTTGTGAATGAAATAAAGGTACCCAAAATCTTTTTAGTAACTTGTATCCATAGTCTTCTAGCAAGAGTCTTCTATGAGCCAATACTGCGCTGGCAGCCACAGTCAAAATTTGTGACTGTTCATGTAGCTTTCTTATTATTTGTTTTTTAATAGACATCACAAGTGAGTACAGTTTTGTAGCAAACTGCTGCTTTGCCTGTTTTTTATTACAGTTTGGATGTTGTGGACCTTCGTTTTTACGATCACAGATAAAAGGGCAGCTGCAAAACCATATTAGCTCATTTGACAGCTGTCAAAACTGTGGTACTTGAAAGTTTGAAAAAAAAAATAATCTAATGTATGATATTTATTTATTTACACTAACATTTAGTCAGATTTCCTCAAGTAGACAGCAAATGTTGTAGGTATCCTGGGAAAGAAGGAGGTCACTGGGAACCTATTTTTGGGGAGTGTAATCACTTGACAGAAGATTCCCTGCAGTCTGCACTGTTGGAGATGCTGGGTGATCAAATTGGAATAACTAGGGAAATTATTTTTTGAGCTATGATACAGAATCAGAATTGTCTAGACATAGCAAGGCATTGCTGAGTCTAATTATGATGGCTGCCAAAACAACAATTACTAGAAAATGGTAATCTAAGTCTAAACCTACTTTATTAAAAGTAGCTTAGATAGTAACCGAGAGAAAACTACTGGAATTGGGATCTTTAGAAAATGGTAGGAGGAAATTACATAGGAAAAATGGGAAATGTAGGATCAATACATGCAGAGGATGAATGAGGTTTACAAGAAAGCCAGATTTGAATGAGCTATGTAATGGTTGACTGACAATGACTAGATATATTAAAAGTGATGTATAATGTTTGCAGCTACAGTTGTGTTGGCATGGTTTGTAAGGTATAATGTTTGCTACTGAGGTTGTGTCATTATGGCTTATTTTCATTTGTATAAATGTAAGATTGCCTGTGTAATACATGAAAATGTAATAAAGATGTATTTTGTTTAAAAAAACACATTAAGTCAGAGTAAATAAATCTTGATTTTTCTGCATTGTAAGCATAAACCTTTATCATCTTTAAGACCATTTGCTATACTGGTCTATTTGACAACTGTGGGAATATCTGTCAAAGTGCCATATATTAACTCTGATCAACATATCATATAAAAAAATAAACTGAATAAGTAAAACAGCTGTATTTTTTACTTTTATTTTTAACTACGTTCCTGCTCTTGCTGATACTGATAGCAGCAGTTAAGATGCCCAATGACGGTTTCTCCTAAGCATATATGACACACTATATAAATTGACTAACACCAAAGACATATGCATGTGTATGAACACACACACACACACACACACACACACACACGCACAAAGACACAAAATCACAGACACATATGCGCACAGACTTGTATGCATACACACACACAAAATCTCATTCAGATACATACATTAATCAGCATATATCAAACCATTACTAAACACATGATGATTGAAAAATTGTATCATAAATAATCAAAGAAAGGGCTACTTTTCCTAAAAAAATTACTGAGAAAAAACATTAACATTATTTAAAATTATACTACCATCCAATAAATTAAGTCAATTTAATAAGCACAATAAGGCCATCAAATGTATTTTTTTTCTGGGGGAAATAATGGACCACCAAGGATTGTGGAGACCTAACTTTTGTTGCGTCAGGTCCCACAATAATCTATTATTTCCCTGTAAAACCCATGGCAATGGGGATTATTGCTAAATGAACCTGCCTTGAAACAAGACTAATTTTTTTCTCATTGTATGGTCAAAATGTACATAATATCTCATGTAATTTGGAAATGAAATAAAATGAGTCTGGGACTGAAAAATAACAGTGAGCTGTCTGTTTTGGACTATCAGATATGTGAAAATTTTGATCTTAAAAGATCAAAACTTTAAATATAAAAAAAATGAATTATCTATTATGCAGCACTGTAACTTATACATACAAGCTCCAAGATTGCATTACAGAGAGAAAGGGGCAAATTCCTTCTCCATGGTGTAGCATGACAAATAGATACAGGTATTTTTCAGCATTCTGATATCTTGATTTAATTTTCTAACAAAAACAAATATTCAGCATTCCAAACATTTGATAAAATGAATGACTGCCAGGGAATCACACAGGTTTTGAAAGAGGTTTGAATTTAGAGATTAATAACTCTGCTGGCTTCACAAATTGCTGGAACAATTACTTTGGTGAGGCACAGGATGAACAATTCACATGCAAACTACTTTTTAACGTTAAGCAGAAGAAATGGCAGGACCTTGTTTTGTTGACCTTTTTGTTGCTTAATTGAACTACAAGTCCAAAGTTGAATAGCTGTGATTGTTCTCAGTTACTGTAATGATGAAGCCTGGAGAATCATCTTCATAAACTCTATCTTAAAGAGTCTACATTGTCACAAGAGCAGAAGAAAATTTAGCATTATAAGGTAGAATGCACATTCCTCTGACTGCTTAAATATCTGTTAGATTAAACGGACCTCTGCCTTCTTAAATAGCTCTAAGTATATTACCCTGTTGACAGAAGCTGTGTGGTTTGTTAAACTATCCCCCAGATTTAATAAACTCCATGTAGGAATAGTGCAAGCCCTATACATTGTGTACAGTGGCCGTGCCTGCAGCTCGCCCTCGGCAGCATGCCTTGCATATTAAAGAAGGTGCACTACTTTGGGAGAGCCATGTAACACATTTACTAAATCAGTGTAGGGGGTGTGTTACAGTGCTCGAAGGTGTGTAACACACTCCCTGCACTGTCAAAGTGCTGGACAGCACTGAAATATAAAAGTTAAATGTGTGTGTACTTGGCCATTTTTTATTTTGTAGGGGATGTGTTACAGTGTTCATAACACACCCCCTGTACGGTCAAAGTTTTTTTTGTGTTTGCGCAGCGCGGTGCAGCACTTAGCAATGAACACATCGAAAATTGAATCTGGATGCTTTGAATTTTAATGGAAAATGTCATGTTTAAGCATACCTGAGTGGGTTTGCATGGTGTGGCACATCGCTCAGCAATGCTTAAACATAACCGAAAGCTGTACAGAAATGTATAGCTGAAAATTTTCACATCTACATTTGCAGAATGGTTACAGTCATGGCCTCATGTGCATTAGGTACACGGTTCAAATGTTCAGATAGAATATTCTGCTTTTACATCTGATATCATTAATATATTAATGTTTTTTTTTATCAACGTAGTTAGTGATATTTGTTAACCAGGTTAGTCCAGCTGGTCCAGAAGCCCATTTTCAGTGAAGAAATGAGGAGAAAAGCCCCAGCTGCACACAAGTGTCCAGTACATTACAGTCACACCCGAAGATAATGTAATTAAAATACATAGGGTTAGGTCATGTACAGTAAAACACATACACATAATAATAAAGTATCATTAATGAGCACTTCATGTGAATATATATTTTATTTATTTATGTAAAAGTCTGGTTTGCCCATATCTAAGCTTTGCAAATCCCTGCTAAGTCAAGCCAAACAATGCTTAACCAGGACCTGGTTTAGCAGTACTTAGCAATGCACAGCTCTGCTTAGCTGGTTTGGGCACTGCTAAGCAATCCCAGTTTAAGCAGTCCTCAGCTCAGCTAAGCTTGTTTATGCACTGCTAAGCAGTGCTAACCATTGTCAGTTTAAGTACTGCTCAGCTAAACTTAGCGGGTTTGAACGTTGCTATGCTTCACTTAGCATTTTTAAAAATGGTCCCATGGTGGCAAAGGGTGGGAAAACAGACTTATTTAAGCTGAACAGGTGGGAATACAGCCAGAAGCTGTTGGAGTTTAATCACTACAGGAGCTATGACTGGAGTTGGAGAGGGTGTGTGCTTCCAGGTGCAGTGCTGGGGCATTTTGGAGTCTAGGGTCATGATTGGGCTTCTTGTCAAAGACCATGGCAACTGGCCACTGCAGGGCCAGTATCAGGGCTCTGCATGCAAGTCTGAGGCCTGAGACTGGCTAACACGTGACCTCACCACTGCAACTAGAATCCCCTGCACTGGTGAACAGGTGCATCATCATTATGACAACCTGAAGTGAAGGAAGAGGAAGCTCTTGGCCCAATGGATCCAAGACGCTCAGGCCCGCAATGCCCCATATGTTTGTAAGTATAGGAACCATTGATTTACCAAATTCTAGTATGAATATCTGATAGACAGGTATGCATAATGGTGTGTTTTCCCCCAACAGCTTCAGAGAAGAAGGCTTGCAAACTGGAGGCTCATGCAGGGTGCCTGGCCAGGATGCGCTGAGAGTGTGGTGAGTAGAGCTATATCTTGCAATATATAGTAATCTAATTAAGAAAGAGTACAGTAGTAACTGCCAATAGGTATAATCTGTTGTGAGTGTACTGCAATGAATGTGTACATAGACCTGGACTGATATAGGTGAGTATTGCCAGGTACAGTTCAATATAGATGAAAGCATGAAACATGCTACTGTTACAGAAAGAAAGTTAATACAGAATTACTAATGTTTGGGAACAATGTGTATACTGTATTAATAATACATGTTCTTGTAATAAATTACACTGGATTGAAAATGCAAGGGGAATAAATTAACTGCATTCCTAATCTACAGGAAATACAGTACAACTACAGTCAAAATTGTAAAGAAATAAAGGTAGTACTGCATATATTGTGTAATAACAGATGTCTTCCAATTCCTGCATTATTTAAAGTGTAGAACAATAAAGATCGTCAGCTGTATACCAATCACTGTGTCATCTCACCCTCAATAAATCTGTGTTCTGCCAATTATTGTGTGTATTCTGGGCTGTTGTTAAAGAAATCAAATATTACAGGTTTTGTGAAGTAAACATGGATATAGCACCATGAAATGACTGAAGGTTCATAGGTAGGTACTAGGCTATTGGCCCTAGGGCCTATATAAGCCTAGCCAAAAAGGTACCCTGGCTTTCGCCACCCAAGAAAATTATTTTCCTGTGCCCCTGTAGAGCAGAGCCACAGAGATGATCCCTGGGGTGAATTTCCTATTTCCCATCCAATCATCAAGATTTTTCTTGAAGAGTGCTAATGAGGAGCTTTGTTTGATATAGATAGGTAGTTTGTTCCAGAGTATGGGGCAGTAATCTATCCCTCCAGCATGTTCTGTTTATTGTAGTGACAAGGTTTATGTCCCTAGAGCATGTAGCTTGGAGGGATTGGGATTTCTTTAAATGGTGCATGTCCAACAGCTCTGAGTTTGACATAGCTTTGTATGTTAGGCAGAGATTGCCTCTGAGTAGGCGATATGTGACGGAGTAAAGCTGGAGTTTTTTGAGACAGCCTGCATAGGGCATATGTTTGAGGCTGATAATTCTCTTTGTCAGGTATTTCTGCAGCCTTTTTGTAGATGTCTTGTGAGGTACATACCAAAAGGGGTGTTGTACTCTATAATGGGTCTGATGAGTGATGAGAAGAGGGGAACAATGACCTTTTTTTTTCCTGGATGAGAAACCTTTTCTGATGAGGTATGCCACATAGAAGGGTTTCATGACTACTGTGGCGATATGATTATCAAAGGAGAGACTACTGTCCACCTGTGTCCCAGGGTCTCTTATCACACTTTTGGTGTTAAGTTGACTACCACCTATGTAGTAGCTCATGGGTACAGAGTTTTTACCAAAGGGGATGACAATGCACTTCTTGGCATTAAGCTTAAGGCCATGGCTTTGACACCAGGCATCTGTCTCCGTGTAGCCCTTTTGTAGGATGTCCACATCATTAGGTGTTTCGGTTATGGCTCCTAGTTTGCAGTCATCTGCGAACTTCATTAGCCAAAGACCTTCTGTGCTAGCCTGTACTTCAGAAAAGTTGATACCAAACAGGAGATGACCCAGGACTGAACCCTGTGGTACTCCATTTGTCACTGGTCTGAAGTCAGATTTGGAGTCTTTGTCCAATAAATAACTGTCACTCTAAAGTGTAGATGTGGAGCTGTACTACATGATATGATACAATATGATATTTGTCCTGCACTAAGATCTGAACCTAGAGTAGCAGTGTGTAAGGTATTATAATGGGTTTCTCCCAGGATTGTCTTGTGCTACCCTTTGCATTTCAGCTATATGCATCCCTGAATGTATGTATACTGATGTAGGCAAGTATGAAAGTGTAATAGCTGTAGACTGAAAATATACCATCTACAAATGTATATGGGTTGGGTAGGCAACCCAGCACCCCAATATGGTCTGTACAGATCACACATATTCCCATCCACTAGGGTTTAATTGTGTACACCTGCATTCCAAGTATTAACAGTTCACCTACTATCTCTGTCATGCATGAATGCCATGCATGTATGTTCAACTGTCACTGCTGCCTTATGTGACACTCTACCTATATTACCAGGTCACACTTTGTCACAAGGTGAGCTTTAGGTACATATCACTCAATCAACTCACAGCATTTGCCCAGTAGCTGAGTGTGATAAGTAATATGCTGTTCATTTTGCCACGGACAGACTGGAGTTTGAATCCAGAGACAGGTGCTACGATATATTTATAGTAACAGACAATAAATACCGACTATTTATAGAAACAGTTATGTATTGTTATTAGATATTTTCCCCACAGGACTTACAGGTATATAAATGTCTGTAGTAGCTGTATGAAGGATATACTAATGTCTGTGTTCAGATGTAGTAGTGTGTAAACAGCATTTCTCAAAAAGGTGATAAGACTTAATTAAATAAAATGACATGAAGTACAGTAGTATTCCAAGTTAATAAGATAGATTAATGGTCTATTGTTGGTACAGCTGTATGCCTGGTTTGTCTGTGAATGTCTGCTGCCAGTCTAACACCATGCCTAGCAAATGACAGAAGGATAAGTGTAAACTCTGTACTGTGCACGATACATGTCTCTCAAGTATCATGCTGTCACAGATAGTAATCATTATTGCCAAACAACTTGGACACAGATATAAACCCAGTTGAAGTATGCCAGTAGCACACTCACACAACATCAGTGCAGAGTACACCTTGGTAGTCATATATGTTCTTTTGACATGTAATAGCCCCCTTTAGTTATGTACCTGTAAGTGTTACAGCTTGGCCAATACCATCTCATTGGGATAGCTTGAGAGGTATGTACATGCTGCAGAAGCCAAAGGACCCTTGTAGACATAAAGTAAGGGGAGACCTGTACAGTACTAAGCAATATTGTTGTGAAAAATATAGCCTATACAGTTAGCAATTGAATGCCTTTCTCTTCTCCCACCCCTTATCTGCATCACTAATTATTATTCTTATACTACGGGTATGGTTTCATTTTCACATATGTTGTTCTCAAAACCAAATGTTGGGTCTTGTGTTGTATTATTGGTTGTATATTACAATGGTCGCATACTAACATACCTTGTTGAAATACCAATATTGTTGGCCTTTTGCCATAACTGTTACTGGCATGCTGTTACAATAATGACTGTTATTCCATGTATGCCTGTGTTCTATATGCTATGTAATTCTATTGTTCTGGGTTAATTGGAACACCCATGCATGCTGTTATAACTAACGTTGACATATTCTGTTCATGACTAACATCATAGCATGATTGGTTAGGCCGGTTCCAGTGGATTCGGCTATCCCACCTCATCTGGCCATGCCAGCGGTTCCCAGCACATCTGGGACCCAACCTGGAGCTGCCTCTTCCATTGGTTCTGCACCACCCATGGGTGGAACCCCATCACCCCAATGGGTGCAGGCACAGAGAGGATGTGGTCACCCAAAATAATTTCCTGGGATGGTGTGCAGGGTTATCCAGTGCAATTTGGAAGACTGACTGAGCCAGATCAAGGGCAGACTGGCGCACCTGGAGGGTAGGCCGGCACTGGCACTCAGCCACCAGCACAGCCACCTTTGAAACAGTGAAGGAGCATTGGTGACTACCTATGGGTGGGGAGCTTAGTCCCACTGTTTCCATATGGGGGCACGTGGCCCTCCGATTTCCAAATACTCTCCCCATCCAAGGTGTTTACCCCTCTCATATGTCATACACCTTTCCTGTCCACTGTCTTTCTGTCTTGTCTGTCTGCAAACACAACCTCTCCTACCCAACTTACCTCCCCAAACATACCTAAAACCCTTCTCCAACATTCCACTCTCTCCTTAAAAAAAAAATAAAAAGGCATTTGTCCCACACAAAAAGTCACCCCATACATAGCTTTCCATTTTACCCCATGTACACTGCCATCAGTCAATCATCCCAGCAATTAATCAACACAGTTATGTTTCCCACATCCCTCCCTGTGGGATGTAAGGCTCTAAATTCCAAATTGTCCACAACATGCACAGCTGTTGCTGTACAAGAAATGGAGAGCTGTGGTCCTTTCCTACACCCATACTGCACATCCCTACCTGTTTTTCATATTGTTTTCCCCCCTGCTTGCACCACATCACTACTTTCCTATCACCCCTTTTTTCTTTTCTTTTTTTAAAAATAGGGTGGGTTTAAGCAGGACTAAGTGCCACTTAGCATAGCAGTGTATCTCGAATACCCACGCAAACTGCTTTAATCACCTTATCTGATTCTGACACTGTTATGCACATCAATAAAACAATCACCCTGCTAAGTTTTGAACCCAGGACCATCTCAACTACAATACCATGCATTAGTCCACTAGGCCAACTCAGTTCTGGAGACTGACTGGTGTTTTTATAAATATATCATGCATTACAGTAATGTCATATCAGCAAAAATATACACCGCCGCTAAGTATTGAACCCCAAACCCTCTGAACTACAGCATAGTGCACTAGCCCACTAGGCCCACTCAGCTCTGGAATTCAACTGGTGTTTCTATTAATATATCATGCATTACACTGATGTCATATCAGCAAAGCACACACACACACCTGCCAAGTACTGAACCCAGTACCTTGTCAACTACAGCATAGTGTGATATGCCACTAGACCACTTAGCCATAAGGGGTTGGGGAAAATGGTCAGATGACAGGGACATGTGTCACAGTCTCCCCCTACAGACATACACAGCTGATATACCAGCGTCAACTGCAGCAGCATGCACATTCAGATAGCCTGCCTGTCCCTAGAGGAGTGGTTACTACCTAGAAGCTGTAGTTTTATTGGCCATTTTCAGTCAATTCTAAAATCCTTGATCTGTCTCTCTTAAAACCCGGCTGCCTTGTGGTTTTGGCGTCTTTTCAGGCTTGCTAGTTGTTGCTAGTTGTTGCTGAAGCACCTACCAAGGGGAGAAAATGCTGAGAGAAGAAAAGGAGCCACTTTTGTGATTTTAAGTATTTTCTTCTGATTAAGTTCTACAGCTTTGCCGCCTACTTTTTGGCATTTTCCGGCTTGCTAAAGTTTATATCTGTAAAAGTACTTGGAACACATCTAGCCTGTTTACTGCATTTCCTGCGTTGCACTTAATTTAAAATCGTTTTTTTCTCTAAAAACTGCATTTTACCTGATTTTGGCCTAGCACTCAAGTGTGGGGTCATTTATTGCACTGCTGTGATTATTTTGCTGCTTGTGTATCTCTGCTACCTTTAAACTACAACAAAAAGAATAACAAAAACAAAAAAAATCCTGCTTTTTTCCCACTTTCTGAAAGTTAAGAAAGTTCAGTTACAGATCTGCTGTTCTGAACTGTTTGGAAGTTTCTAGAAGGCCAGTGCTTGCTTGGGCTAAAGGGAAATCTCTGTGTTCACCAGTGGGAGTGGTTAACACTGAACAGCCTGCCTGTCCCTGGTGGAGTGGTTACTACCTAGAAGCTGTAGTTTTATTGGTCATTTTGGGTCAATTCTAAACTCCTTGATCTGTCTCTCTTAAAACCCGGCTGTCTCGTGGTTTTGGCATCTTTTCAGGCTTGCTAGTTGTTGCTGAAGCACCTACCAAGGGGAGAAAACGCCGAGAGAAGAAAAGGAGCTACTTTTGTGATTTTAAGTATTTTCTTCTGTTTTTTTTTGTTAAGTTTTACTGCTTTGCCACCTACTTTTTGGCATTTTCCGGCTTGCTAAAGTTTATATCTGTAACAGTAACAGTACTTGGAACACATCTAGAGCCTGTTTACCGCATTTCCTGTGTTGCACTTAATTTAAAATTGTTTTTTTCTCTAAAAACTGCATTTTACCTGATTTTGGCCTAGCACTCAAGTGTTGGGTCATTTATTGCACTGTTGTGATTATTTTGCTGCTTGTGTATCTCTGCTACCTTTAAACTACAACAAAAAGAAAAAAAAATCTTGCTTTTTTCCCACTTTCTGAAAGTTAAGAAAGTTCAGTTACAGATTTGCTGTTCTGAACTGTTTGGAAGTTTCTAGAAGGCCAGTGCTTGCTTATGCTAAAGGGAAGTCTCTGTGTTCACCAGTGGGAGTGGTTAACACTGGACAGCCTGCCTGTCCCTGGTGTGGAACATAGAGTCCCCATGTTGGTGATGACCAGGTCCAATATGTTGTTCCCTCTTGTGGGAGTGGTGACCAGTTGTTCCATTGTGTTAGAGTTTATAAATTCAAGGAACCATTGGGCGAGGGTGTTTGGGCTTGAGTAGTTTTCCCAGAAGCTGTAGTTTTGTTGGCCATTTTGGGTCAATTCTAGACTCCTTGATCTCTCTGTCTTGAAACCCTACAACTCTCTTTTTGCGCGGTTTTGCGCACTGAGCAGTGTCGGGCAGCGCTGCCTAAAAGGTTTAAACTATTCCAGGCTCCACAAAGTCTGCTATTCACTTTTTCCCTTAGAACTGTTCAAACTCTCAAAGTAATCACTCTATTCTCTTTCTAAAGTCCTGCACTTGCTCAGCTCTTATAAGGAAACACTAACTAACTAAAGCACTACACCCTCCTTGACTTCTCATAAGTATTAGGCTCCTCATTGGTCCTTCCTGATCAAGTGAAAAATCAGTTCTCTTCCCTAATCTGATCAGTAAAAAAACAGTTCCCTATACTAATGTGGTATGTCCAAGGGTCAGTTTCAAGGTTACTCTCCAGTCCAGCTGGTGAATCTGGGAATTTTAAGGCAATGTTACAATTGCCTTATGTACACAGACAGTCCTCTGCTCCTTCCAACAAATTCTAATACATGTGAGAGATGCAGTTACACAGCCAAACTGGAGGCAGAGCTCTCTCAATCCAAGACTGGCACAGTCAGTCAGGAGGAAAAGGTAACCACCCACACCACAAATCCAGTCTCACACAGACCTATTGCATCTGCATACCCAACACATAAACACACAAAAACATACTCGGAGGCTATAAATTAAAATCTGCCTAAACAGCAAAGACCTCCTAAGCAGATATCCAAGCAACAGCCACCCCTCAACAATATCCATGAATCACATATCTCACAAAATCAGTGTGCCTCACAGTCACAGCCCTTAAGGCCAAACAACACACCAAATACACTTGTTATAGGGGACTCTATTGTCCGGCGCACTGACGTCCCGCTCACCAGACTGAACAAGGAGAAGGTCACTGTAAGCTGCCTGTCGGGTGCCATGATCTGCCACATAATGCAAGCACTCAGGTCACTCCAAAGCAAGTACAAGTATGACTCCGTCATTGTCCATGCTGATGTGAATGACCTGAGACGTACCTCCCTGGACTACATGAAAAAAGACATAGAGGAGCTCTCTGACCATGTAGCCCAGGCTGGTATGACCCTGACCTTGAGTAGCATCTTGTCCTCACCAAGAATGATGCCACAGTATAAAGACAAAATGATCAGTTTCAACAATTGGCTAAAGTATTGGTGTCATTCAAAGGGGATCCAGTGTCTGTCAGCCTGGGATGACATGCTCGACAAGCCACGTTGACGGCTTGCACCTGTCACCCTTAGGCTTTTGCATACTGGCCAAGGCTCTTGCCACCCCCATAGTGCCTTTTTAGGCAAGGCTCAAAGGACAAACCCACCTCCATAGACAACCCAAGGATAAAAAACTAAAGGTAATGCTACTCAATGCCAGAAGTCTAAACCTCAAGATGCACGCACTCAAGGCTCTCCTCAGTATGGAGAAAATCGATGTCTGTGCAGTAACAGAAACCTGGTTCAAGGCTCCTGAGAGCACCCCAGCACTACCAGGTTATAACTCATACCATGCGTTTTGGCCCCAAAACTCGGACCAAAGCACAAAAGGATGGGGAGTATCTATATTCATCAAAGATACCTACACCTCCAGGTTAGTGGCACTGCACGAAGCATCGGAAACCATCCATGTGCAACTAACAGCGGGCAAAACTGCCTTTCAGTTTGTAGCCTGCTACAGAACACCCTCCCTATTACAGGAACCCCACTTAGCATTCCTGAGAACACTGGAGAATATGAAAGTCTCTCCAAACACTATGTTATTGGGTGACTTCAACTACCCAAACATTGACTGGGAAAACTACTCAAGCCCAAACACCCTCGCCCAATGGTTCCTTGAATTTATAAACTCTAACACAATGGAACAACTGGTCACCACTCCCACAAGAGGGAACAACATATTGGACCTGGTCATCACCAACATGGGGACTCTATGTTCCACACCAGAGGTAAACCCCTCATTGGTAAGATCAGACCATAAACAAATTTTCCTGGACATCCATATCCCGCTCCCACCCCCAGCCAAGGAAATCACTGTAAAGAATTTCTCAAAAGCCAACTTTGCACTTCTCAAGACTGAGGTGGAATCCTTCAAAGCCCCTGGGCCAGAGTATAATACAGCCCAATCTGCAAAATCCTTTACAAATGCATTCTATGAGCACCTGCAGGAATGCATGGATTGTGCTATCCCAAATAAAACCAAGACTCACTCCTCCAAAAACTGGAGACCGGTCTGGTGGACCCTGGCCATAAATAAACTATACAACAGAAGGAGGAAGCTACTACATGACAGAGCAAAATCCCAAAAAGGGAAGGCATCTCTCATCAGTATTAGCAAGAAACTTCGATCCCTCATAAAATCATCAAAGGCCAGTTTCAAAAGAAGAATTGCCCTAGACACTAAAGATAATCACAATGCCTTCTTTAGTTATGTCAGGAACATGGGTGGAAACTCCCAGATATGCTCTGAATTGTTGCATAATGGTACAAAATATACCGAACCTACAGACATAGCCAACATCCTGGCAGACAGATTCAGCGCAAACTTCTCCCCCCCTTCCCCCCCAAGGAGCAAATGCCTATCCCAACTGAATGTAACCTCCCTGACATCACAGATGCACAGGTGAAAGCTTCCCTCTCCAAAGCAAAAAACACAGCATCTATGGGACCGGACAGTGTCCCAGGCTGTGTCTTACATGAGCTCCAAGAAGAACTGAACCCTCACATTAAGTCACTGTTCAAACTTAGACTTACTACAGGATATGTACCCAAAGAATGGCGTACAGCTACAGTGGTCCCACTCCACAAAGGTGGTGCCACAACAGACCCCGGAAACTATCACCCCATAAGCCTGACTAGTCTGGTCTGTAAAGCTATGGAGTGTATTATCATGGAACTCATAAACAAAGACATTGGGAGCCTCCAGACACTGGATCCTACCCAATTCGGCTTTGTTAAGGGCAGATCTTACCTCTTAAACCTAGTTGATTTCTTTGAAACAGTTACCAAAGCCATAGATGAGGGCAAGGTGGTCCACACAGCCTACCTGGACCTCGCAAAAGCCTTCGACACAATACCCCACTCGGGCATCATAAATAAGCTTACCAGCTTAAATATCAACCCCTATATCACAAGATGGGTTGCAAACTGGCTCAGAGATAGAACCCACATGGTCAGAATCGCAGGTGCCATGTCCAAATCCAAACCAGTTACAAGTGGTGTCCCACAGGGCTCAGTTCTGGGACCTCTCTTGTTCGGTACATACTTCTCTGAGGTTTAGGCTAACATGGGGGGATTATGGCTGACAAAGTTCGCAGATGCCTGCAAACTGGGGGCCATAATCGAATCTCCAGCTGACACAAGCATCCTCCAAAAGGGTCTCACAGAGACGAATGCTTGGTGCCAGAGCCACGGCCTCAAGCTAAATGCTAAAAAGTGCATAGTCATCCCCTTTGGGAAAAACAAGGTGCCCACAAATTACCACATAGGTGGTAATCCATTAAGTATGGAAGAAGTAATTAGAGATTTGGGGACCAATGTAGATAGTAATCTCTCCTTTGATAATCACATTGCCAAAGTGGTTAGAAAGACCTTCTATATAGCCCACCTTATCACGAAAGGGTTCGCATCTAGATCAAGAGAGGTCATTGTGCCCCTCTATTCGTCACTCATCAGGTCCATAATTGAATACAATGCCCCTTTTGGGATGTACCTTACCCGACACCTGCAGCAACTGGAGATACCCCAAAAGTACCTCAACAAGAGGATCATGGGCTACAAACAGATGTCCTATGCAGCTCAACTAAAGAAACTCCAGCTCTACTCATTTGCTTACCGCCTACTCAGAGGTGATCTTTGCCTGACGTACAAAGCCATGTCAAACCCAGAATTAATGGACATGCTCCACCTCAAAAAATCCAAGTCCCTTAGAGCTACATGCTCCAGGGACCTAAACCTCAGCACAAAAATAAGTAGGACATGCTAGAGGGACCGATTCATTTCCCAGAGGCTCCCCTCACTCTAGAATAGAATCCCAATTCATGTTAGGCATAGCCCTCGCTGACCCTCTTCAAGCAAAATCTGGACGCGTGGATGGGAAATCGCAAATTCACCCCTGGGATCTCTTCTGTGTCCCTGTTAGACAGAGACACAGTAAAATTATCTTAAAAGGGTACCTTCTGTGACCTACTTTACAGAGGTACAGTAGGCTAATCTAATAGGGAGGCGGAAGCCAAATACACTCTGGCTAGGCTTATAAATGCCCTAGGGCAGATAGCCTAGTATCTCCCTATGAACCTATGAACCTATAAAATGATATATGACACTCACATCTGCCTGTCTCCTTACTAATTTTTTGTAGATTGTTAAACAGTAAACTGCCACAGAATCAGAAAGTCTGTTAACAATTGCCAAATATAACATGTAAAACTGTGGACATACTACATCAATCTAAACAGTGGGCAATATTTCTACCTACCCTCTGTGATGCTGTAGCTCCCACACATTGATAATGTTCATAGGTTCATAGGTAGGTACTAGGCTATTGACCCTAGGGCCCATATAAGCCTAGCCAAAAAAGTACCCTGGCTTTTGCCACCCAAGAAATTTTTTTTCATGTGCCCCTGTCAAGCAGAGCCACAGAGGTGACTCCCGGGGTGAATTTCCTATTTCCCATCCAATCATTAAGATTTTCCTTGAAGAGTGCTAATGAGGAGCTTTGTTTGATATAGATAAGTAGTTTGTTCCAGAGTATGGGAAGTCTCTGGGACAAGAATCTATCCCTCCAGCATGTTCTGTTTATTGTAGTGACAAGGTTTAGGTCCCTAAAGCGGGCAGCTTGGAGGGATTGGGATTTCTTCAAGTGGACAATGTCCAACAGCTCTGGGTTTGGCATAGCTTTGTATGTTAGGCACAGATCGCCTCTGAGTAGCCAATATACGACGAAATAAAGCTGGAGTTTTTTGAGACGGTCTGTGTAGGGCATCTGTTTGAGGCTGGTAATCTTCTTTGGGAGGTATTTCTGTGGCCTTTCCAGTTGTTTTAGATGTCTTGTGAGGTACATACCAAAAGGGGCACTGTACTCTACAATGGATCTAATGAGTGATGAGTAGAGGGAAACAATGACCTCTTTTTTCCTAGATGAGAAACCTTTTGTGTTGAGGTGTGCCACATAGAAGGATTTCCTGACTACTGTGGCGATGTGATTATCAAAGGAAAGACTACTGTCCATCTGTGTCCCAATGTCTCTTATCACACTTTCAGTGTTAAGTAGACTATCACCTATGTGGTAGCTCATGGGTACAGAGTTTTTACCAAAGGGGATGACAATGCACTTTTTGGCATTGAGCTTGAGGCCATGGCATTGACACCAGGCATCTGTCTCCATGAGGACCTTTTGTAGGATGTCCACTTCATTAGGAGTTTTGATTATGGCTCCTAGTTTGCAGTGAACTTCATTAGCCAAAGACCTTCTCTTTCAGCCTGTACTTCAGAAAAGTAGATACAAAACAGGAGAGGACCCAGGACTGAACCCTGTGGTACTCCACTTGTCACTGGTCTGAAGTCAGATTTGGAGTCAACTATTTTCACAGTGTAGGTTCTGTCAGTGAGCCAGTTGGCAAACCATCTTGTGACATAGGGATTTATACCTAGTTCAGTGAGTTTATCTATAATTGCAGAGTGGGGGGATGGTTTCAAGGAGCCACCTCCTAACAGGCCATGAAAAGGGCCAAGGCCTATATCAAGGCCTTAATTATAGCACTGTGTTGCCATGCCATTGGCTAATGAAAATGAAACCCAGGTGTACTAGATGCTATTACAAGTGTGAGTCACAGATTGGTGCACAGGCAATCACCAGTTCATAAGCATTACCAACAAAAGGCAAGCTGCTGCCTATGGTATACAGGTCTGCGACTTTCTTCATGAAGACAGACTGTGGTTTCCTAGGAAAGCTGACACCAAATTTCTGCTCACAATAGAGTACAGCACTATACCAGGTATGCCATTCCCCATGTAAAGGAGTGAAGTTGGTAGGATGCAGTCATGAGAAACAGGAATTCAAACAGTAGAGCTCAACAACATATCTTGGAATGACATGTTGCTGTTAGTCAGCTGTCAAGCACCAACAGTTTTCCCTTTTGGCTCTGTCTGCAGTGACATAGATCACAGCTCTGACCCCTGAGACCCCCCAGCAATTGTCAGCTTGCATACGAATGCTACTGGATTGTCTGTTGTACAATATTGACAGTAACTACTGGGGGATACAGCTGGCATATCACTTCATGCACTGTCAGTGAGGCCCTCTCAGTCTGTGAATGTCATGCAGGCATAGTTCAACCATGTTCCAGTTGTCCCTGACTTTTTCTGATACACTCTGGCTAGGTCACTGTGTACTCCACATCTGTATCTCATTGCCTGACAGCTATGGCTAGCATACCTAGGAACCCCTGCAGCAGGACAGCAGGTTATAGGCAGCAGTAGTGGGGGAACACAGGCTCCACCTCAGCAGGAGTGTGTACATATTGAGCATATGATGTAAGGGAATAGATACAGTACCAGATATTAATGTACTATTACAAATGATAAATTTCGAGACCCAAATAAAGAAACCAGTAAATATAACTGTATGGCACACAAAAATAATAATAAAAATACCGAATCACTACTGCAGACTACAAAATAAACAGCTTTATTAATAAAAGTGAGTGTTTTCCCGGTCGTCCAACTGCTTTTCAGACTGATAAAACATCTTTTAGCCAATCATATTTTCTGTGTTCTTTGCTATCAATGACATCAAAAACATGAGCCAACAATGTTATCCATGGTTAAAAGAAGATACCATTCTATAAACATACATATAAAATGACAATATATAAACTCTAATAGGTCACTGTGTACTCCACACCTATATCTCATTGTCTGACAGCTATGGCTAGCATACCTCAGAACCCCTGCAGCAGGACAGCAGGTTATAGGCAGCAGTAGTGGGGGGACACAGGCTCCACCTCAGCAGCAGTGTGTACATATTGAGCATATAATGTAAGGGAATAGATACAGTACCAAATATTAATGTAATATTACTGTCTTCTGAGTGGTCTGCCATGGCACATACACATTCCCCACAGTCTGGGTACAACCATTACATATTGTCCAACTGGTTTCCAAACATCCACATTTGTCTGGCAGGTGGTCCACATATATCAGGCACATGTACACATTCCCGAAATATCTGTGTACTGCAGATGTCAGACACCTAGCACTGATCTAAGGTATTGTGTAGCACACATGTTGCTGGAATGCCCACATACACTTGTAGTATCACTCATGTATTTGTTGGATGGTGGCTGTATGACATGGTACTGTAATGTTGCCCATAGGGGACACACTACAGTAGATGGCACTGATGGGTGTGGGCACGTAGCGACACAGTCTGTCACAGCACACAGGCCATAACTGGTATACCTAGGATCATATGAGGTAACAAGGCTATGGGCCTTGAATCCCCATAAGCCTAGCTCAGATGTTAACCCATGTGTATGCAAGCCAGCACTTGATGCCACAGTCCAACAGGGACACAGGTGGTATCCCTAGGGTGTATGTGCTGTTAACCATCCAGTTACCCAGGTTCCACTTGCAAAGGTATAAATAGCTACCCTGCCTGATGTGAACAGTGTGTCCATTCCACAGCAGGGTGAATGTGTGGGACACACATCTGAGCTGCCAACAAGTCCAGTTGATGTCACACACCAGGTTGAGGGTGTGTGTGTGTGTGTGGGGGGGGTTACTAGAGTGGAGCTTCAGTTGCACTTGTGCAGCAGTCCCAACAAAGTGGAGCCTATGATTGTCTTGTATGCCAGGCAGATATCCCCTCTGAGGAGTATGTATGAAATTGGGTAGTGGGATGTGCTTATAGTCTATGTGTGTATGGTAGATGTTTGAGGCCCTGGTATTCCCTGGTGGGAAACCTCTGTAATGTCCCCAGTTGCTGCATGTGCTGTGTGAGGTGAATGATGAACAGGGCATTATATTCAATAATTTACTGGGTGGAATACAGGGATGTTATGACCCCATGTCCTTGGATGACATACCTTTATGTATGAGGTGGGCCATGTAGAAGGTTTACTTTACAATGGAATCAACATGATGGTGAACTATCATGTTTCCATCAACCTGTGTGTACAGATCTCTCACTAAAGATTGTGTATCTAGGATGTTGTTAGCACTGTGATAATGTGTGGGAATGTCAGTCTCCCCAAAGAGGTTGACACTGCCTTTCCTGGTATGCAGCCTGTGGCCATGTTTCAGGCACCTGTCATGTGTCTTCATGAGACCTTCTAAGGCAGGTGTCCACATCACTGGGGAATTCCAGTGACAGCACACAGCATGCAGTCATCTGCAAACATGGTTGCCCATAGCCCAATGGCTGTGCCCTGCACATCATAAGTGTACATCACACATAACACAGGTCCAAACACAAAACACCAGTGCCGCCTCTAGTTATGGATCAACTGCTTGAGGTGGATTCCCCTATGTCGATTAGGTGGGTCATGTCAGCGCGCCAGTGTGCTACCCCGCTGGTAACATATGGTGTGATACATTCTTGGGAGCATATATCTGTTATGGCCAAGACGGTTATACTGTCAAAGTCTTTGTCCAGGTCAAGTTAGGCAGTGTGCACTCTCATCCCCCCGCATAGCTTTGGTGACTGTGTCAAAGAGGTCAAACCAAGTGTAACAGACATGATCGCTTCCTTGACGAAGACTAACTGTGTGTGATGGAGTGTGTGGAGGTCACCAATGTCCTTGTTAAAGAGGTTCACTATAAACTGTGCTATGGCCTTGCAGATCAGCCTAGTTAGGCTGATGGATGGATGTATAATGTGACACATTGGTGGAGGCCCCACCTTAGTGTAAAAGGGTGACAGTGGTTGTCCTTCACAAGGCTGGGACAAAGGCAGTAGTCAGGCCTCCTTTGAATACAGTGTCTTATGGTGTTGCAAGGCCATGTTTGAGGTCATATAGAATGCATCCTGTGATGTGATAGGCTCCCATGGCGGCTGTACACCATGACTTTCACATGGCAGTGGTGACCTGTTCACTACATATAGGAGAAGGGTGCAAGTACTGGGAATGTCCTGATGTACTGATGGGAGTACAGGGGGCAAAACCTACATTGACTCTGTCAGGCATCAAGTATGCTAGACTTACAGCACTGGTATAGGTAGTGTCCTTGTCCCCCACAAGTGAGCAGATTCAAGTGCTTCCTCTAATGTTGCAGACATATGTGAAAAAGGGTAGATGATTGCCTTTAGTGGATGTTGACAATGTGTGCTCTGTGTTTGCTGTTCAGGTTTCGAGGAGTGATTCCATTCACTTGTTCATGCTAAGGAGACATTGCTCCAAAATGGGCACCTGCTTCTACTTTGTCTTGGATGGTGGTATGTCATCCCTGTTATAGACACTATTTTTTGCAGATGTCCACCAGACTGGTGTACCTATCCTTGCAGAGGATGATACAGTCTTGTCAGGTATACCTGATCCCATGCATCTATACAAATGCATGTATAACACTTATGTGTATGTGTGGATATTGGTACCAGTTCCTACTGGGGGGTTGGGGGCTGTGAAAGTTTGTATACCACCTCACAGAAGGCTGTGTTCCACGTTGGAGGAGTATGTATGTCTGACTCTAGCTAGATGGGTATTGTGGGAGAGGGTGACTGCAAACATGATCGCATGATGGTTGCTTTGCCATGGAGGATGACACTATATGGATGCTGCAGTGTTAACACGTTTTGTGTCATTTCAACTTCAACACACCTTCACCTCATGTAGGGATAGTCCCTAGCTGCACCAACGTGTTTGTAATTCCAGTGTTGATGGCTCTCTGGCCATGTGTGTTCTGGCATGGGTAAGTCTTCCAATGTATGTTTGTGTCATTCAAGTAACCCAGGATCAGGGTATATCCCCAAATCCTACTGTAGTTGATGAGGTCCATATAGGTAGAATGGGCTTTCTGGTCACATGTGCTGGCCAATAGCTAGCTATGGTTTGAATAAGTGTGTTGGCAATGGTGAACTGCCCCTGTAGTGTCCCCTGTGCATCTTACTGCCTGTACAGCTTGGAGGTGTTTATGTGTCTCATATATACTGAAACCCATGTCCCATGGCATTACCTTCCACACTTTGGGGTCTGACTGTATGATAGGATGGTTGAACAGGTAAGGCTGGGGTGCTCCCTGTCGCTTTCAACCATGTGCCTGTGACTGCATCAATGTCATCATTTCCCAGGGTTAAGAATGCTTGCACTCAGGCCAGAGTCATGTGTAGACTCCTAGCATTTAGCAGGATGACCTTCAGTATCTGCTGCTCTGACAGTTGTATTTTGGTAGTTATAACTTCACCACTTTTCCTAATTTAGGCACTATGGGGGTGGTGAGAACCATTGCCAGACGTGTGAAGGCCAGTTGAGAGAGATGGAGGCTATCTCTGGCAAAGCATCATGGTCTGTTGACCATATCATCCCAGGCTCTCAGGACCTGGAAAGCCTTGGAATATCACAAGATAACAGGCCACATGTTAAGGTCAATCATTTCTTGATTGTATTGTGGCATCAGTCTGGGTGACAGCGGAATGCTACATAAGGTTAGAAATATATCTGCCTGGGACACATAATCAGTGTGCTCACTCATGTCTCACTGCATATAGTCCAGGGAGGTACAACTCAGGTCAGGCACATGAACATGGAGTGTGATAGGCTCATGACAGTACCTGTTGGTGAGAGACAGCAGTGTGTATGCAATATGGCAGATACTGTCACCTGACACACAACTGTGACCATCCATATATACAGCCTGATGAGATGCACATCAGTGTGTCGCACAATAGAGTATCCTGTGTGTAATATGTTTGATATGTGGTGACACCTTCATGGCTGTGGTACACAGGTGTGTGGCTATGTGTAGTATGTGCTATGTAGGGCTGTGGTGTTCATGTGTGGCTTGGCATTGGAGGTCTCCTTAGTTTGTTAATATGTATGTTGAGGATCTCTGCATATATGTGTGTGTGTGTGTGTGTGTGTGTGTGTGTGTGTGTGTGTGTAGGTGTGGGTAGTGTGTGAGGTGCACTGATTGTGTCATCAACCTGTTTGGGGACAGATATGTGGGCTTGACAGAGAGATTGCATGGACTGTAGGTTCCTAATGTCATAGCATCTCTCACATAGTGTCTTCTTTGGTGATGTTTGTAGATGGCTGTCCATCCCTGTACATGAGGGTGGTGCTACCTTGTGCCAGGATGCCCATATAAACCAGACTAGCAGGGGAAACTAGGACATTGTCAAGCCATATATTCCAGAATCTGAGGGAGGAAAGCCAAGGGAGACCTAAGGGGTTGGCCTACATCTAGGTGCTTACTACAACAGTACAAGGCTGACACCACTGCATACAATGTAGACGGGCTATGAACAAACAGTAATAGGTGCAACAAGAACATGCATTTGAACACCTTATAAGACATGCAGCAAGTAGGAGGAAACATCAAGATCAGGAGGGCAATGCATGATGTATTGCCACTATGTTGCTGATAGCCATATACATACTGTGGTGATAGATAGGGTACGATGTGTGAGTTAGCCATGGATAGTGCTGGCAAATGTGGATGTGCAAGGTGTGTACATAATGGTCAGCAATGTATGTGGTCATGTGATGTGTTCCCCTCTTCATGTCTTTCAGGAGGGATGTCCCACCATAGGAATCCACCTTTCTCAGAAGCAGACACCAACGTCATAATTGATGCCCTGATGGAGTCATCACCAGTTCCTGTTGTCAAGGAGTTCCCATAACCAGCAAGAATGCACTGCACTGTTGGCAGACCTTGCGGCATCGGTTAATCATGTGGGCCACCATAACTGGAGCTATGATCAGGTTTGACACCGTGCCACTAATATGATACATCATGCATGGCAAAGGGTCGCAGCTGTGGCCAGGGACCATGCTGGCAGTGGTGGAGGGCCTGCGACACAACAACCATTCTTGGCCACAGAAGAGTTCCTGGCAAACCTGGGTTCAGCCACCAGCTCACAAGAATCAATCACACCGTATGTCGCGGAGGTGAGTGGCACAGCTTCCACAACTGTGGAGCTTTCAGGTAAGCCTCCAGTTGTCATTACATTAATTATATAGCATCCATAGTGGCAGTCAGTGCACACCTGTCCACATATATCAGGCCAATCTGCATTTGTGGGGGGGAGGGGGTTGTAATGCACACATGTGCACACATATTGTGAATGTCAGCAATGTAGGTAGTATCATAGTTTGTACTGTACATGTTGATATATGCACATATCTGGTACCAATGCCACATTTGTTTTCTGCTGACAATACCTTTCCCCCACAAATCCATAGGTACCTCTTGTGTGGCCGGGGTTCATCATCCTGTTGCCGGTGAGTGTGGAACTGTTTTGTTATGGCTCATCTATACCCTAGGCATGTTAAGGACTGCCAGTTTGTCATGGACATAACTGTTAAGCTTAGCCATATCGCAATATGTGCATGTTCACTTGTGGAGGGGTGCACTGCAGTGCATTACAGCAGCATATTTGCGGGTACTGTAAAATATTAGCACATATTTTTGTGAAGGTGTAGGCAGTCTGCTATAAACGGGTGCATTACTATTGTGGAAACAGGTGCACTGTGTTGTAGGTGAAGGTCCATCACATACACTGGCATGACAGTTATCTCACAGGTGTATAGTACTAGCAATGTTAAAGGGACGTAGCTGCACTGCATGTTGTTAAGGGCCTTTATTAAGGGCCTTAATTGTGTGTGTGTCTGTTGTGGTCTGCTTATGTATTGTGCATGACATCAGTCTTTAGGTGTGGTCTAATGCATTTATGGCACTGGCACCTTGTGTGTGTGTGTGTGTGTGTGTGTGTGTGTGTGTGTGTGTGTGTGTGTGTGTGCGTGTGTGCGTGTATGTGTGTGTGTGTGTGTGTGTGCGTGTGTGTAGATCAGCACACATTATAGTGCAGGAATTAATGTAGTCATTTTCTCTTCCCCTCACAGGTGACCATGGGGATTTGAGAGTGTCCCCTCACAACCTGATGTCAGTGTCTCATCAGACTCTGATGATGATGGTGGCTATACTGAGGAACAGGTGGGGTTGTTGGGGTGGGTGATTCCTCCCCCAGTGACCCCTCACACAGTCAGTATGCCCACACATACCCAGTCCCCAGCTACCACAGATATTGGACAGTCAAAGGGTAGTGGCATTGAACAAGAGAGTGTGGCGACTATGCTATCTGTGACTGTAGACACTAGCCATAGCCAGACAGCTGGCAAGGTCCCACACAGGCAGATTGACAGGGGTGCTAGAAGGAAGACTGCTGCCCATCCAGCACCTGCCAGAGGTGTCATAGCATGTGTCACCTGATGCATGTTTTGGTTTGTCATGGAGGCACAGGCATGTTGTGAATGGTACATCAAATGGATGTTCAGGGTCATGGAAGCCACACTGCCTGGCTTGCATGACTCCATCCACAGCATTGATTATGCCTTATGTCATTTCGCTGATGTAGTGGATAGACAGTGGGTGAAACCTTGTCATTCCTTAACCATGCAATGTCTGGCTTGAAAATGTAGTGGGAATAGGGCGTCGGACATGTGGACATAAGTCAGCAACATCTGCTGAGAGCCCACCTAGTTATGCACAATCACACTCCTGTAGTGGCAGTCCCACCAGCACTACCGAAGGGAGGGTGCTGTCCACACCACAACGTGGCAGGCCATGGGCACATGGTCCTGGGTGGTCCCATAATGGACAATGACCCAGCAGACACCAGTCACCATCTACAAGTAGTATTGCATCTGGCCTGGGCATCGTGGTGCCAGTGCCACTCCTGTGGAACCAGTTCCCATGTTTGTGGCTGGAGACCTTGAACTGTACATTCTGCCATGTACAATCCACATCTGTCCAACATACCCTCATATAGGACTGGCACATAGCTTGACTGTGTATATGCACACACTCACACATCACTGTCATATAAAGGTCACCACCAGACACACACAGCTCCTCTCCATGGCCCACTTGACCAGCTCCCCTCCAGACACACACACATGATGTTAACTGTGTGGTACAGCCTAGGCCTTTGGCAACCACATACCACATCCTGTGCATGTGATGATGCCTGTGCCACATCCCTGTCTTCCATACAATTGATGCAGGGACATGATAATATGCGTCTGATGCACAGGGTGAATATAGTACACTTAATGGCAGCTTGGAGTGCAGTAGTGTTATGCCCTGTAAGGTGCTGTATGCTGGCAATTGTCATGCATACACATCAAAGAGTATGTATCTTTGTGCCATGATGCTGTATTGCTGTTAGAATTGATGACTGACTGTTGTCTCCCAGACCTTATTCTATTTCTGTTCCGGGTGTCTGTGATTCTATGCTGTGGTGACCTGCTGCCAATATAGCAGCTCAGGATGACATAGTGGCAAGTCAGAAATGTGACATCGGCAAGGTATGGCTGTATATGTGCATGGTTACATAGGTGCGTATGTGTAGAACAGTGTGTGAGGGACAATGGAGGTGGACAATGTAATCTTGCATGCATACCCCTTGACACTGCATGCTACTCCTAATATATGTCACCTGGGATTTCCATAGGATCATAGTTTAATAGGATCATAGAAGGTTATTAGGATAATGGCCCTGGGTCCTCTACAAGCCAAGCCTTTACTTTATCCCCGACACAATCATTGATCAGCACCTGTTGCCCCTGTCATTAAGGGACAGTAACCCCCGGGTTGGATTTGTGGTTTCCATCCATTCATCACAGCTGCACTTGATGAGAGTCTACATGGCACTCTGTTTGACATATATGGAAAGTGCATTTCTGAGACAAGGCAGCATCTGGGAGACAAACCTGTCTTTTCAGCAGGTTTTGTTAGTATCGCATATCAAATTCAGGCCTGTTGTGCTGGTAATGCAAGAAGAGTTTGACTCAGATATATGGGCCAGCTGTGGAAGGGCTGGGCACAACATTGCCATCTAGGCTTGCCACAGTCCACCTGTGGACAACCTGTCCCATACCAAGTGAGGCACTGCTAATTCGAGGCTGTATGCATGGATCAGATATTGAAGGCCATGGATTACCTTTGTGGGTATTACTATGGTCTTTCCAGTTGCTGCAGATGTCTAGATAGATACATTCCAAATGGGCCATGGTACTACATTATTGTTGTATTGACTGAGGACTATACAGAGGTAATTTCTACCTTTTATCTGGATACACTCCCTTTACCTCTGTGGTAAACCATGTACAAGACTTTTCTGACCACTGCCGCTACTTGATGGCTGAATGTAAAAGTGTTACCAACCTGAGTATCAAGGTCTCCCCACACAGGTTGTATGTTTATGGGGTTGCCGTTGATGTGGAAAATAGTGGGGCCATGTCCTTGCCATATGATATGATGGTACTGTTTTCAGCATTCAGCTTGAGGCCAGGACCTTGCCACCATTCCGTACCCAATGTAAGACTCAGATGCAGTGTGTTAACATCAGTTGGTGGGTCAGTGACAGACAGCACACAACTTACAGTCGGTACAGCCTTAGGCAGTACTTCCAAATATGGGTGGTGACAGCATTCATGTTTAGGTACAAAGTGGGTCATTGGAGGCAGCAGCTACTCACAGGGCCTCCATATGTCTATATATTGCACAAGCATAGGCAAGACAGAGTAGGGTTGCCACCTTATGAAATGTGCAATTTGGGACACTTCTTGTAGTATCATGAGAGTTGGCATTACAAACAATATCCACGGCAAGTGCAACGAACAGGACTTCTCTTGGTCTTCCAATATGACAGCTTATTTTTTGTGACAAACTAGTACCAGTAAGAGTGAAAGGGAAGGTCTACAAGAGGGTAGTGAGACCAGCTATGTTATATGGGTTGGAGACAGTGGCACTGACAAAAAGGCAGGAGTTTGAGCTGGATGTGGCAGAGTTAAAGATGTTAAGATTTGCACTGGGTGTGACGAGGGTGGACAGGATTAGGAATAAGTATATTAGAGGGTCAGCCCAGGTTGGAAGGTTTGGAGACAAAGCCAGAGAGGCAAGATTACATTGGTTTGGACATGTGCTGAGGAGGAATGCTGAGTATATTGGGAAAAAGATGCTAAGGATGAAGTTACCAGGTAACAGGAAAAGAGGAAGGCCTAAGATAAGGTTTTGGATGTGGTGAGAGAGGGCATGCAGGTGGTTGGTGTGATAGAGTAAGATGCAGAGGACAGGAAGAAATAGAAACAGATGATCCGCTGTGGCGACCCCTAACGGGAACAGCTGAAAGATGATGATGGTGATGATTTTGTCACATTTCCATAGCTTATGCTATTTCTTATACCATTAAGGTGTTTCTGATGTACAATAACTGCTTTATGCAACTATTACACAACTTTAGAAAATGTTTGCTGTCTTACACTCTTGAGACCTCTGCATTGTTTGAGTTGTTTTCACAGGTCACACCAGGCCAAACATGGACTGCAACCTGTAGGGTGTGACAGGTGGTGGCCATGCCTCTCACCTTTACAAATTTCTACAGAATGTCCTGATGTTTGCCACATAATTTTTGTCCATTGTGGTTTTCTGACAAATTTGTGGCAAATCATTAAAGACTAAAGTTAGACAATAATGACAGATATTTATTTTCAGACTTCATACCTTTCCGAAACTTCATGCTAATTCACAACCTGTTATGCTATCAACTTCCGATGTTTGTAAGAGCAATATTTAAAAAGTACCCCTCTTATTTGGCCTTTGTCCCACTTTTCTGTATGGCTTTATCCAAATGTCTTGCTTTAAGGGGTTGAGAGGTATGATGGTGGGCCTAACACAGCCACACTGCTGTAAGGGGATATGCAGTCACACATGCATAAACTCACAAAGTTTCTTGTTTTGGGAATAGAACTCCTACCTATCTAGGTATGTATATTATAGTACTACATACATATCACATCTGCCACTGAGCATATGTGCCTGGGGAGTGTCTAACAGTGCATCTAAGGTGAATGACAGCAGCAGGCCCTGTACAGTAATCCAATGGGGGAAGTCACAGGGTGGAATAGGCCCTCAAAATGGTATAAACATTGCACACACAAGGCAGCTACACTGCTACAGGGAATATGCCTCACTCTCATGCAACAGACACACACTTATGAAGGTGCCAGTTAGGAGATTAGAACCCCTACCTATCTAGTTGTATATACTATAGTGCTATATACTTATCTCTTGCCCACAGAGCTTATGTGCCTGATGAGTGGCTAATAATGCATTAAAGGTGAATGACAGCAGCAGGCCCTGCAAAGTAATTCAATGGGGGGATTCACAGGGTGGAACAGGCCCTCAAAATGATATAACCATTGCACACACGACAGCCATGCTGCTACAGGGCATATGCCTCACACACACACACACACACACACACACACACACACACACACACACACACACACACACACACACACACACACACACAGGTGCCAGTTATGGGATTAAAACCCCTGCCTATCTAGCTGTATATACTATAGTGCTACATACTTATCACATGCACCACAGAGCTTTTATGTCCAGAGAGTGTCTAACAGTGCATCTAAGGTGAATGACAGCAGCAGGCCCTGTAAAGTAAACCAATGGGGGGGCGGTTAACAAAGTGGAACAGGCCTTAAAATGCATTTACATTGCATACACATGGCTGCCAGGGATATAGTTATACACATGCAATGAATTGCTATTGCTGGGGTAAAAACACCTATCTATCGAGCTGTATACACTATATTGCTATGTATTTATCACATGTGCCACAGACCTTATGGGTTTGCAGAGTGTCTAACAGTGCATCTAAGGTTGATGACATTGGCAGGCCCTGTAAAGTAGGCCATTGTACGGGTTCACAGGTAGGCACAGGCATTAAAATGTATTGGTATTGCACACACAGCTGCAAGGGGATACATTTACACACTTTCCCACTGAGTTGCCATTGCTGGGCTAAGAACCACTACCTATATGGCTGTTTACACTATAATACTACATAGTTATCATGTGTGCCATGGAGCTTATACATTTGGATAGTGTCTGCCACTGCCATTGGGGTGGTTTACATCATTAGCTGCTGACAGGGAGGCAACTGTTGTGGAAGACACCAGTTACAGGGCCATAAAATGAGTGATAATTGCACAGACATAGGAGTGGTGGGCATGTGTATTCTGGTGTGTGTGGAATATATACACAGACACACAAAAACACAAGGTGGCTGATGTGAGATTAGAACCGCTACCTAATTATTTTTATACACTACTGATCACCATACTATATGCACGCTCCACTGGTTACAATTGGTGTATGAATGGCTGCAGCACTACTTCACCCTATCCTTTCTGGGTCTTTCTCTCTCTCACTCTCTGTCTCTCTCCCCTTTAGGCTGCCCCTCTCTCTCTCTCTCTCTCTATATATATATATATATATATATATATATATATATATATACACACATACACACACACACACACACACACACACACACACACACACACACACACATATGAGTGTGTCTATATTAACTCCAACAGATACAGATATATCTTATATGTGCCACATACAGATAGATAAGGGTAATCATGTCTGATGGGGATAGGGAGAGACAGTTGAGGTATACATAGATCTCTGTATGCACAGAGATATACGGACATCACAGTTCTATAGTCAGATGTGGGTTCAGACATGGGCTGAGATTAGAGATCAGCTAAGTGTAGGAGCATGCCCAGTATGACCATCATTAATTGCAATGGTACTCCAGGCCAGAAGTACCTGTACTCCAGTCCAGGATTTTTTGTGCTAGAGCCAGATGTCTGCTGGACCTGGTGGAACAATCCAGCACCTCCCTGATATACTGCCTGAGGGATTTTGTGGCTGTGTGCTGCCTATAATATCTGACCCGTATGTAGGGTGCGTATAGCATGTATTGGACTGAACAGAGTTTTGCATAATATGTCTGGCACATTTTACATAGCACTGTGATTTCTTGGTACGTTAGTGGCAGATCATTATAGATTGTTGTGAGGAATTGCTGACAGACATTTGGGATATTGACTCCATACACTGCAGGGAACCTATGCTACTACACAAACTGTTGTATTCTGCACTTTCTACATTAGTCTGGGCAGTAGTTCCTCCTTCCCCTCATATGTGGGTGTTTGTCCTGGCCTGCTCCAGTTCCTGGCTTTGTCCACCGTTGCTGTTCTATAAAGTTGTAGGTATGCTGTGACTGGTGTACATAATGTAATGTCATACACAGGGTTACGGACGTCACACCTCTGACTGTACTTGTTTTGCAGGTTGTCCAGCATAGTGCCTCATACATCTGCTCTGCTCCTCAGACATTTTGTCTTGTACTGTTATTGTAAGGCTACATGTTGTCCAAACCTCTTGTACTCTTATAGCCATTAATGTGGACAGGGCCATATATAACAGTGGGACATAGGCCCACACATGGGGAAAAGATTTTAATATTTCTCTTACAAACCTAGACAGTTGATGGAATGGTTTTGTATTAGCATGCATTTTCCAATGGGTATGAAGTCTGCATCTCTCCTGTCTGTTATTAGTTTTTCAAAGCAACCTTTAGTCATTTGCCAATAGTTCAACAGAAAACTGCAAATGTTATGACAAACAGAACAGATATATGAGCCATAAATGTGGACATTCTGATAAACTCTGTACATTTGTGGGGTATGGATGGTGCTCACTGACTTGTAAGTCCTGACAGAGTTATGTGGCAGCCTTTATATCCTGCTGCTAGAATGACTTATTACAACCTGCTGTTCTACTAGCCACCATCTACATTACCGAGGGCTATGTACTGTCCATATCTGTGGCCTCCTGTCCCTCCATTGTGTCTGTCTTTGTCCAGCTTTCTTGCATCAAGAAATACTGACATATGGACAGTCTGTAGACCTCCTACTATAGCTGTAGCTCACAGACAAAACTGTAGTTGCAGCCAGTCTCAAACCATGTACCCCATCAACCATGGTAATGCACTTACCCACTAAGCCACAAAAGCCACCAGACAGTGCATTTTACCTCCTGACACTTTCAACCACCAACAAAAATAGCACTTTGACCCCTGCATATTGGGGAAATGGTACATCTCACCATGTTAATTGGGACAGACCAGGGATTGTGTGGTCTATTGCTATTACCTTGCAAACATACTGTGACTGCAGTTGTATGGGGACATGGGTGCATTGGGGGTAGGGGACTCTAGCATTGACAGTCAAGCATCTGTACTGTGACGTCACTGTATGTCATTCCCTGACATAGTGCATTGGGTTTGCTGGCTTGGTGTCTACTGCATAATAAGGGTCAGCCAGTATTGTATGGAGAGTTCCTGTTGTCCCATGCAGCTGTCAGCTGTCTGCAGCTATCCCAGTAGCCCACTCTATTCCCTAGCATCCATGTGGCAGGTCCATACATATGCTACCACAGTCTACCTCCCCATTCATTTCTTGTAAAGAAGAGTAACTTACCTTGTGCCATCAGCAGTTGAGATAACAAGGCTTCAGAGCTGTCGCTGTCTGATTCATGCTGTACACAGCCAATACATGGTAAGGTACAGGTTACGTGGTGTGACTGGCATCCTTTTTACTATGTATGTGAGTTGGAGTGAGGTGTCGGTCCCTAGGTCCCTAGGTTTTCAGTGCATGTGCTATGCATTGCCTCTTTGCCAAGGCCAGGGCATACTGGGCATGCCTATATCTGCCTACAAGGATAGGCTAAGAGGGTTCCTCCTCCAAGTCCCCTTGTGGCTGTGGGGGCCTTGGCACTGGTTGGGGGCTGTGTGGCCCTTTCCTGTGATGTTTCTGCTGCAGCTGTTTTCACAGGATCATACTGTGGAGCATGACACATACTGTGAACATATGTGCACATGTGGCTGGAGAGTACAGCAGGGCTCCACTAGATATATCAAGGCAGTGGAACCGTGACTTGAACAGCCCAAGCACATGCACTATGATGTTCCTAGTTTGTGTGTGTGCCTCATTATGGCATTTTTCCATAGATGTGTGTGTATGTCTGATGGGTATCATCATCCATGGTTCTAGTGCATACCCAGCATCCCCCACTAGATGGCCATATGAGATGTCCCCCCTAGCAAACATTTGGTACAGCTGTGAGGCATGCCAGATGTGGTAGTAGTGATACATGCTAGGGCTGCCAGCACACACATTCATGATAATGCCCTGGGCATTGCACATGACCTGGCAGTTGATGGAGTAATACCAGTTGCAGTTGACATAGACCCTACCCTCTTCACTGGGTGGTGCTTTGATGTGCACATGAGTGCAGTCTGCGTCACCTAGTACCTCAGGGTAGTGTGCTACATGGTGGAAGAGATGTATATTGCTGACCCTATCCTCAGGGGTGTGGCATGCGCTTGCATGGCATCTAGGAACTGGTGGAGCACCTAGATGCAGATGCCTGTGAGATCCCCATTATATCACCAGTTGGTCTTTGAAAAGTACCTGTAGCTAATATTCTAAGGGCTACACATACCTTTGTTTCCACTGGGATGGGTTCCCTCTGTTGGCTCTGGGTCTGAGTTGAGGGCAGCAGAGCTTGGTGAGTTCTTGTAGTATGTCCCTGTCCACCCTGTAGTGCTCTACAATCTCCAGCTCATGTAGCCCCTGGAAGGTTGCCCTGGGCCTGAACACCTTCTGCTTCTCAGTCTGGGCCTATTATCAGCATCATCATCTTCACTGACCTCAGCTTCAAGCACATACAGATGTTGCAGAGCAGAGCAGTAGCAGGCCCTATAATTTTGTCAGTTAAAATTCCCAAGTGTGTACTCCAATGGTGTAGAGTATATCGGAAAATCAGATTGTAGGGTGCATGCACACTATATAGTGGTATGCTGCAGTTGCAGCCTGTGTGATTGGCTCATTATGCTGCATTCCACCTGATAAGTATAGCATTGAGGGTTTGAATGGGCCAGTGTCTGTTGAACAGGGCTTTTCAGTCATTTCTACCTGATTGGCTTTCCCTGGCAATTTTTTTTCCCAATTTCTTTCACTGCTAAGAAGTGCAGTGCTCCATACAAACCTGCAGCACTAGTGTAAACAATGCTCAGCAGTTTTGACCCTTCCACAACCACAGCCACACTTAGCTTTTTTTAAACTAGTTAAAACACACTCAGTAGCATCAGACAAACACCCCTGCTTAACTGTGCTTAGCTGAGTACAAACAGGTGCTGCTAAGCTCCAATCTGCTTTAACATTCTATGATGCACCCCGTTGTGAATTCAGCTACCTGTTCTGCCTACACCAAACAGTTACATGCCTACCTCAGTTTGTATCTGTGGATACGGTGGCCCTTTTTGCTATTCAATAACCCTGGCTCATTTACAAATATTTACATACACCTAATTGCATATACCATGGATACTTCACTACACCAGGACCTGTCTCCTTAGCAACCAATGTAAACTGCCATTATATGACTCTGCCTGCTCTGCACTACAATGCAATACTTTTGCAAATGTCTAATTTTAATTTTCTAAACTTTTTATTTTTATTTTTATTTGCATAACGGCATGTTTGAGCATCACTGCGCACTGCTTAAAAGTAAGATGAAACCTCCACGCCAAAGGATCCACAAAAAGAGGTTTTAACGCTTTTATTTGAAACAGAACGTTTTCGCCACTGCACTGCAGAAAGCTTCATCAGAAACAGTAACAATAGGAAATACAGCTGTTTATAGTCAGCACGTATGATGTCATTTCCTCAGGAGCAGCATGTCAATCAACATTAAAGCAAGAAAGAAAACAATGTTTTTTCTTCTTATAAATTAATAATATGTGACAAAAATGATCAATTACTATTTATATTAAAATCACAAATAAAATAGATACTGTAAAACAACCTACCAAATAGTAAGTACAAAATTTACATGTATCTAAAACTTAAAACCATACAATTTAATTTATCTTTGATAACTTTTATATCTTAATAGAGAAGAAATATTGCATGATTCATTAAGACCGGGATAAGAGTAGGCATCAACACTAATTTGCCACTCTAATTCCCTTGTCTCCAAGAATAGTGCCTGAGGTCCACCTCTAGGTCCCATAGAAACATGTTCAATCCCCATGAACTCAAAGCTGTGGCCATCATTATTAATTATATGCTTAGATAAAGCATTATCAAGTTTTTTATTTTTTATTGCATATAAATGTTGGTAGATTCGATCACTTAATTTACGGTCAGTTTTCCCTATGTAAAAACAGGGACAGCACACACAAAAAGCAACATATACAACAGATTTTGTGTTGCAATTAATTCTAGTGTGTATGTGGTATTTTATATTCCTGATCGTAAAAGAACCACCAACCTTAATATGTTTACATCTATTGCAAAGGCCACAAGGGGCACTACCCACTTGTCTTGTAGTATATGAAGGGCAAACAGGCCTTTGAAGTAACTCCTTCAAGTTCTTACCCCTTCTATAAACAATCGAAGGAGAAGAACCTAACTTCTGGTGAAGGAAAGCACAATTGTGTATAAAGTGCCAGTTCTTTTTTACAATTGCCCATATAGAACCCACTTCCTTGAAAAAAGTCAATACAAAACTAGTATTGAAGTCAGGAGTAGGTTGAGTAGCCATATTAATGTTAATTTCCACAATAGGACCATTTACAGTTCCTAGATCATGGAGTTCCTCAAAGATGGACAACCTGTCAACATTAGAATTCAATAGGGGTTTATAAAAACCCGAAGATCTTTTTGCAACAACCTCATCAATGATTTCATTAATCATGGAAAGCGGGTAATCCCTATTGGAAAAGAGATCTTTTAAGAAACTACATTCATTTTCAAATGACTCTTGTGTACTACACATCCGCACCGCTCTGACCATTTGACCCTTAACAATAGATCTCTTCTGTTTTGGGGGATGATTACTAGAGTAATGTAGAAAGCTGTTACAGTAAGTATCCTTCCTGTAAATACAAGATAAGTAACAATTGTTACATAAATCTTTCTTCAATTTAACATCTAAGTAATCAATTTCAAATGGGGAGAAATGTGCAGTAAATTTCAGAAATGTGGAAGATGCATTCATCGACTGTACAAGCTCAGAGGCTTCATACTCAGAGCCTTCAAAGAGGATGAAGACATCATCCAAGAACCGTGTGTACAACTTCACCTTCTCCTTAAAATTAGGGTTAGCTCTAAAATACTCTTTCTCCCAATAGGCGACTACCATATTGGCCACACTACCCCCGCAAGGGGAGCCCATGGCTATGCCCTGTTTTTGTAGGTAGTATTGGTTATCAAATAGGAAAAAGTTCGAAGAGAGCGTGATATCCAATAGTTGGGTTACAGTAGATATTTCATCCTTGGATGCCCCTAATTGCAACAACATAAGTTCGACCCATTCCACCGCTTCTAAGTGGGGGATAGACGTGTATAAATCAACTACGTCGATTGTTAGAAAATTGTATGTAGGGTCATAAACAATATTGTTTATGGATTGCAAAAAGGACCAAGAATCCTTACAAATTTCAGGAATATCCTTAAGGTATTTTGTAAGGATACCATGGATAACTCTAGATGAAGGGTGAGTAATAGAACATCTACCATCGACCAAGGCCCTGAAAGGTGGGTCCCCTAGGTTTTTATGTATTTTTGGGACACCAAACATTACAGGTACCTTGGGAGAGGAAATGTTGATGAAATTAAAGGTGTCAAGGTCTATAAGACCATCAATGAACAGGTAATGATTTTTAATGATGATGTGGTTGTTTCTGATAATAGTGATCAAAGTAATCCTGCTCCCTGTAACCCTAATGAGGGGTTAAGAAGGAGCAGTAGAATTAGGTCTAATAATAATAATTCTAATAATAATTCGAACAACAGACCCCAACAGGGGCCTTTTTTAGGGGGTCGGAACAAGAAGTTTCAACAACGACGGAAATACAACAACTGAATGGACTTGACTGTCTGACTGAAATCCCCCTTGAAGCTTTGAACAAACCTGTCATTTTATTGAATGTGAAGGGTGATTTTAAGGTGTATAATTTTTCAAGTGCTTGTATAGACCAAGAATTGGTCGAATTATTGTCTAAGGGCATTACTTTTGTTCCAGATCAAAAGCCTTGTTTAGCCAAAATCCTAATGGATTTAAAATGTTATGTGCGCAAATTGAACTTAAGAATCTTGTTTGATAGTAACACTCTAGGTGAATGTCCTATGTTTAAACTACTTAGTACTTTTAACCCTCCTCTCCATCCTAATTTGAACATTTTTGAAAATGTCTGTGAGTTAGACCTCAGACATTTGTTCCAAAAAACACAAGGACCTGGACATCAAAGTAACATAACTTACCAACAAAGGTGTGCATTAACACAGGTTTCACAATTACCTGTTCGGGTAATGAAACCGGATAAAGGCGGAGGCCTTGTTATTTTTGATGCATGTGATTATAATAGGAGAATGTTAACTGTTTTGGACTCACCAGCATACGAACACTCATCTTTGAATGAGATGACTATGGCACATAAAAAGATTAGTGGCTACTTTAGGGACCTGTTCATTGATGGTCTTATAGACCTTGACACCTTTAATTTCATCAACATTTCCTCTCCCAAGGTACCTGTAATGTTTGGTGTCCCAAAAATACATAAAAACCTAGGGGACCCACCTTTCAGGGCCTTGGTCGATGGTAGATGTTCTATTACTCACCCTTCATCTAGAGTTATCCATGGTATCCTTACAAAATACCTTAAGGATATTCCTGAAATTTGTAAGGATTCTTGGTCCTTTTTGCAATCCATAAACAATATTGTTTATGACCCTACATACAATTTTCTAACAATCGACGTAGTTGATTTATACACGTCTATCCCCCACTTAGAAGCGGTGGAATGGGTCGAACTTATGTTGTTGCAATTAGGGGCATCCAAGGATGAAATATCTACTGTAACCCAATTATTGGATATCACGCTCTCTTCGAACTTTTTCCTATTTGATAACCAATACTACCTACAAAAACAGGGCATAGCCATGGGCTCCCCTTGTGGGGGTAGTGTGGCCAATATGGTAGTTGCCTATTGGGAGAAAGAGTATTTTAGAGCTAACCCTAATTTTAAGGAGAAGGTGAAGTTGTACACACGGTTCTTGGATGATGTCTTCATCCTCTTTGAAGGCTCTGAGTATGAAGCCTCTGAGCTTGTACAGTCGATGAATGCATCTTCCACATTTCTGAAATTCACTGCACATTTCTCCCCATTTGAAATTGATTACCTAGATGTTAAATTGAAGAAAGACTTATGTAACAATTGTTACTTATCTTGTATTTACAGGAAGGATACTTACTGTAACAGCTTTCTACATTATTCTAGTAATCATCCCCCAAAACAGAAGAGATCTATTGTTAAGGGTCAAATGGTCAGAGCGGTGCGGATGTGTAGTACACAAGAGTCATTTGAAAATGAATGTAGTTTCTTAAAAGATCTCTTTTTCAATAGGGATTACCCGCTTTCCATGATTAATGAAATCATTGATGAGGTTGTTGCAAAAAGATCTTCGGGTTTTTATAAACCCCTATTGAATTCTAATGTTGACAGGTTGTCCATCTTTGAGGAACTCCATGATCTAGGAACTGTAAATGGTCCTATTGTGGAAATTAACATTGATATGGCTACTCAACCTACTCCTGACTTCAATACTAGTTTTGTATTGACTTTTTTCAAGGAAGTGGGTTCTATATGGGCAATTGTAAAAGAACTGGCACTTTATACACAATTGTGCTTTCCTTCACCAGAAGTTAGGTTCTTCTCCTTCGATTGTTTATAGAAGGGGTAAGAACTTGAAGGAGTTACTTCAAAGGCCTGTTTGCCCTTCATATACTACAAGACAAGTGGGTAGTGCCCCTTGTGGCCTTTGCAATAGATGTAAACATATTAAGGTTGGTGGTTCTTTTACGATCAGGAATATAAAATATCACATACACACTAGAATTAATTGCAACACAAAATCTGTCGTATATGTTGCTTTTTGTGTGCTGTCCCTGTTTTTACATAGGGAAAACTGACCGTAAATTAAGTGATCGAATCTACCAACATTTATATGCAATAAAAATAAAAAACTTGATAATGCTTTATCTAAGCATATAATTAATAATGATGGCCACAGCTTTGAGTTCATGGGGATTGAACATGTTTCTATGGGACCTAGAGGTGGACCTCAGGCACTATTCTTGGAGACAAGGGAATTAGAGTGGCAAATTAGTGTTGATGCCTACTCTTATCCCGGTCTTAATGAATCATGCAATATTTCTTCTCTATTAAGATATAAAAGTTATCAAAGATAAATTAAATTGTATGGTTTTAAGTTTTAGATACATGTAAATTTTGTACTTACTATTTGTTAGGTTTTTTTACAGTATCTATTTTATTTGTGATTTTAATATAAATAGTAATTGATTATTTTTGTCACATATTATTAATCTATAAGAAGAAAAAACATTGTTTTCTTTCTTGCTTTAATGTTGATTGACATGCTGCTCCTGAGGAAATGACATCATACGTGCTGACTATAAACAGCTGTATTTCCTATTGTTACTGTTTCTGATGAAGCTTTCTGCAGTGCAGTGGCGAAAACGTTCTGTTTCAAATAAAAGCGTTAAAACCTCTTTTTGTGGATCCTTTGGCGTGGAGGTTTCATCTTAGTTTGTGGATTTATTACTCGTGCCTTTTACTGCTTAAAAGTGATATATATATATATATTTAAAAAAATTATATTTTTTTATTATACTGCATTGCTTTTTGGAATTTATGGTCATCGTTTTGGCCATTTGCATGACTACTGTGCACTGTCCACCCTTTTTTTGGGCTTTTACAGCCCCTGTTTAAATGTTACAGTCCGGTACACGGTTTCTAAACGCATACATTTCCTATACTGACACGGCACTTACACTGCTGACTTTCTGCTTGGTTAATTGCAAATCCACCTCATTTGCATGGGTTTCACCAGCTAATGAGGTGATTTGCATTCCATGGACACCCCCGTGTCTGCATGCTCATGCACGCCCCTCAGCCCTGTTTCCAGGATCGCTCAGCAGCCATGTTCCATGTTCGGGCCGCAACACTATTCCTACATGGATAATCGCTCCGTTATGGTTTATTGAATTCCACCCTATATTATTTGTTGTATCAGTATGTGCAAGTTAGTTTTCTGATTGATTTTTGTGCCAGTTGCAGACAGCAGATTATGTTTCTCTGGCAGGATCTGGCATACTAAATTTCCTTAATATATATGCTGCATGGGCAATCAACATCCAACATTTAGCCAATTTAATTGCTGTCTTTTCATCATCTTCCTGGTTCAATATAATGTTTCTAATATCCCTTTCTGCATTTTCACAAATACATTCTTATAAAATCTCTATTTAGTGGGTCTGCTGTGTAAGCTTCTCCAGCTGAAATGTGATAACGAGGAGTCTTTAAAGTCTTTTTTTCCAATCAGACCACTCTCCTGTTCCCTGAGCTAAGGACACCCCATTTTTGTGAGGTTTCATCCCAAGGTTGAAGACCTCATATTGAATGAGTGAAAGGAACTTGAGATTGTTACTCTAGTACATGTTTCATCCTAAATGCTTAACAATGATATTGTCCTTAGATTCCCACTCTCATTGATGGTTAGCAGACAGACTGTAGTCTGCAGTGATATGGCAGCAACATTTCATTGTATCTAATCATCTTTGTCCATTGCTAGAATGCTATACTCCTTGCTAAACTGGGATTCCACTGGTTATTTCACTTCAGACTAAAGATATTCAACAGTCAAGTGTTCAGGTAGCAGAATCTGCTCAGTTTTTACAACTTGTCCCCAGAATATTCAAACCAGCCTTGGCAACTGCCACCTTCCCACATACAGTCAGCACTGTCTATGCCCAGGGCCCTTAAATAAACTCACGTTGAGTGGGGACAACTAGGCTTCCTCCCTGTGTGACAGGTAACAAAGTACTGTTATTCTTTCATTAATGACTTGGTCCTGAGGAAATGTAGCTGATTTTCTGACTACCTCTAGACCAACTATGGGTGCGATGAACAGGAGCCTCTGTGTCACAGAAAATGTCTTTCAAAAAACCTGTTTCTGATCAGACTATGATGTGATATAATGGCTCTTTTCACTGCATAATTTGTCTAGATAACGAAAAAGGGACTGATCATTAAGGGAATTTGAAGGCACAGAGAAATCCTTTGTTATCTCTGCTTTGTCAGTATGGGTTTAGTCAATTACACAATAAGGTTATGACTGACAAAACCTAGTATGTGGATAGGTTCATAGGTTTATAGGTGTGTACGAGGCTAATGGCCATGGAGCCTTTACAAGCCTAGCCCATAGAAGTGCCCTGATATTGTGCCACCCAATATTAGTTCCCAGTACCTCTATCAAGTAGAGCCACTGGAGTGATCCCCGGGGTGAACTTTCTATTTCCCATCCACTTATCAAGATTTCTCTTGATGATGGCTAGTGAGGTGCTCTACTTGACATGTATGCGAAGTCTATTCCAGAGCATGGGCAGTCTTTGGGTTATGAACCTGTCCCTCCAGCATGTTCTGTTGATTGTGGTAATGAGGTTGAGGTCTCTGGAGTTGCTCCTTTTTGGTATCTTTTTATCAGAAGTCAAAAACTGAGCCCAGAAACTAATTCACCTAATATACAAGTGACTGGATACTTTGGAACATTTACCTTAACCTTTGTTCAAACAGCACTTAACATTACACAGGAATAGTGTGGTAGAAATGACCTTGCTTGCAATGTCAAAAATTACCGCATTCTGACTTTTTAGCAAAACTCCGCTTCCAGTTTTCAAACTGTTGAAGGGTAAGGGCTAATGAAGACAAAATGTAAAGCACCCTGGAGTCTTTGTAGATGATGACCTTACATTTCCTAGTTTTATAGCCACTACGCTTAGCAAAGTATACAGAGTTGCTTACTTGATCCAACATAAAGATAAAAGCCATCCCTGAGCTGTAATTGACCCACTTTGCAAGCGCTTATCAAACCACTTATAGAATACTTCAAATTATTTTGTAACTCAGACACCATCATGATACAATTAAGAGATTTTACAAAGATTCCTCACAAGACAATCATAGTGCATCGACATTTATCTTATAATCAAAGACTATAATGATTTTCTCCTCTATATCTTGTCAGCTACTTAGAGGAGAACTATGCCTGACTTGTAGATTAGTAAAGGATATTATGCTGTTTTAAAATTCTTTATTTAGAATACTTTTCTAGTGGTGTGAACAGAAGAAGATACTCAATCTCAATGCAAATTAATATCAAACATACTGTGAAAATTAGCAGCCTCATATTCCAAAGGCCTCCACAATAAACTCCCAGACTCAGTGATACCCAGATCATCATTTCATGGCTTTGAAAAGTAATTGTTTGGCTAATGAGGGAACCTACAAGTTCTAACATGGAATTCTCAGCCTTCAACTTTTTCACAGGCCTATAGAAATTATACTGCTGGGTCTATAGATCATGTCAGGTGATAGTGATATCACTTGCCACAATATGTCTTTTTCATTAGTAAATTATTAGTACAATATATGAAAGTCTCCATACCACTGACTCTATTTCAAATTGCTGTATAGAAAAAAGTGCTACAACTGCATTGGTTTTAATTGCATAGACTTCTATTAGGTGTCACTAATACCAGGCATTTTCTACGAGTGCAGAATTAATCTTTTTTTTTACAATGATGGGAATATTTCCTACAACGTACTGCTATCCACATACTTCTTGAATACCATAATTTGTATAGGGTAATTTAGCTTTTGTCATTGACCACATTTCAAATAGTACATGCAAGCACGAGGAGTGCAGGAAAACAGGCTTTCACATTTTTGGTGTTTGTATGTTTTCACCCCAGGTATTCTGGTGCAGCATCTTGATGCACGTCTTTTTTAATGCCCATATTAGATACATCTCTTGGCATTCGGGAAGGTACATGCCAGGCTTCACAGCAGCTAAATAGGTACATTCTTTTTGGAGGATTGTGCTAAATAGATATAGAAATACATAATGCATTATTCTGTGAAGTCATGCACTGGGCAAAAGGTATATGGGTAGAGATGACAGCAAGGAGCAGCACATGAATTAGTTTCTTAATCCACATCTCAGGTGTTACTTTAGTAACTGTGAAATTTTCAGTTGTTCTATTTAGTGGCAGATAGCTAAGAAGCAAGTGTCAATACCCAAACACCATTTATTCAAATGCAGCAAATACAGCACTGAATTAGGCTCTTATGGGTGACCCAGAAATGAATATGTGATAAGGCATTCATTTTTAGTTGCCAGTGCTATGGCTACTCCATGTACTCCTCTGTTGTGAATTGGGAGGCAGGGCCAGATCACAATGCCAAAGCAGGCAAGTACTTGACCCCTAAATGATAATGAACTGACTAAGGATAGTACAGGCATTCTCCTTTCTGCAAACCACCCTCAAAAGTCAACCATGTTTAGATGCTCAGAATATCAATTTGAATGTCACACATAGGGATAAAGTATAGTTTCCAACCAAAAGGGAGCATTCTCAGTCAAATCATACATATTACACAGTTTGTGAGGAACGGTGGGAGCTGCATAAAAACTGCAGTATCACTTGGCTTACTGTCAGCAGTGCACAAATGATTGCATTGCTTAACACAAACAAACCATTTTTTCTGAAACTCATTCACAGTCATTTGATGATGGTAAAACTATTTAATGAACTACAAATCACAGTTCAAAAGAGAAAAGTATGCTGAAAGAAATACATACCAGACCAAACTACTCACTTAGTTATCCCATTCGACATTGTTTGTTAGACTGCATGCACAGTCACCAAATGGTACTGGGGAGATAATCAATGTCTGTGTGACACTTCTGTGATTAAGATCACCCAGCTAATGCCATCTCACTGAAATATTCTAATAAAAAGTACTTCCTACTGTGTATCAGCATTCTGAATTTATTATTGAAAGAAAACGAAGAAATATTGAAAATCGACATGTATTGCTTTTGTGGGGAGCTGTGGGCAGGGAGTATGAGAAACCCATGAACAACTTCTCCATAGAATATTCAAACCAGCCTTGGCCGCTGACAACTATCCACCTCTAGTCAGCATTTCCTATACCCTGGCCCCTTAAATGAACTCAGGATGGTTGGGCACAGCTAGGCTTCCTCTCTGTGTGACAGGTAACAGTGTACTGTTATTCTTTCATTAAGGACTTGGTCCTGGGGAAATGTAGCTGCTTCTCTGACTACTTCTAGACCAACCAGGAGTGAGATGCCAAGGAACCTCTATGTTACAGAAAATATCTTCCTAAGAATCTGTTTCTGATCAGACTATGATGGGATATGATGACTCTTTTCACTGGGATATGACGGCTCTTTTCACTGGGATATGACGGCTCTTTTCACTGGGATATGACGGCTCTTTTCACTGTATAATTTGTCTAGATAATGAAAAAGGGACTGATCATTAAGGGAATTTGAAGGCCCAGAGAAATCCTTTGCGATCTCTGCTTCGTCAGTATGGGTTTAGTCAATTACACAATAAGGTTATGACTGACAAAACCAGTTACGTGAAGGTGAACTGTTGCATGGATATTAACAAGAAGGGAAAAAGGTGACCTTCATGAGTATAAGGAAGTTGAAGGTAAAAGAATCTGCAATATCCTGGGAGTACAGCTGGCAGTGTGTTCATACACAACAGGTACAAGAACAAGCTTTCCTGTCATTATCATTCCTGGTCCAACAAGGTTCTGTCCTGGAGTTACTCCTATTTGGTATCTTTTTATCAGAAGTCAAAAACCAGTTCACCTAATATACTGGTGACTGCAAACTTGGGAGCATTTGACTTAACCTTTGTGACATAACCTCTGTTCAAACAGCACTTAATATTACCTAAAAATAGTGTGGTAGAAATTAACTTGATTGCAGTGTCAAAATTGTTTGCATTCTGGCATTTAGCAAACATTTTCTTCCAGTTTTCAAACTGTTGAAGGGTAAGGGCTAATGATGACAAAATGTAAAGGACCCCAGAGTCCTTGTAGATAATGACATTACATTTCCTAGCTTTATAGCCATTACCCTTTAATGTATTACTGAAAGAAAACAAAGAAGAAATATAGAAAATATACATATATTGGCTTTGTGGGGGGCTGTGGGCATGGAATCCCATGAATGCTACTAGGGATCAGTAGCCCATAACCCTGTCAAATCAAACGTTTCACTTTCAGATTCAAGTACTTTAAAGATATGACAGCATTTAATACATGGACACTATCAAGAAGCTCAGCCACACCACCTAAAACTGGTGGGAGACTAACAATGTCTCTGATTAAGTCAACTTTTTCCAACATATCCAAGTGAAAATGTATGATCACTTATCCAGGCTGGTTTTAAAAGTTGTCAAAAAGTACTATGCTTTATAAGCACATTATGAAATATTGTATCTTTCAATAAAACTCCTTATTTGTGGGTTCTGAGTGGTTCTGAGTCCTCATTTTTGGATTTGTTCTGTATTTATCCCTACTTTTATTACCTCAGATATGGCTGAACAGCATCTAATACAGACAAGTGCAGTAACCTGTTTAATAAATAAATTTAATTTAATAGCTCTTCAGATGTTTGCCTGCCCTAACCACTTACTAGGCAATAAGAATAAAAATGTATTATACAGTCATTTAATAAGAATATATTTGATTTGAAGATGGCAGCTCTCATTAGCAGAAAACAGAATGAAAATAGCGATGCCCTGGCTGACAGCTAAAATTTAAAACATGTGTCTGTCATTTTCCCCAGTCAGTGATTCAGCTTTAATTTTCCTGTACAATACTCCATTAAACTAATAATCTCTTTTCACGCAGTGAAAAGAACATTGATTGATATGAATCCTGGTAAAATGTGTAGATATTGTAATAGCTTTACTGACTTGCACTTTTTTGAAAGGGGTTGTTAGTTGTAAGAACAGACAGACATGACCACATAGTGTTAATGTTACCTTTCTGATATTAGAGATGACAGCTACCAGTAAAAACAAGGAAAAAGTTCTTCTCAGAATTATAGTCATTTACTGGGTTCATTGAGAGAAGGTCTTACTTTCACTTCAGAGATCAAAAGACCACTTATTGTCTCCTTTACTTTGAAAAACTTGTTTTGCTTTCAAAAGAAGGTCTTCTGAATTATTTGTTAAACACAAATTCTTAGTGCAATAACTCTTAAAGAAGAACATTCTTTTGCACAAATATAAATGACAGCTGTCCTGAGAGAGGCAGCATTAATATCACATACCAAGAGCAGGAAACATTTGCCAGTGTTATTAACAAATCGGCATATTTAATGAACTCATTCTTGGCATTATTATCTTAGGAGTCTTTAGTTGCACCGTAGTTAGGTATGTATATATATATATATATATATATATATATATATATATATATATATATGTTTCTTCTAATGGCTGTATGGCTGTTCTCTTTGATCTATTTATGCATGAGGAAACATTCACATGTTTAGGCAACCTGGCTATATTAGAGAGCAGGACATTATCATCTGTAAAAGTACTTGAAAACTCTTGAGTCCAGTATTCTTTATCATACTAACTCATGCCTGCATAGCCAGATTTAATACCAATCACATCATCAAGTTTGCAGATAGTCATGGGCCTCATCAGTAATGAAGATGAAGGAGCATACAGAGAAGAAGTGAATCTACTGATTGACTGGTGTGCTAGGTACAACCTTGATCTCAACAGCACCAAAGCCAAGGAGATCATAATAAACTTTAGGAGAACCCTTCCAGCTCACTCTACACTTATGATTAATGGAGAGAAGGTGGAAATAGTAAGTAACACAAAATTCCTGGGAGTCCACTTTGTGGAGGACTTATCCTGGTCACTAAACACCAATGACATAGTGAAAAAAGCCCTCCAATGCCTGCATTTTCTTTGGAGATTAAGGAAATCTAATCTACCACCATCCATCCTTATCACCTTCTATAGGGGTGCCATAGAAAGCATCCTAATGAGTAACTTCATGGTGTGGTATGGAGGCTGTTCAGTTTGTAGATCAAAAAGCCCTACAGAGGCAGGTGAAGGTCACTGAGAGAATAATAGGTTCCAACTTCCCAGCGATACATGGTCTATATAAGACACTTTGCTACTACAGGGTCATGGAAATAGCCAGTGATCCTACACACCCTGCCTATGGTCTGTTTATAAGCTTGCCATCTGACAGATGATACAGCAGCATGCACTGAAAAACTACCAAGTTCAGGAACAGTTTTTTCCCACAGGTGATTAGGTTCTTGAACTCTGGAAGCAATCTTAGGAATGTTAGTCATTGACATGGTCTTGTGTCAGTGAAACCATTATGGTGCAATAGAAACTGAGATGCTCACTCATAGTTATCTGTTTACAATGTCAATCAAGAGCAATATTTATATGCTAGCTATTCTAACATATCAGAATATAAGTATGCAATAAATAATGTAAATAATATAAATAATGTGCAGTAATCAGTCACTCAGCTGCTACAAACTGCAGACATAGTAATTTATAATAATATGTAGTAAAACAACAGTCTAACTTAAAGGTAATGTTATGGATGTATGTGTGTAATTGTCATCTCATTATTGAGCCTGATGGACACAATTTTGTTTAGGCTACCCATGTGGAATCTAAATGAAAATAAAATTCCCTTTAACATTGCCTTTTTTTTACTTTACAATACAGCCTGGCAACAGGCATGACATTTTCAGTAATACTGTGCAATTTGTCCATTAAATTTGTCATGAATGTGTATTAGATATGACCACTGCTAGTGCATAACACACTGAATATGAACTCAAATACATAAAATACCTCCAAAAGTCCACTGTGCTCTTGTTTCCATTTCAGCTGCATATGTCAGTTTAATCTGCATTTATAGGAAAAAACCTTAAGGATAAGTTACTTCTAAGAGCATAACAGTGTCCTGACTAATATAAAAAAATATTTTTATATATTTGTAATCAGAACACCATTGCTTGTCATATGTCTTACATTTTAAGATTTCTGTTGTATAGCGTAATATTTTATTTAGTATTAACAATGTAAGATCACCATTAATTTAGTCTGGTAAGTGACATATTCAGATCATGTCACCTGTAAGCATCATTTGTGGCAATCAAACTCATGGTTAAATGATGTAGTTAATTTAGAATTTAACATTTTTAAAGTTATCTATGTGAATCTCTAGCAACAAATCAGTAAATATGTTGACAGAGATATTCATGGCAGTCATACCAACTTTATCTGCAAGATTATCTTCATATATGCTTATTTCTTAACTTGGTAAGTGAATTGATCCTTAAGCCCTTTCCAGGAATGGCTCAATGCAGAAATCAGCAAAGATACAGATGAAAAGTAAACATTAGGGAAAATAGTTAAGACTATCTCATACACTACAGTCCAGTAAGCTTCAGTAATGTAAGTAACACATTAGTAAATGTATTACCTTTACAAACACAAAGAAACATATTACATGACACATAATGGCTTACTCTTTAAAAAGTTGCATACATGTTTTAGTGGTACAGTTAGGTGTATAAGAACATGCTTACTTTTATGGGTCTCAGGGAATGGATATTGTTTCATTTTGTAACTTAGCAAACATTTAGCAATATCAAATATGAGCCCTCTGTGGAGCATTAGTGCAGTAGGTGTACTATGTTTTCAGTATGAAAGCTTGCTTGGATGTATAGTGAAGAATAAACCTCAAATGTGGATATTAAGATCACTTTATCAACTATACTGAGATTTGTAACATCAGAGATGTTTATCATTTCCACTTCTGCAGAAGCCTTTAAGTTATGTGGGTTGGGCACTCCTGTGGATGGAAAATTAGCAGTCAGAGTGAACAATCTTCAGTACTTTCTCGCAGCCTCATGAAAAAGCAGCTCAGAGGCTTCACAGGAGCAGCAGACAACCTTCAGCTTCTATTCTGACAGACAATCTCCAGAAGTACCTTCTTTGGGTCAGTTATCAGTAATATTTGCACAGGAAAAACAAAACATTAGCCAGCAATGATCAGTGTTATCTATTTACATCTGATTCAACACATGCGTTGTCGAATCCAACCAGACCCAACCTCTGCACCAACTCTGAAACTTCTTTTTGTACCAGGGCTCTGCCTCCTCCCCTGTATTTCATACAGATACTTCAGATCTTATTTCCCACTAAAGACCCTGAATGCATTCTCAAGGGCTCTATTTTTGACAAAGTATATCCTTTTAGTGTTAAGCCATCACTCCCTACCAAGAGTCCTTTTGAACTTTCTAGTTTTCTTGATAAAACTTTAGTATATAATGTTTTGATCATTTTTATACATTCCTTAGGGAACCCAAATTTATACAGTATAAAAAGTAAAAAAATTCTGATTTACTCTGTCAAAGGCTTTTGTTGCGTCGACAGATAATGCATGTTTATATTAATAAGAAAACTTCTAAACCAATGCAAATAGTTAACGGAACAAGACAAGGTTGCCCACTTTCACCATATTGGTTTCATCTGTATATAAAAACTACTATTGCAAATTACTCAGAGAACATACCATCATCTTATCTCTGTCTCCAACACCCAAATTAAATACATAGCATTTGCAGATGATCTTAATATCTACTTTCAATATCCAAATACTGATTTAAATAAAATACTATCATCTATAGATACTTTTTCCATAGTATCCAACAAAGAGATTAATCCCAGGAAATCAATCATATATCAAATTAATCCAATAGGACATAAAGAGTTTTACTTTCCAGAGACTAAGGTCAAAGTGCAATACATTCTGAAATATTTGGGTATAAACTTTAGTCATGTACAAGCAGAATTTTTCACTAATAATATTGGTAAAGCATGGTACAATATAGTTGAGAGTATGAATAAATGGGAAAAGCTAAAACTATCTACCTTATCAAAACCTCAGTTATAAAAATGAACATTCTACCTAAAATTATATATCATCTCAATGCCATTTTTATAAAAATACCAGTTACATTGTTTAATAAAATGAAAGTTAGACTGGCAAAATTCATATGGTACCTAAAGTGTTCGAGAATTAGCTATGATAAGCTAATACCCATAAAAGAAAAAGGTAGCCTAGGCCTTCCTGACTTTCAGTTATACTATGAAATTATCAGTGCAAGCCATATCATACAGATAATGAATTATGACCCAGTAGGGAATACATGGTATCCATTATGGATCATATTACTATATAGGGACATAACACAATATACAATCAATCCAAAATTGATCCCCTTTTTAAAACAGGAAACTCTTAAAACAATAAAAATTCATCCAATATTAATTAACAACTCTGAAATTTAAAAAAAACTACTGATTTCAATAAACTTAAAAGATACAATTATTCTCTTGCAACCAATTCATAATAATCCAGATATAAAACTAGCAAACAATATGATAAATCAGGATAACTTTCCTTTAATAAAAAAATATACAGTTTGGGATTTTATCAAATAAGAAATATTTAATTGAAAAATATTACAAACTTAGTCAACGGCAGTAAAAATATAGCCTGATAATTAAACAAATCATATATCTAGTAAATATTCTAACCAAAGATATCAAAGTAGTCGAGCAAGAAGTCAAGTTAGCACAACAAATTATAAAAATGCCATTAAGTAAAAAGAAAATGATATTAAACACTTATAAATTGATAGCAACTTTTAATACCAAAACTCTATCATCTTTACAAAATTTTGGGATAGGAAGGACAACACCATAACAGATAACCAAAAGGAAGTAGCTATCAAAAACACTATAAAACTGACACTATATAAAAAGCTAATATATACACAACTCATGATTTTTAACAATGCATACTTCACGCCTGTACATCTTAACAAATTTAACCCATCCAAGTCACCATATTGTCCTTTTTGCCCAAATAAAGAAGCAGGCATCCTTTATATATTCTGGAGCTGTAAAATAGTAAATAAGCTATGGTGTTCACTTAGAATTCTATTAAGAGAAATCAGGATACTCAAAATTTACGCTCTCATGGCAAACAGCTATACTCCATTTATTTAAGGGTAATACTAACAAGTTATCCAAACACATCATAATAACACTTTGCACTCTGATGAAAGCTTATATAGCAAAAAACTGAATTGATAGATCAAAATTAACCTGGTTAGAATACAAAAGCGTAGCAAAAAAAACATATATTAGCCAAAAAACTATATACAAAAAGTCAGAGAAATCAAATATATTATCAAGAGTACTGTAAAACATTAATTGAAATACTCTCTTAATAGTCTGGTATAGTCTATATATTTTAAGGATAGTAAACATTACTGCTGGAATCAAACCTGCTACTAATGGTACGGTAATACATTAATTGATATGTTGTCATGAATAGTATGTAAATATTATGTACATAAGAAATGTAAGCATACCACTCTGTTAAGATTAGCAACCAAAATAAGTAGGGTGACATATATGTATATATGTATATAAGCTTTTAGTACAATAGAATGTTATCATATTATAGGTTGATGTTATGCATATATTATAGCTCACAGTAGTAAAGTTGGTATAATAAATATGCCATATGGAAAAACTTTTAGACAAACTTATAATTTAATTATATCAGTGTGATAACACTATGGTTTTCTACAAAATATGAATGTTATTAGCATATTAGGCAATAACTATCATTGCATGTTTATGAATGTGCAATGTAACATCAACTGTATCACATGTAATTGTCTTGTTATTCTTTTTGTTTTGTTTTTATACCAGAAAAGTTTTCAATAAAAAGATATCTGATAAAAAAAAGTTTTCTTGATAAAACTGTTTATTTAGTGTGTCTTTAGGCTTTTTCTCAGTAGTGATAGGTTAGGTAGCTGTAGGCTAGGTTTGTTTTATATAGTGTGTTGTAGACTTTAGATAGGTATTTAGTAATTTTTCTACACGTAGCAGAATAAGTTTTTGTTGTGGGTTCAATCCCTGTGCACTAGCAGACAGAAAGTATAAGTTGATTTTCAAAGGATTACTGCTTTCTTCTTTTTCTGAAGCCATTGATGGGGTTCAATTCCTCAAACACAAATCTAGAGACCCTTCCAAGAGGTTGAGGTCTTCTGAGTTTCAGCCTCTTTTCATTGGAGTCTAGGAAGAAGAAAGAGAAGGTGGATCCGAAGTCAGTTATGGTCTGCTCCATCAGATCTGGATAAGCCAGTGTCAGATACTACATCCTCAGATCCAAAACCTTTGCCAAGGACAATGTACTCTTCAAGTCTGGATCCAGTCCAATCAAGAATGTCCTTTCCCTTTTTAGAGAGGCGTTCCAAATCCCCATCCCTGGTATCTTCTCATTCCTCTAGTAGTCTCTTGGAAGCAGGTGTGCAGATGATGATGAGGACATTCTTCATAAAGCAAATTCAGAGAGGAGTTCTCATGGTTCCTACCCCTTTTGGTCAGGAAGTCTGATCATGTACTACTCCACCCATTACAGCTCCTTCTCTAATCCAATCTGTAGTTTTAGCATCCTTGGATCCAAGCATTCTGGGTCTAGTTCAGATCTGAAGAGAACACCATCTTCAGATGCAACTACTGCTCTGAGTGCCCAGGCTCTGACATCTTTGGAGCTGGATGACTCTCAGAGCTGAAGCATCCCAGTCAGATCCAGGAAGTTGGAGTAAACTCTGAGGTTTTTGGAGCTGTATCATCCATTCGGAGCTTCGGTGCTGGACAACTGAGCTTTGACTTCCACCTTGGGTGGATTGTTTTTGGGGATGAGCAGATCAATGAGCCAGAAACTTGCTTTCTATGCTGTGTCTTCCTTCTCCCTGAAACGATCTGCCTTTGAATTTGTGAAGAGAGTGTCTCTGCTCCGCTGGGTCAGATGTGTCGTTCCTCCTCGGATCCACCCTGTACTTCTCAAATGAACTTGCACCATGATCCTCAGCATTCTATCTCACTGGGACAGCCACGTCAAAGCTTCCAGACTGCCCAGAAGGGTATCTAAGTCTCTTCTGATCAATCACTGGACCACCCTGTGAAGACTGGTAGAGAAGGGTTAAGGCTGCCAGCCTAGTCAAATAGAATTTGATACATAAGTCTGGCATTTTTAAATATAAATATGAAACAGAGGCTTGTTTATTAAATGAAAGAAAACACTGTAAAATGTGAACTTCAGGAATGTAGCAACATTGCCATCTGCTGTAAGGAAAACTAAGCCTAGCATTTCAAATGTTCTTTGAAATTAAAATTATGTTTTGTATGTCCTTTGAAGTTAGAATTTGGAGTCGATGAGTTTGGAGTAAGCATCCTGTCTATTGTTTTAAGGCTAAAGTTAATGACCAGAATTTACATTTGGAATATCCTTTATTGCTCTAAGTGTAAAAAAATGCAAATGTAGTTCTGTGGCCTGGGAACCAGAAAAGTGTAAACAAATGATGTAATGTTTTATCAGAACTAGAGCTTCAATTTAAACAGCGAGAACCAGAGATTGTTAAGCATTTTTGTCTTGATATCCAACCTCAGCACTGCCTGTTGTCTTAAGTAAGTTGTCTTAGAAGTGTGTTTTCTTGTAGAAATAGCTAGGACTATAAAGATTAGTCTAAGCGTTTTTCTGTTATGTCAGAACTGTACTACTGACTTATTTTAAGTTTCTGTGTGATCTCTGAACACTTGAGTGGCACTGTGGTGTAGTAGTATTGTCTTGTGTTTTTAGTATTTATTACTAAATATTTTAAACCCTTTTCAACTATGGCTGGTTTGTGTAGAGTTAAATTAAGCTCTAGAGTACATTGCATATTTATGGAGTTTATCATACAAAGCCACTCTAATACACCTTAAGATTGCTCAGTCACACTTACCAATTGGATAATAATATTACACAGTAATAATCGGGTACCCTTTTAAGGGCCTTTTAGTAGCTGATAAATATTAGCTGGTGGTGGCAGTAATTACTATCATATAGTCTGGGTAAAGGGGCACAGATGGAGAATCTGTGTCAGCCTTTCCCAGGAGTGTTTGTGAAGTTGTATAAATACTTATCTCAGAGTGTGTCAGCTACCTGGGCAGGGACATGAAGCACTGGTTGGACAGGGAGGGTACTGGAGGTTAGCTTGCCAGCTAGGCTGAGATCTGGACCCTATAGCTGTGCTAGTGGGGAGTCTTATTGGGGACCTGGAGAGCAAGGGAGCTATCAGCCCGAGACTGACTGTGATCTCTGTGTGCACTTAAGGGAAATTGTACTTTACTATGTGTATTTGTTATCCTTTCCTTTCATATGAGATGCCCTCTCTGGTGTTAGTGGTGAGGACTGAGACTCCTTCATTGGTGGGATCCACTTCATATTTGTTGTGGCGGTGGATATCCACATCACATATTAATTAGTTGGCAAATACTAATTGGCTTGTAGTGGTGTGGGTAGAGTGAATCCTGTAGCATATGTACAGTGATCTCTGAAGGTGTTTTCTACTCTAAAACAGCCATGCAGTGAATACTCAGAGTTCAGATCACAATTGTTTTATTTCTTTTGTTAGCTTAGTTAGTCAGGGTGAGCAGGCAGCATGTCAACAGAGGAATATGGAAAGCTGACAAGGAGCCAGCTGATGGAGATGTGCCAGGCTAGGGAACTGGTGCATGGAAACCTGGCTTAGGCATACCTGATTGCAGCCTTGGTTACAGCTGCATCAGAAAACAGCAGCCAGGAGGACAATCAGACTGGCAGTGGAGATACAATATCCTCAGAAAATGGACAGTTCAGCCTTTCTGCAGTGGACTGAAAAATCCAGCTGGAGCTAAATAGACTTGAGTTGGAGGCCAGGTGTTTGGAGATAAAAGCTGAAGAAAAGGAGCATCAGAGAAGGCATAAGAGGGAAATGCTGACTTTTCACCAGAGTCATGGAGGTAGTGGGGAACGAAGTAACTGGACCCCAGAAGCACAACAGGTCAGTAAATTTCTTACGCAATTTAAAGAGGGGGATAATTTTGATAGTTTCATTCATATGTTTGAGAGGGTATGCAAACAGTATAGTGTTGACCAAAGGCTCTGTGTACGGTTCCTGACCCCCTTACTCCATGGGAAAGCTGTAACTTTTTTATTAAAAATGCCTGACTCCATCTGTTTTGATTATACTGATGTAAAAAAATATCTTTTAGATTGTTTTAAGCTAACACCTGAAATGTATAGGAAAAAGTTTTGTGAGCATAGATGCAAGGTAGATGAAAATGTATGTGAATATGTTGCTGAACTGAGCACTTATTTTCATAGCTGGGTGAGTGGATGTCAAATCACCACTTTTGAAGGGCTGGCAGATCTTTTGGTGAGGGGAACAAATCACTTCAGATGAGTTGGGGAAAAAGGGAGACCTATATCTGGCAAGCAGGGCAGCTCTGCACAGAAAGGGGACCCCCAGTACTGCTCATGGGTCTAAAGGAACCCATGGTGGGCAGCACAGACTGCCACAACAGAATCTGCCAGTAGCAGGGGAAGCCACTAGTCCATTTACATGTCCAGGAGCTAGGGTCAAATGTTTTGAATGCAACCAGTGGGGCCATGTGGCATACAGGTGTCCAAGGAGGCAAGGTGGGGAACCAAAGATGAGGTAACCAGTAAGTGAGAAAGACAAAAGAGATACTAAACTACCATCCTGCAGATGTCCTGAGAGGAAAGGATTTGAATGAGGAAGTACCATGTACTTATGCAGTTACATGCAGTGAGGCTAGGAGACAAGCATGTGGGTCTGATAGCCTGGGAGAGACCCAGACAAACTGCATATTTGCAGCCAAGACTGGAGAGATGGTAACTTCAGGGAGTGAGCTACACTGTAGCAGTGAGACTGAAGGTGAGTCACAGCTGCTTGTGGGTACTGATTTTTCCTTTTGTCAGGATAAATGCAAAGGTAGAGGTGAGTAGTAGTACCCAGGCTGACAGTGAGGCACCACTGTCAGTGGATGCCAGACTTCCTGTGGAAGTTGAGCTGTGAAGGGTTATAAGGAGAGAGTTGAGACTGGCTCAGCTCTCAGATCCTACATTGCAAGGCCTGAGGCAGGTAGCTAGGGAGACACCTGATTCTCAAGGAAAGGGGGAAACTCTATACTGGGACAAAGGGTTACTATACAGAGAGTGGACCCCTGAGGGAGGGCTAGAAGGTGAGAGAGTACAGCAGTTGGTAGTGCCTAGAGCCTACCATCTGGCACTTCTAGCCATGGTCCATGATATTCCCTTTGCAGGTCATATGGGCATAAAACATACAAAAAGGTGTATTATGCAGAACTTCTATTGGCCTGGAATTTCCAGAGATGTAACAGGGTACTGCAGGACCTGTGAGCAGTGCCAAAAGGTAGGCAAGGCAGGAGACAAGGTGAGAGCTCCTTTGATGCCTTTGCCTGTGATTGAGGAGCCATTTCAGAGGATAGCTATGGATATTGTGGGTCCTCTGAGTACCCCAAGTTCCACAGGGAAAAAGTATATCCTAGTGGTAGTGGATTATGCTACATGATACCCTGAGGCTGTGGCTTTGTCCTCCATTGAGGTAGAGAAGGTGGAAAATTCTTTGTTAGAGATTTTCAGTAGGGTGGGTTTCCCAAAAGAAATACTGTCTGACAGAGGTGCCAATTTCATGTCAGACCTGCTGGTTTTTCTGTGGAAGTCCTGTGGGGTGAAGCACATGAAGACCACCCCCTATCACCCCCAGACTAATGGTCTTGTTGAGAGGTTAAACTCTACAATCAAGTCCATGCTACGGTCATTTGCAGATCAGTTTAAGAGGGAGTGGGACAAATATTTGCCCCATATGTTGTTTGCTTACAGAGAGGTTCCCCAGGAATCCACATGTTTTTCACCCTTTGAGTTGCTGTATGGGCATAGGGTGAGGGGAATTCTAGATTTAATTTGAGATGAGTGGGAAGGTGAGTGTGAGTCTCACAAGGAGTCTGTTGTGGCATACGTTCTAAACCTCAGGACAAGGCTCAGGAAACTCACAGGCTTAACCCAGGAGAACCTGGCAGAAGCCCAACAACAGAAAAATGTATAGTATGACAGGAATGCTCGAGCTAGAGAGTATGCCGTGGGGCAGCAGGTAATTGTTCTCATACTTGTCAGACACAACAAGCTTCAAGCAGCTTGGGAGGGACTCTACAAGGTGGTAAGAAAAGTAAGTGATGTTAACTACATGGTGGAACTACTAGGCAGATGGCAGGTGCACAAATTGTACCATTTTAACATGATGAAACCTTACCATGATAGGGAGGCCCTTGTGCTGAGCAATTGCAGTGGATTGCTAGAGGAGTCTGACGGAGATCTGGGGACTGATCTCCTCAGTGATGCATGGGCTGACACCTCAGTGGAAGGGGTAAAAATGTCCCAGCAGCTGTCTCCTACCCAGGTTCAAGAAATCTGAGCAGTGTTTCAGGAATTTGGGGGCGTGTTCACTGGGAAACCAGGGTGCACCCACCTGGTGCAGCACTACGTGGATACAGGACCCCAAAGGCCTATTAGGCAGGCCCCTTATAGGGTGCCTGAGAGAGTCAAACAGACTCTCAGGGAAGAGGTACAGGAGATGTTGGAACTAGGGAAGATTCAAGAGTCCAACAGTTCCTGGGCTTCCCCATTGGTGCGAAAGAAGGATGACAGCACCAGGTTCTGTGTGGATTACAGGAAATTAAATAGTCACACAGTGTCGGATGCTTACCCCATGCCTAGGACAGATTAGGCCCTAGAGCAGCTGGGTGGGGCTAAGTATCTTACAACCATTGATATTACCAAGGATTACTGGCAGGTGCCCTTGACTCCCAGGGCTACAGAGAAGTCAGCCTTTGTGACTCCTTTTGGCTTGTACAAGTTCACAAAGATGCACTTTGGGATGAAGAATGCCACAGCAGCTTTCCAGAGGCTGGTAGATAATATCCTAGCAGGAGCAGGAGAGTTTGCCCTTGCTTACCTAGATGATATTGCCTTCTACAGCCATTCCTGGCCAGAACACCTTCAGCATGTCAGGGAGGTGCTGAGCAGACTACAGAGGGAAGGGTTGACCATTAAGCCAAGCAAATGTCAGGTGGGTATGGCAGAGGTCTCCTATCTAGGACATAGAGTGGGGAGTTGTAAGATAAGGCCAGAACCTCCAAAGTGGAAGGTATTCAGGCATGGCCTGCATCTCTTACAAAAAGCAGGAGAGGGCATTTTTAGGGACAGCAGGGTACTACAGAAAGTTTGTCCCTAGTTATAGTACCATAGCTGTTCCCCTCACAGACCTAACAAGGAAGAACAGGCCAGATAAGGTAGTGTGGACCACAGAATGCAAGCAGGCATTTCAGAGGCTTAAAGAAGCTTTGGGAGGACCCCCTGTGTTAGCCAGTCCATATTACAGCAAAGAATTTGTTGTGCAAGTGGATGCTTCAAACCATGGGATGGGAGCTGTTCTTAGCCAGATTTCTTCAGAGGTGGTTTATATCAGACATAGGCTCCAACCCAGGGAGGAATGCTATGCAGATGTAGAAATGAAAGGTCTAGTCATAGTGTGGGCACTGCAGAAACTTCTGCCTTATCTGTATGGAAGAAAATTTACTGTAATGACAGATCGCAACCCTCTAACATGGTTAATCAGGGCCATTCAGCAAAATGCTAAGTTGCTAAGATGGAGCCTGGGGTTGCAGGCATATGATATGTCAGCGCAGCACCACAGTGGGATTAGCAATGCCAATGCAGATGGGCTCTCAAGACAGGGAATGTGATGAGGTACACTCAGATAGACCTAACCCTCTCAAGCAGCGTTTATCAAGCGTCACTTGAAAAACTAGCTTGAGTTCTCCGGGTGGAGAAGAGATGTGAAGACTGGTAGAGAAGGGTGAAGGCTGGCCAGTGTAGTCAAATAGAATTTGATACATAAGTCTGACATTTGTAAATATAAATATGAAATAGAGGCTTGTTTCTTAAATGAAAGAAACCACTGTAAAATGTGAACTTCAAGATTGTAGCAGCATTGCCATCTGCTGTAAGAAAAACTAAGCCAAGCATTTCAAATGTTCTTTGAAATTAAAATTATGTTTTGTATGTCCTTTGAAGTTAGAATTTGGAGTCAATGAGTCTGGAGTAAGCATCCTGCCTATTGTTTTAAGGCTAAAGTTAATGACCAAAATTTACATGTGGAATATCCTTTATTGCTCGTGTAAAAGAAAGTAAATGTAGTTCTGTGGCCTGGGAACCAGGAAAGTGTAAACAAATGATGTAATGTTTTATCAGAACTGGAGTTTCAATTTAAACAGTAAGAATGAGAGATTGTTAAGCATTTTTGTCTTGATATCCAACTTCAGCACTACCTGTTGTCTTAAGTAAGTTATCTTAGAAGTGTGTTTTCTTGTAGAAATAGCTAGGGCTATAAAGATTAATCTAAGTGTTTTTCTGTTATGTCAGAACTGTACTACTGAATTATTTTACATTTCTGTGTGATCTCTGAACTCTTAAGTGGCACTGTGGTGTAGTAGTATCGTCTTGTGTTTTTAGTATTTATTATTAAATATTTCAAACCCTTTTCAACTGTGGCTGGTTTGTGTAGAGTTAAGTTAAACTCTATAGTACATTGCATATTTATAGAGTTTATTGTACAAAGCCACTCCAATAAGCCTTAAGATTGCTTAGTCACACTTACCAATTGGATAATAATATTGCACAGTAATAATTGGGCACCCTTTTAAGGGCCTTTTAGTAGCTGATAAATATTAGCTGGTGGTGGCAGTAATTACTACCGTATAGTCTGGGTAAAGGGGCACAGAAGGAGAATCTGTGTCAGCCTTTCCCAGGAGTGTTTGTGAAGTTGTATAAATACTTATCTCAAAGTGTGCTTGGGCAGGGACATGAAGCACTGGTTGGACAGGGAGGGTACTGGAGGTTAGCTTGCCAGCTAGGCTGAGATCTGGATTTATAGCTGTGCCAGTGGGGAGTCTTATTGGAGACCTGGAGAGCTAGGGAGCAATCAGCCCCAAACTGACTGTGATCTCTGTGTGCACTTAAGGGAAATTGTACTGTACTGTTTGTATTTGTTATCCTTTCCTCTCATATGAGACGTCCTTTCTGGTGTTAGTGGTGAGGATTGAGGCTCCTTGATTGCTGGGCCAGGGCACGGGTGTCACACACCCCATCAAGGAAGTCTTTTGGAAGATAAAGTGGAAAAGGAAGCACTTGGAATCTCCTCAAGAGTCAGGCACTGAGGATACTGCTTTTGATGAAGAATAAGGGTCCCCAAAATTCACTACTGGATGATGTCTCACGTGGAGACATTCTTGAGATCCTTAAGCAAAAGTATGGCTGGTCTTCCCAAAATTCTGCTGTAGAGGAATTGATATTTCTAGAAGTCTTTGGGACTGGCCCGCCCACCTCTTGGGTTACTCCACCCACCAGTAAACTCATTGATTTAATTTTTAGGTGGGTGTGTAAGGAACCTGATATGATTGAGCCAATCCCCAAGAGACCAAACCGGATTCTGGCTCCACCCTTAGGCAGATAGTACTGGAGTAAAGGGGTGCTAGTAGATGCCATGGTTGTGGTGGCAGCTACAAAAAAAAGAAATCACTGAACACAGTTCCACTGTCCACCCCCCTAATAGAGAGTTTAGGGTGATAGACTGATTTGTGAAATTTTTGCACTCATATTGCTGAACTATTTGGCACATTTTACAAGACTTCAAAGAGATTTGATTAAATAGCTATTGAAATCTCTTTCTGGAATTGAAACTGCTGAGGTTCAATCTTGGGATTTAAATTTGGTACTCATTCTCTGTTTGAACCTGCACCTGAATCTGATCTAAAATTTTTGATGTGGAAAACTATTTTTCTAGTTGCAATTACATATGCCAGGAGAATTTCAGAAATTCAGACATTATCTTCTAAGCCTCTATATTTCATTTTTCATAAGGATAGGGTCACGTTACGTGCTAATGCTTCCTTCCTTCCTAAGGTGGTTTCAGCATCCAACATCAACCGTCCATTAATTTGCCTGTATTCTTTCTAAAATTTACAGATAAAGGGGAATAATGCTGCACTTACAAGATAGTCATAGCAATTACATTTCTATCTACACAGAACAAAAGTGATTAGAAAGACAGATCAGCTGTTTGTTTCCTTTGCACATAATAAATTGGGTGAATCAGCTGCAAAGGTGAATCTTGCTAGATGGTTGACAGATGGCATTCCATTTATCTATAACATATCGAATCTCCCCTTACCAAAACCGTTAAGGGCTCATTCAACTAGATCTATGGCAACTTCTGCTGTATTCCAGTATAGAGTTTCTATGGATGCTATATCTGCAGCTGCACTTGGTCAAATCCTCATACCTTTATCACTCATTACAAACTATGTCTGGTCTTGAGGGAAAGAGCAGCCTTTGGCTGAAATGTACTCAGGAATATAATTCCTTAAAATCTACCCAGGAATTTAGGTAGCTGGGGACTCTGTCTCATCAGGTTGAGGAATAAATGAAAATTGACAACATCAGGTATAAAAGTTATGCACTTACCATAATATTCCATCCATGTTGTCCATTTTCATTCTTCATTAACTCCCCACCCACCATCCCTCACCACATTTCATCTGTGACTCCTGGAGGAATGAGACACTTCAAGGATATCTATGCCCTTTGCACTGAACTCCATTTATGGTATATCAGTATAGTCTTCTTTGAAGCTGCAAACAAGACCTGAGAGATGTAGGGGTAGTGCATTATGGGTAGGGAAGGAGCTTGAGAGTTTGCTGAAGGCCATGAGCTAGTATAACAGCTGAGTCAGATCCGAGGGTCAGATCCAAATCCATTAGTTGAGGAAGAATGAACATGGACAACACAGATGGAACGTTATGGTAAGTACATAACTTTTTTTTTTCATTTGGTGTCATGGTATCTATTAGAATAGATATTTTTTTACCTTAGCTAAGAAGTTGTTGCAAGCTGTTAATCCTGGTGCTCAGAATACATTACCTGTAAAAGAGGTCAGCAAAAACATTCCTGAGGAAGACATGTCAGAAGATTGTGATATAGATAGAGACAGTGCTTCTTCTCCAATAAACTCACAAGCCCAGTTCTTTATTTGAGAAGAAACTTGGCCATCACATCCGCATTTAGAGGAGTTTTCTTTTTCTTAGACTATAGCCAGGATGAATGAGGTGTTTTATGGGAAAAAATAGATGTTTCCCCCAGAATTAGGAGATATGTTTTGTTAGAAGTAGATATAACTTATTCTACTCCCATTCCCCAGTTAGTGCTAGCCTTGGAGGATGTATTTAATGTGCCTGCACCAACCCTGATTCTCAACCTTCAGTTCCAAAAAGCAGATAGGATTTATAAATTTTCTCAAATTAACAAGTACTTACTCTCCCAGCTTAGGTCTGACCCTGCTGCCAAATCCGGATAACCTTCATTAAGTTGAATTACCAGAACATCAAAGTACAAAACATCGAGTTAAGACTGTCTAATTTCCAAAACACTGAAAATTGAAAATGTTGAGTGTTCTAATCGAATATGGTGATTTCCTAATGCTGTAGAGTTTAAATGTTGTAGTATAATGAGAAGTTATGTATTGTATGGAACAAACACAGTGGAGGTAACGTTACACTGATTTCAGAGATATTTTGGTATAAGTTTGCAAGAAACGGATAAGGGATTTTTTTTGTTTAGAATAGATGTTTAAGCTTTACAGACATGGTGGTATTGGTAGTTAATCTGGTGGGACAAGTGAGTAGGAGGGGAAGTCTGTATGTTGGATATGTGTAGGTATTTTGTGTAGAGAACAGGTACATGTGTACAACTTTTGGAGATTGTGGTACGGTGGGGATTGGGAAGTGTACCTTTTCTCAACTGCAGTGCAGTCCCAGAGTTGGTATATGTAATATGTGGGGGTGTGTGGATGCGGGGGGGGGGTGCAGCCCCTCTGTAAAAAATGTAAGATAGGTGTGATCTAGAGTCTGCAATTACAAATGTAATGTTTTAGGTGATAGACAGGAATAGTATTGTAAAAACTCATGTGTAACAATGTTTTTGATGTTATGAACTTAAGATGATTAGAATGTCAATTTTATGGCTGTTTGACTTTTGGATATTTAGATATTCTAGTCTTGACATTTTGTACTTCGATGTTCTGATAATTCGAGTTATGAAGTAGATCCCCATACCCACATCTTCACTAGATGGAAACAGGCTCTTGGTGCTCTCCAGTCCTTCTACTGTTGACAAGGAAGGGAAGATATTGGACAGATTTGGTATGAGAATATTTTTCTCCACTTTGGAGTATGGAATTCTTAAGTATCAGACCCAAAAGTAGATGTTTGTTCTTTTTTTCTACAGACAGTTTGAGAAGACTATCTACCACACCTCCCTTGATGGTAGTGCTTATCTGAAGTCTACTATTTCTAACATTTTTCAAATATATACAGATGCCTTAAGGAATGTGTATGATTGTGCAAATGATGTGTATAGGGCCACTGCTATGGCTGAACGTTTGAGGAGATACACCTGGGTATGTAATCAAAAGGCTTCCAATGAGGTAAAGTCTGAAATTTTAAGTTTGCCTTTAGATAAGGAGGTTTTTTTAAGCCCATCTTTTCCTCAAGTCTTCAAACAACTTGATGAGAGTGGGAAATTAATTCAGGGAATGTTCAAGATTTTTCAGGCCACCCCTTACACTCTCCAAGATTCTTTCACATGTTAGAAATAAAATAAATAATTCTTGCCTTGTCAAACCAAACAGGGAAACAAAAAGAATTGGCAGAAGGTGATCAACAAGAAACAAGGATACTTTCACAATATGAGACTGCCTACAACTTCACAATAACAATATCAGCATTTTCTATCACCTTCCCCACCTTCCCCTATTTGAAAAGCTGTCCCTTCAACTAGCTATGTACATTTACCTTTGGCAACATCTTTGATGTTAAAGCTGGTTAGGAGGGATGTAGTTAGCACTGGATGTAAACAACATCCTACCATGGGAGTTCCTCCTCAGCCTTTAAAGCAAACAGAATTTTTCCTTGGTTTCTTCAGCACTTATTCACTGTAGGAGTCATAGAACCAATACTAATAAACTGATGGTTCATAGGTTCATAGGTTCATACTAGGCTATCTGCCCTAGGGCATTTATAAGCCTAGCCAGAGTGTGTGTGGCTTTCACCACCCCTTAGGATGAGAATACTATACCCATTAGTTTGCTGTGCCTCTGTCCAGCAGTGACACAGAGATGATTCCCGGGGTAAACCTATGATCTCACATCCACTCGTCAAGATTTCTCTTGAACAGAGTCAGTGAGGGGCTCTGCCTCACATGGACTGGGATTCTGTTCCATAGTGTAGGGAGTCTCTGGGTGATGAATCTGTCCCTCCAGCACGTCCTATTTATATCCGTGTTGAGGTTTAAGTCTCTTGCTCTCGTGGCTCTGGTGGATTTGGATTTTTTGAGGTGGAGCATGTCCATTAATTCCGGGTTGGACATGGCCTTGTATGTCAGGCACAGATCACCTCTGAACAGATGGTATGCGAATGAATAGAGCTGGAGTTTCTTCAGTCGGGCAGCGTATGACATATGTTTGAGCCCCTTTATCCTTTTGGTGAGGAACTTTTGGGGTCTTTCCAACTGCTGCAGGTGTCGGGTAAGGTACATTCCGAATGGGGTGTTGCACTCAATCATTGGTCTGATAAGTGAAGAGTACAGGGGTACAATGACCTCTCCTGATCTGGATGTGAATCCCTTCATGATCAGGTGGGCAATGTAGAAGGTCTTCCTAACCACTTTGGCAATGTGAATGTCAAAAGAGAGGTTACTGTCAACTTGGGTCCCCAGGTCCCTGATAACTTCTTCCGTGTTTAATGGATTACCACCTATGTGGTAATTAGGGGTTACCTTGTTTTTCCCAAAGGGTATGACTATACATTTTTTGGCATTTAGCTTAAGGCCATGGCTCTGGCACCAGTTATCCATTTCTATGAGACCTCTCTGGAGGATGTCTGTGTCTGATGGAGTGTCAATTATGGTGCCCAGTTTGCAGTCATCTGCAAATTTTGTCAGCCACAATCCCCCTATGTTTGCCTGCACTTCAGAAAAATAAATGCCGAACAAGAGGGGGCCCAGGACTGAGCCCTGTGGGACACCGCTCATGACCAGCTTAGAGTCTGACATGGCACCAGCAACTCTAACCCTGTGGATTCTGTCCTTGAGCCAGTTTGCAACCCATCTTGTGACATATGGGTTTACATCTAAGCTGGTGAGCTTTTCTATGATGCCCGAGTGGGGTATTGTGTCGAACGCTTTTGCTAGGTCAAGGTAGGCTGTGTGAACTGCCTTACCCTCATCAATGGCCTTAGTGACTGTTTTGAAAAAGTCGACCAAGTTCAAGAGGCAGGATCTGCCCTTGACAAAGCCAAATTGGGTAGGATCCAGTGTCTGTAGGTCCCCAATGTCTTTATTTATGAGTTCCATTATGATCCTCTCCATAACTTTGCAGACAAGGCTCGTCAAGCTTATGGAGTGGTAATTTCCAGGGTCCGTAGAAGCACCACCTTTGTGGAGTGGGACCACAGTTGCCGTACGCCATTCTTTGGGTACGTATCCTGTAGTAAGGCTAAGATTAAACAGCAGCCTTATGTGTGGGTTTAGTTCCTCATTGAGTTCATGTAGCACACAGCCGGGGACACCGTCCAGTCCCATTGATGCTGTGTTTTTTGCTTTAGAGAGAGCAGCTCTCACCTGGGCATCTGAGATGTTTGGGAGGCTAGATTCTGGTGGGATAGATATTTCTCCTTTTGGGAGAAATTTGCACTGAACCTGTCTGCCAGTATGTTGGCAATGTCTGTGGGTTCAGTGATTTTTGTATCATTTTGGACTAATTCTGAGCATATCTGGGAGTTTCCACCCAGGTTTCTAACATAGCTAAAGAAGGCCTTATGATTGTCTTTTGTGTCATTAGCAATTTTTCTCTCAAAGTTGGCCTTGGATGATTTTATGAGTGATCGTAGTTTTTTGCTAGTAGTGATCAGAGATGCCTTCCCTTTTAGGGATTTTGCTCTGTCATGTAGTAGCTTTCTCCTCTTGTTGTAGAGTTTGTTTATGGCTGGGGTCCACCAGACCGGGCGCCTGCCTTTGGTGGAAAGGGTCTTGATTTTATTAGGGATTGCTTGATCCATACATTCCTGGAGGTGCTCGTAGAAGGCATTTGTAAGGGTTTCAGCAGTGTGGGTTGTGGTTTTCACTGGCTCGGGGGCCTTGAAGGATACCACTCCAGTCTTAAGAAGTGTGAAGTTTGCTTTTGAGAAGTTCTTCACTGTGGTCTTTTTTGCTGGGGTTGGGGGCGGGATGTGGATCTCCAGTGAGATTAATTTATGGTCTGATCTCACCAATGAGGGATATACTTCCGGTGTGGAGCATTTTGTCCCCATGTTTGTGATGATCAGGTCTAGTATATTTTCTCCTCTTGTGGGAATGGTGACTAAGGTTTCTATTTTAGAATGCTTTTGGTAGCAAAGAAAGAGTCTTCTTGGAGATCAGTTTTACATCTTTCCTTTCTAAATCTAGATGAGAAGGTTCTAAACATCAAGATGTTGACCCTTCAGAACTTACCACTCATTCTTATGGGAAACTTTGTGGTAACATTGCAGATAAAAGATGCATACCATCACATTACAGTAGCCAAAGGCTTCAGAAAATTTCTCAGATTTTCTCTATGTGTTAGGGCCACATTACCAGATGTTCATCGTATTGATCACTGCTCCAGTAGCCTTAGCTATATGAGTAATAGCTTGCATAGGATATAACAGATGGCCAGCTTCTAAAGCTTCAGAGTACCTTCCACAGGTCCATACTGGGAGTCAGTTCAATAACAGTACCCTCCTATGTGAGCTATTTAGGATAGATGATGGGCTTGTGCCATTCCTTTGCTGGACAGATGAGTTTCCTTTAGGAAAAACCTTCCACATTATAAAAATCGTTATTTGATTGTATTTTCCTGTTTAGGAAAGTTATTTAGGAGTATATGTTTTAATGGAACATCATGGAACTTAACTGTACTTTTAAATGGGAAAGCTGTTCTTTCTTGTCAATTTACTATTTTTGTGGAGAAAAAGTGACTTTTAAAGACTTTAAAATTTTTCTGGCTTTCACTGCTTGTTTCCTGTAGGAAAGAGGCATAATTTTTGGCTTTACCATGGAACAAACTACCAGTTCCATGGTCAGTCCTTCTTCCATTCACAAAAAGAAAACATTAAGCACCACAACAGGCTAGGACTTTACCTCAACCGCAGGTAGGTAACTCTGCTGTAGCCATAGCTTGTTCCTCAGACGATCATTTTTTTATGCCGGATCCCTCTGGTGTAGCTGCTACAGCCACTATGGACCACGAGTTAGCAAAATGCTGTCTGGCTGTTTGAGTCCTGTCAGTGGGCACGGCAGAACCACTCTTGTTGGTACTGGAAGGGCATACAGAGAATGCTTCCCTGTTAAGTCAGAGTATTTTTCCCATCCCTTGGGAAGATCCTGCTGTCGCCATTAATAACATTATTGGCCCCATTTTTTCTGTCAAAAAAAAAAAAAGAAAACTAAACTCCTCCTCCTCCACTAATTTCCTTGGACAGGAGTAGTTTAATGCGTCTGGCTCAGGGATTAATTCAGGCTGCAAATCCTTCTTATAAGATGATGTCTGGTAAAAGAAGTGGAATATCTCTTTTCTTGAAGAGATTAAGGTTCAGAATCTGGACAGGAAGATGAAGAGACAGATACAGGGTTTTCTCCTCAGATTTCTGATTCGGACTCAGAGGAGAGCTAAGTTTCTGATCTTCTTGTGGGTTTTTTATTTCTCTGAGACACGTGTTTTCAGTGGGAGAACACTGAGGTTTCTTGCTCCCTCAGAAAATACTATGATCTATTGGGGTAGGAATTTCTAGATCTTTCTCCCGTTCCCCCATTTCTGTCAACTCTGGAGAATGTGTGTGTGACTGCTTGCAATATTCCCGATAGTCAGCTTTCTGCACCTAAAAAGTCAGAATGTATAAAGTCTTTCAATCCATTATGTTTTTATACTCTGTTCCCAAACATGACCCAGCAGCTATAGCTTTAGTTAATCCCACTGCTGCTAAACATTTGGTTAATTCCAATGCTAGTCTTTCTGACAAGGCTGGGAAAATTATTGATAAGTATGGGGGAAAGTGTATGCTTCTGCAACTGTGATTTTCAGAATTTTGGATTGGCAGGCTCATATGTTAAAGTTTATTCTGACTAATTGTGAAAATATGAAGAATATCTTGTCTGTATGCTCTTGCAAGGCAAAATCTGCTTTAACTAATTTAGTTCCTTCCATTGTACAAGTCACTATTCATTTTTTACTTGGATGATTCGGGTGATACTTCTTCCAAGGTTATGTCCACTGGTACTGTTTTGAGGAGATTTGCTAGGCTGTGTTCTCAGAATTTCCCAATTGGTGGAAAAATGAGATTTTATATTCTCTTTTGGACTGATATTTAGTTTTTGGTTTCCCTGCTGCAGAGGTTATCAACAAGTGTGATGAAATAGGTAAGCTGATGCAGGAAATCACAGGCTGTCAGCCCTTATTTTCCAAAATTTCCAATAGATTTTCTAACTCCCAATCCCGTTTTGGCAAATAAAATAAAATAAAATACAAAGTAAACAGTCTCAACAAAATGCAAGTAAACAGACATTTAAGAAGAAATGTCAAGGGGGTTCCAAGAAGAATTCTCGAAACTCCCAAAACCAAGCACAGTCTAATAAGCCAGAATGACTATTTAAGAAACTTTATTGCCACCCCTTCCCAACCTGGTAGTCTCCTTTTTTTAAGAAAGTCTGAATCCTCATTTTTCCCTTTGACAACATAAATGGGTTCTGAAGATAATTCTTCAAGGTTACAGATGGCAGTGGGAGGGAATTCTTCCTTTACAGGGAGTAATTCCTCATCCACCAAGCCAGTCTCTTTTGTTTTCACCTGTCATTTATCACATACTGCCCCACAGAGTGATAGAACCAGATTCCCACTTTCCAGGTGAGGAATGGGTTTTATTCAAGGATGTTTTGTTGCACTAAAGAAAGAAAGAAAATGTTTGGAGACAGCTCTGGACCTTTCTTTCCTGAACCTGTCTGTCATAAATATTGCCCAAATTCAAAATTATATTTCTTCACAACCTGTAAACTCCTCTTCCTCATTCAAGTTTCCTGGTAACGCTAGATTTAAAATATACTTATCATTACATTCTCTTTCATCAAGACTTCAGGCATTTCTTAAGGTATTGTGTGTCTGGACCACATTATCAGCTCCCAGTGTTTCCCCATTAACTATCCACTGCACTAGAAATGTTCACTAAGTGTCTAGTTCCAGTTATAGCTCATTGCAGCCTACATGGTATCCACATTTTTGCATATTTTGATGACTTGATTATATCTGAAAAGCCTTTTTCAAAGTGTGGGGAATCTATTTGGTCTTTTACTCAAGCTGGGGTTCCAAGAGAACATTTAAAAGTTTTCTGACTCCTTCACACAGGAATAGGATTCTGGGATGCCAGTTCAATGAGTGTTTCTTCCACAGGAAAAAAAATCTATATTTTTTATCTGTTTCTAAAGTTTTCCACTCAGACTTCAGTGACTGCTAGGGAATACCTCATTATTTTGGGTCTCATGGCATCTCTGATTCTTTTTTTTTTTTTCAAAGAGTTTTTATTTATTTTGCCATAAAGATATACATCACAAAACACATGCAGATAAGTATGAACAATAATACAGAACAGAACAAATGTGATGAGCATGTCATATAGATCTGTTTGTCTCCTTTCAAAACAGTCAACTGAAAAAAAATATGCTCCAGGGCTACTTGCAAGCCTGGAAAACAAATGCATTTTTATTCCAATGGATGAGAATATTCCTTTATGCATTTACCCCCTTTTCACTGATATTCGGGGTAATTCTGAAGGTACAGAAGGAATCTCCAAAATAATTGTAGTGACTCCCTTTAGACTGGCAGCAGTTGTTCACCCTTCTTATTCAAGTGGCCAGTGCCATTTAAGTTCATAGGTTCATAGATTAGTACTAAGCTAACTGTCCTTGCGAGACATTTTAAGCCTAGCCAATTATCCCTTGTGAGACTCAAACCCTGTACCTTGTGTTTGTAAGGCAAACACCTTAACCATTAGGCCACCCTCCCAAGCTCAAGCTTCCTCACAAATTGGACCTACTCACACAAGATTCAGGGGAGTTTGATACACTCCAGTCTAAAACATTTTCAACTAATTGCCCAGATAATTCATAGGTTCATAGGTTGGTACTAGGCCCTAGGGTCTATACAAGCCTTACCATAACAATTCCCTGGATATTTCTTCCCACAATATTTACTTCCCTGGACCCCTGTCTAGCAGGGTGACTGATGTGATCCCTGGGGTGAATTTCCTATCTCCTGTCCAATTGTCAAGGTTCCTTTTGAAGAGGGCCAAAGGAGGCACTCTGCTTGACATGTATGGGCATTCTGTTCCAGAGTATGCGGAGTCTCTGAGTCAGGAACCTATCCCTCCAGCATGTTTTGTTCATTGTGATGACAAGGTTTAGATCCCTGGAGTGTGTGTCTCTGAGAGATTGGGATTTCTTTAAGTGGAGCATGTCCAACAGCTCAGGGTTTGACATGGCCTTGTATGTTAAGCAGACATCGCCTCTGAGTAGACGATATGCCACAGAGTATAGCTGGAGTTTTTTAGATGGTCAGCATAGGGCATCTTCTTTAGGCCTGTGATTCTTTTAGTGAGGTATTTATGCGTCCTTTTCAGTTGTTGCAGATGTCTTGTGAGGTACATACCAAATGGGGTGTTGTACTCTATAATGGGTCTAATAAGGGATAAGTACAGTGGGACAATGACCTCCTTTTTTCTGGATGAAAATCCCTTAGTGATGAGGTGTGCCACATAGAAGGATTTCCTGACTGTTGTGGCGATGTGGTTACTGAAGGTGAAACTACTGTCCACCTGTGTCCCTAAGTCTCTCATCACACTTTCTCCATTTAGTGTACTGCCACCTATGTGGTAATTCATGGGTACATGTTTTTTCCCAAAGGGGATAACTATATATTTCTTGGCATTAAGCTTGAGCCCATGGCTCTGGCACCAAGCATCTGTTTCTGTAAGGCCCTTTTGTAGAATATCCACATCATTTGGGGATTCAGTAATGGCTCCCAGTTTGCAGTCATCTGCGAACTTTGTTAGCCAGAGTCCCTTAGTGCTGGCCTGTACTTCAGAAAAGTAGATGCCAAATAAGAGCGGTCCCAGGCCTGAACCCTGAGGTAGTCCACTTGTCTGGAGCTGGATTTGGAGCCGGCTACTTTTACAGTCTGGGTTCTGTCAGTAAGCCAGTTGGCAACTCATCAAGTGATTCAGGGATTTATGCCCAGCTTAGTAAGTTTATCTATGATTCCAGAGTGGGGGATGGTGTTGAAGGCCTTGGTGAGGTCCAGATAAGCTGTGTGGACCACCTTACCCTTGTCCACAGCTCTGGAGACTGATTTGAAGAAGTCAGTCAGGATCAGGAGACAAGATCAGCCCTTCACGAATCCAAACTGGGAGGGGTCCAGTGTTTGAACATTGCCAATGTCTTTGTTTATAAGTTCCATATTAATGTGTTCCATGCCCTTGCAGATCAGGTTCATCAGACTGATGGGACGGAAGTTCTCGGGATCCAAGATGGATCCCTCCTTGTGGAGTGGGATAACTGTAGCTGTGCGCCACTCAGTGGGCATAAATCCTGAGGTGAGGTTATGATTAAACATGACACTTAGGTGAGGTGCCAGTTCATTTTGTAGTTCATGTAGTACACAGCGTGGGATGTAATCTGGTCCCATGGATGCTGTATTTTTAGTTTTGAAAAGTGCGATTTCTACCTATGTGACCGTGTTTACCGGAATTTGGCAATCTTTTGGTATTGAGATGGGCACTTTAGGGATTGAGAGGGGGGTGAAGTTGGCACTAAACTGATCTGCCAGGATATTGGCAATATCCTTGGGTTCAGTATATTTAATGCCATTCTATTGTAGCTCAGAGCATATCTGAGCATTGCCATTTAGGTTCTTGACATAACTATAGAATGTCCTGTGGTTGTCTTTGGAATCTTTGGCAATTTTATTTTCATAACTAGCTTTGGAGGATTTTATGAGGGATCTCAGCTTCTTACTGAGGCTGGTAAGGGAGTTTTTTACATCCTGGGATTTTCCTCTTTTCTGCAACAGTTTCTTTCAGATCTGATTTCTTTTACTCACCTCTTTTCACAGGATGTGCAGCAGGTTGTAAAGGAAGCAGGAAAACCTGCTACTATAAAATCTTATATTGGCAAATTGAAATGATTTTCTGGTTGATGACTAGCCAATAACCAAGGTACTATCAGGGATTATGCACCACTGGGTTTCAGATATTTGTGTGTATTAGCCTCTGACCACTCCTACTTCTTTATCAGTGTACATCTTTGGCTATTTCAACATGCCCGTCCATTGATCATTGACTTTCTTCTGTTTTGGCAACAGGTTCTTAAGTGAGTTTTACATCTAAGACCTCCTAGCAAACAGGTTGGTCCTTCACTGGATCTTAACTTGGTATTGAAAAAGATAACTTTGTCTCCTTTTGAGCTTTTGAGCTCAGGTAGTCTTAAGGTTCATTACATGGACAACTGCTTTTCTCATTGTAGTGACATCTGGAAGAAAAGTATCTGAGTTGCAAATTATCATAGTGGGTGAACCCTATCTTGTTTTCCTTATAGATAAGATCTCATTATGAACAAATCTCTCATTTATGCCAGAGTGGTTTCAGAGTTCACTTTGACTCAAACCATTAATCTCCCTGTGTTTTATCAAGATCTTCCTTAGCAGAGATAAATATTCTACATGCTCTAAATGCACATAGGCAGCTCAGATACTATCTTGACAGAAGTAAGTCATTTAAAAAAAACTGATCTGCTGTTTGTTTTCCATGTTGGAACAAAGAAATGACAACCCATATCACAACAGCCTCTTTCCAGATGGTTGTCCTCAGCCATTGCGTTTTGGTATTTCCCAGTTCCAGGGAGTATCAGGGATCACTCTACTAGAGCTTTGTGTTCTTTAATAGCATATTGCAAAGAGGTAAACTCTAGACATCTTCTATTGACATCTACGTAGTACTCTGTATATACTTCTACAATACCTCTACACATATCTTTCAAGTCATTAGAAAGTGGATTCATTTTCTAGTTCCAGGACAGACTTTTCTAGGACCATTCTTCAGGGGTGCCTGGATCCATATTTTTCCTCCTGCCAGGTGGGATAGTCTTTGGTTATCCTACTGCAGTAGTGGGAGTGATGAATATAGTACAGTTATGTAAGCTGCACTTACCCAGAACAGTAGATGTTCAAATACCTCACTGTAGTAGTAGCCACACCTGCCCTCCATCCCATCCATGATTTTTGTATATAAGTACTTTTCAGGATAAAAAAAGTGATACTTCTTGTCTTTGTAGCTCAGAATAAGTACACTCCTTCTTACCTTTTGAGAAAGAAAGTCTAGATGATTTTCCACTCTGCTGATTTTACCTACACAGTGCTGCCCAATCAGCAGTCAGAATGAAAGTATTGGGGGGGGGTGGGGCAGAACTTTTGGAAGCTGACCATTTACTGTGAATTGGGCAAAACCAACTCATATAGCCTAACATCTATGCATCACTGAGGAATTCAAACATGCACTGCTATGGATAAGTGTAGCTTACACAACTTTACTTTAGAATGCAGCCACGTGAGGGCGGGTAGGTGGGTAAAGTTCCAAACATCAAAAAATTGAAGGGACTTGGTTCCATGCAAAAGATACATTAAAACTCCTGTTTGAAGTTTATATTTCAGACTTGCCCAAGCTTGTATTCTTCGTTAATATCATCGATAGCTTATTTCAACATGGTAGTAGGTACATGGTCAAGAACATCACTTTAAAAATAGAGCAACAGATGGTAATTCAACAGTCCTTCTCTTCCTGGTAAAGGTGGAAGAAGGAAGGAGACTGGTGTACAGTGACACAAAACAGGATGCTCAGTTAGATTTATTAAATATAATTGTACTGCACATTCATAAATGTGGATGCTTTCAAGATTAATTATGTATGTGTGTTTCTATGTATTTATTTATTTAGCTAGTTAGTTAGTTAATTTTTGCATTTGGTTTATGACTCTCCATGAGTGAAAGTATCAAAAATACGTGTATAGAGATTGAAAGGTCACTGTGCAGTGAATAGAGAAACTACTTCTTAGTCACATAAAGTAATTTTCTCTGTATATGGAAATTGTAAATAATTAGTTCTTGAAATATTGAGAAGAAATTAGGTGTAATTCCCTTTTGGGTAAAAATATTTAAAATTGTGTCTGCTAAGAAACTACCTTCAGAAGGATAAATGGTTATGATTTTTTATTTCAGTGTTTCTTCCCACAGACTTTAACAACGTGGGGAGAAAAGACCATTGTAAATAAAAGAAGTGGGTACATTCAAGTCTGTGAGTGAATATTATAGCTTTAAATGAAAAGCCAACTTATATAGTGCTGTGTCACTCTCTTTTCCTTTTAGTTTATCAAAGAATGTATTTTGGCCTTTTATAAACACAGACAGGTGTCAGATATAGAACATTTGGAAGAAATAATGTAAACATATTGAAGTTATTAGACTGTAATGCCAAGTGAAATGACACATTATTGTGTAGAAATCTTTACCATATTATGTTGTGTCATGCAAATACAGACAGCAGAAAATATTTAACCCACAAAGTGAAAAAGAGCAACAATCCTCACAGGGAGAGGTCCAGTTGTAGCGTGTGACACACAAAAAAATAAAACAGCTCCTTTCTAGGTAATAGATTTTATTTAATGAGAACCTGCTTTTAAATATGCACACTCTTATTCACGCTTCGGATTATCTAAATGTCAAACCCTCAAAGCACATCCCTTAACACCTATCTGTAAACTAATCGTAGAATTGTATTTCAGACTGCATTTATTGTTTGCACATCAAGTTAATGTCATAGAGTACCACATTGTTCTGGTGCCATATAGTTTTAACACAGGTTTTAAGTGAAATACAGCATTTTAAAACAGCTTACTCCCATTCCATTTCTACTACCAGCATTACATTTCACCTTACATTGCCAGTATATATCTACCTGTAATAAAATATCTGTGGAGTTTTACTGTACCAGTTAACTTTTATTTAAAACTTGCAGTTTCTGAATGTGAAACTTCACTGCATGGTCTGACTAAACTGAAAGCTTAGTTAGCGCATTAGATGAAATTTCCTTAATTCCATCGCTGAGGTGTTCCATAATTCTAATTCTAAAATGGTGTTCATTATCCTAGTATCAAGAAATTGTTCTTGCAGCTACCCACATAAATAAAACCTGAAGTTTCACAGTGAACCGTATTCAATGTGTTAAACTCAGAACTTCCATCCAGTTGAACAAACCTGTCCGTAACTGAAATAAATGAACAAAACTAGTACTTATGGCATTCCCATAAACAGCGTTGTGTGACATTTCTTTAATATTTTCTTGTTCTTGTTATATACAACAGATAAAGCTGTACCTTCTGTATTCTGTTTGCCCCATAATAATAATGGCCACTTATTTTTGATACCTACCACATCAAAGCATTTTGACATATATCTGTTAACTGACATAGAAGATGACAATGCAAAAGGAGATCAAAATATTTTACTGGGTTGGAAATGTGTTTGGAATGTGTAGAGAACAACATATGGCAATGTGTGTCTCATGGCCAATGTGTCTTTTCCCCCCAAAAGATCTGATATCTCTAATAATTTCAAAGTTAAGAAAATAAACTGAAAAGTCACTGGCACCATTCACACTGGGGATTTTATCAGAGTAGACTCGATGACTTAAGTGTCCATTTAATAGTGGAGAGCAAGATGATGACTTATTATAAGCAGTCCCATAGAGCTGTCAAAAGACAGAAAACTTCTGATTATCATAGGCATGCAGCTAAAAGATTTGTAAATAGACTTGCTTGTTTGTGTGCTGCAAAGTTGCTTATCTATAAAATCTGACTGCTAATTTGTCCTCTCATTTTATGCACATGTAAAAAGCCATACCCACCAATGTGATACAGTGCCTGCATGCTGCATAACTCACTATTATAATACCTGTATCTGTGAATCTGCCTTGCTAATAAGTTCATAGGTGATTACCAGGCTAACAATCTACAGACTGCATCTGTCTAATAGAGACATAGCTGCAAGACCTAGGGTAAATTTCCAATTCCCCATCCACTGATGGTTACTTCCCTAGATTGGGTAATTCAGATGCTATTTGATTTGTGGATGTGCAAAAGCTCCATCAGAGCAAGATCAGAGGATGCTTTGTAGATCAGGCAAATATCATCTTTCATCAGTCTGTACGAGACAGAATATAGGGATAAAGCTTTGAGACAGTCTGCTTAAGACATGTTGTTTACATCCTATATTCTTTTTGTGAAGAGCCTATGTGCTCATTCCAGTTGTTGTGTATGCCTGGTCAGGTACATAGCAAAGGGAGGGTTGTACTCATTGTCTGCTCTAATGAGGGTCAAGTGCAGCAGAACAATGCCATCCTTGGACCTAGATGCCATACCATTGCTTATAATCTGACTATAGAGTATTGTAAAGCAGTACAGAATGGATGTAAATGGTGGCTGCTAGCAAATTCATAAATCGCCGTAAAACAATGATAAATTTTTGGTATACTTATTTAATTTATATTTTATCACTTTAGTTCCACTAGCCTGTACATGTACTCTTTAAAGGAGACCTGAAATGGTACTTATACTGAATAGGGGAAATTACCGTAGACAAGAGCAAAGGTAGGTGAAATGTGAAATGACTAAGACCACATTGCCATTTCTGATGTTATGTCAGACAAAAATGATTCCAGTGGTATCAGAAGATAAATTTGAATGTGCTAAGGATGTTAAATAAAAAATAAGTAGATGACAACTCAATATCCAGGGATGAAGTAGAAGAATGCTATGATGGTCAGTCTGAGTAAGCTGAGTATCCAGATACAGATTCAGACAGTGTCTAGTCTTAACAGAAGCAAGTAGTGGCAAACCACATGATAAGGGAGCATGACTGTTCTGTGGAGGTGAGCACTGGAAATTTTAAAGCTACTTATGCAGCAGTTGCTGCAAAACATTTCAACCCACCTATTCCTAACATTGCGGAAAAGATGATAGGACAACATAAATCTCTTCCTCAATAAAAAATACTTATTTCCTACCTACCATCTGTTAGCTTTGAGAATCTACCAGCACTAAATATCCTTCTACCCTGAAACTTCTTTTTCCTTCTTAATCTCTGCTTCCCCACTACCTGCCACTATAACATACAGATCCCTTTACTTAATCCTGCTACTGCTCAGCTTAGCTTCCATTCTTCTCCTGTTACTGGGCCATCTTTAATCCTACCATGACCCTATACTAGCTCTCAACATATCTCCAAATATGTCCCAACCACCTATTCATACTTCCTCCCTACACTGTCCCACATTGCACCAAACCTGTTTAATGGCATCAATCACTTTTATTCCAAATATAGACTGAATAACTCCATTTCAACTCAAACAATATTAGGTGGAAAAATGCTCTCCAAAAAACAAGAATCAGTAATTCCCCACTATAATAAAATCCTTCTAAGAGGAGACATTCATGCTAACCCTGGTCCCAACTACCACAATGAGCATCAAGACAATTATCTTCTACATAGTACTCTAACCCTAAATGTCCAATCCCCAACCCTGGTAATCTTAACTTTTGCTGCCATAAATGTTAGGAGCTTAGAAATAAAATTACTGAACTACATGCCTGGATTATCAAGCTTAAGCCTAATATTCTCATTGTAACAGAAACTTGTCTTAAACTCAGCATAAATTATTCCAAAATTACACCTCCTAGCTATAATGCCATCCATAATGACCATATGGAGAGGAACGGTGATAGTATTGCTTTAATATTTCTGAACAACTACCACATTTCCCCTTACAATAAACCAATACAAAAATTGAATCCAGCAGATCTTCTTACAAGTTTCCTGAAATTAAACAGTTATAAACGAATATGTATTACTGTTCTTTACATCTCTCCTGGCAGCAATACAGCTATACCGAATTGGAAACAGTTGCACACCTCGTTGCTGGTTGCGACATATTAATGGCAGAAGGACTGTATACTGAAAGGCATAATAATGTGGAAAGATTTTTGCACTGGTGATACTGCAAACATTATGATACTGGAGTGGCCGAAAAACACTGGGAACTTAAGCCACAAAGCATCACAGAAAATGAAGAAGTCTACATCACATGGGATCATCCATTAACAACAGTTCAAAAGATAGATGCTAGAAAATTGGATAGGATATAGTGGTCCAAGAAAAGAAGACAAGAGTAGCATTGATCATTGAAATTGCCACACCCAGTGACTACAGTGTCTTGCACACAGAGAGACACAAAGTCATAAAATATCAGGATCTGCAGGCAGAAATAAGAGCAATGTGGAAAAAAGATACCCAGACAGTTCCAATAGTAGTAGGAGCAACAGGTCTTGTAAAAAAGAATTTACAGTTATATTTAGATATGTTTAGGTGAAATGGCAGTGGAGTTTTTAACTAGATTGTTTAATGAAATCTTGGAAAGTGAGAGGATGCCTGAGGAATGGAGAATAAATGTTTTGGTACCGATTTTTAAGAATAAGGGTGATGTGCAGAGCTGTAGTAACTACAGAGGGGATTAAATTGATTAGTCGTAGTATGAAATTATGAGAAAGAGTAGTGGAAGCTAGGTTAAGAAAGGAGGTGATGATTAGTGATCAGCAGTATGGTTTCATGCCAGGAAAAAGCACTACAGATGCGATGTTTGCTCTGAAAGTTTTGATGGAGAAGTACAGAGGAGGTCAGAAGGAGTTGCATTGTGTCTTTGTGGATTTAGAGAAAGCATATGATAGGGTGCCTAAAGAGGAGTTGTGGTATTGTATAAGGAAGTTGGGGTGTCAGAGAAGTATGTATGAGTGTTACAGGATATGTACAAGGGTAGTGTGACAGCGGTGAGGTCTGCAGTGAGAGTGACGGATGCTTTTAAGGTGGCGGTGGGATTACATCAAGGATCAGCTCTGAGCCCTTTCTTATTTGCAATGGTGATGGGCAGGTTGACAGACGAGATCAGACAGGAGTCCCCATGGACTATGTTTTTGCAGATGACATTGTGATCTGTAGTGAGAGTAGGGAACAGGTGGAGTAGACCCTGGAAAGATGGAGATATGCTCTAGAGAGAAGAGGAATGAAGGTCAACAGGACAAAGACAGAATATATGTGTGTGAATGAGGGGGGAGGATAGAGGAATGGTGATGATGCAGGGAGTAGTGGTAGTGAAGGTGGATGAGTTTAAATACTTGGGATCAATAGTTCAGAGTAATAGTGAGCGTGGAAGAGAGGTGAAGAAGAGAGTACAGGCAGGATGTAGTGGGTGGAGAAGAGTATCAGGGGTGATTTGTGACAGATGAGTACCAGTAAGAGTGAAAGGGAAGGTCTACAAGAGGGTAGTGAGACCAGCTATTTTATATGGATTGGAGACAGTGACATTGA